>NC_090446.1:1131848788-1132151818 GCF_031143425.1 Pleurodeles waltl | reverse complement strand
GAGCCCTATTGTGAATCAGATGGCACCAAATTCTAATGGGTACCAGTCAGTGCAGACACATTATGCAAATCTGCCTGTGCTAAATTTTATTTTGAATCAACTTGTGCAAATGTTTAGCCCATGTCAGTCAATACCAAATGTTTTGCCAACCCAAACAGGACAAAGTTTCAGTACTGTCTTAACAGGACAGAGTGTAGTAATGACAGTTCCTCAGAATCAGACAAATCATTTTGGTCCAGATGCATTAACAGTTCCCTTGACTATAGGTCCAGTAGTTCCCTTGTATGCTCCGTGTACATCTGGATGCAATGCACATTCATTAAATATCCTGAGAGTTCCTGATATATCATTTACATCTGCTGGGATGTCACCAAATGATATGCAGAGATCAGTATATTCTAACAGCTCAGACATGGAAAGAATAGATTCTCTTGTGGGTCTGTTAACCCCCACACAAATTGCAGATAGGACCCCCATGACAAGTCAGACATGATTCACCCTTGAGGTTTCCGCAGACAGCCTCACCTTATTTTGTGCCCAGACAAGTGCAGGTCTCTAACTTTATTTGCAGCACTCTACAACGAGGAATGCCCTTTAACACTCCAGAGAACATGTCTATTTTTGAATATCCCAAGTCAGCTGACTGTAGATCTGTTAAGAGCAGAAGTTTAGCAGAACAATCCTGTGAGTTTACGAGGTTTCACTGCACAGCAGCTAAATGAATGGTTCAATAATTTGAGTCCTGATGGTGCCACAGGCATAACAAACTACAATGCTAGAACAGAAAAGAACCCAGAGATAGACAGATCGGTGAATGTGCCCAGACTGAAATTGGAATTCAATTAAATATTAGAACGTTAGATACAGCCCAACTGGAAACGTATACAGAAGACAAATTGCGATTAGTGCGCAAAGAAATTACACAACATGTAGGAGAGGCTTATGAAAAACTAGTGGAAGTTGCTGAAAAATATGATGGAGATTTGAAGAAATCAAAGCCCTTGAAAAGAAGTTATAGATTTGAGTTTGCCACAAAAGACATAGTCAAAATGAGATCCCCTGCAATGAAAACGCACATTAAGGAATCAATTACTTACATCCACAAATGGGGTTCTATAGATAAGTGGGAAGGTAGATGGAGGAATAAAAGAGAACAGAATAAAGCTAAGCCAAATGTCCCTCCGGCAGGAGTAAATCAAGCAGAGGACAATGTAAAATATTGCCAATGAGAGAAATACCAGGTGGAGGTTCTGTTCATGTACCTTGGAGTAGGAGTGATATTTTGTCATTCATCAATGATTACCCGAGATTTGTGAAACTTTCAAAATGCCTGTGAGAGGATTTGAATACATTGTTTGACACTGTGGTCCGAGTGATTTGTGGACTGAATGTAAAGTTAATGTTGATTGGTCAGACCGTGAACCCCCAAGAGACTCAGTAACGCCTGCACAATCGGAGGAAGTGATGAAAAGGTATCACAAAGTAATAGAATTTTTGAAAAATAAGGTGTCTCTGAAAGGCATTGATTGGCAGAGGACTGACAGGACAACACAGGAATCGAAGAAGTTGATTCATGTCTATCATGAGAGATTGTTGCAGGCTTTCAAACATTTCAGTGGTACAGAAACTATAGAAGCTAAAGACAGGTCATTTTGTGTTTCGATTTGTGCTAGGATTGAAACCAGATGTAACTGAGATGATCCAGCAGTATCTGATTTGTTGGCAGAACAAACCAATTGATGAGATCCTGGGGAATGGCAAATACTGCAGCAATGAACTGGAATTGAAAAGGAAAAAGTTGAAAGAGAAGGTTATGGTCATGTAATTGAAAGCTACACAGAAAGCTAGTCAAAACCCGCAGATGATGTTTAACACTGGTGATATGCAATGCGTGCAACAGCAGGAAAGTACTGAATTTACCCCTTTCAGGAAAAAGAATCCAGGTTGTAGGAGTCGCAAATAAACAGCTGACCAACCCCTTAACAGAATCTGTCCCCATAAAAATAGGTTCATTTGAAGATGGGCACCAATTTGTGGTCTGTGATTCAAGTCCTGTAAGTTTGCTTGGATGCGACCTACTGTGTAAGCTAAACTGTTCTATTAGCTGCCCACCAGAGGAATCACGATCCAGACTAATAAAGAGGATATCCCCTGTAAAACTGAACAACAGTACCCAAGTGTCACATTGTACCCAATGCTGACATTTAGTGAATTGCCCAAAGATTTGAAAGAAACAGTGACACCTGAGGTTTGGGATTTTTCAGGAAAGGAAATAGGACTCATTAAAGGAGTTGAGCCTGTAAAAGTAACAGTGAAGCAAAATGCAGTGTAACCAAAAACTTTCCCATATAACATAACCCCCAAGGCTATTGCCAGAATTATTACCCTGATAAATTATTTATTTAAACAAGGTATTCTGTAGGAGATATTGAGAAGTCCATGTAACTCTCCCATTATAGGGCTGCGGAAGCCCATTGGAAAGCACCGCATAGTACAGGACCTGAGAAAAATAATTGAAACTATCATTCCATGTTGTCCCATGGTACTAAATCTTGCAGTGATTTTATTCCAAATTCTATGTGCAGCACAATAGTTCACCGTGACTGATCTGTATCGAGCATTTTTCTCCACAAGTTGCAGGAGGAAAGTCAATTCCTCTTTGCTTTTCAATTCAGCAGTCGTGTTCTGGCATGGTGCAGAGCTCCACAACAGTATACCAAGAGTCCGTCCATTTTTAATCAGATCTTGAAAAAGAATCTAGAGTCACCTAAGATGCCCTATTATTCAGTCTTAGTGCAGCATATAGATGACCTACTTGTGGCATCAAACACTCGCAATCATGCAGGTGAGACACAATTGCTCCCTTGTATCATTTAGGAGAAAATGGACAAAGTTTCCCCAACCAAACTACAGTATTGCAAGAAAGAAGTCATTTATTTATGTCACCACATTGAGAAAGGTGTGCGGAAGGTGTCGCAAGAAAAAATCTCAACAATTATAAAAATGCATCCCCTTGCCACTCAGAAAGAAGTCTGTATGTTCCTGGGAATGGTTGGCTACTGCCACCAGTGGATTCCAAACCTTTCCCTTTTGGCCAAGCCTTTATAGAGGCTGACAGACAAGGATGTGTCTGATCGGGTACCATTGTATGACAACTGCATAGTACTTTTACAGGCCTGAGAGAAAGCTTATACTGCGCCCCAGTTCTAGAAATACTTGACTATAACAAATGTTTTTTTTGTTTTCCTGTGAGAGGGATGGATGTGCTCTCACACTTTTGACACAGCTGCATGGAAATGCGAGAAAGACAGTCGCATATTTTTCTACCACTCTTGAGCCTGTAACCTCAGCACTGCCTGGTTGTTTGAAGGCGTTCGCAACCCTTAGCGTCAGCACTGAACAGTGCCCAAGGCATTGTTGTGTTCCCCATTCCGTCTAAATATTCTTCACCCGAACAAAGACTCAGTATCTCACCTGTGATTTGACCTGTTATAAGCAGGTCATTTTCGCTCTGTCAAATATCAACCTTAAGAGATGTACTGTTGTGAATTCTGCTACTCTGTTGCATAACCATGTTGAAAATGCCAGTGAATGAGTGAATGAAGTTGAGCATGTCTGTCTCGATGTAACTGAATTATGCGCCAAGACTTGACAGTCAAGACATTCCTCTAATTGAAAATGACTATGGCCCTCATTATGACATTGGCAGTAAACTGTGAATACCGCTACTGTGACTGCCGCCAACATACCGCTGTGGAGGCGAACAACCGTCTGCCATATTATGACACATACACACAAAACTGACATAAAACAGCCACAATCACAAGTCCACCAGACCAACTGAATGTGATAAACTGTTGGTACTGCCACCCATACCATTATGCCACCAAAACAACACCCTCCAAATAACGACCCACAAATCACCACAGCAGACATTCAACGGCAGTAAACCATTGGCGGTGCACACCGCCATGGCAGATATGGCCACCCAAAAACAAAACAAGACAACATTGGCCAGAACCAAAAACCCACACCTGACACAAATACACCCACCCCACACTCACCAACAGCACTATAAAACACACCCACATCATCCACAATCCTTTGCAAACACAAGAACACCGCTACACTTTGCCACGCCAATCCCAGAGAGAACTGCACCTACATATCACAACCATCCATTCATCTGTCATGAACCACACACCACACCACACATCATCCTCCGCACAACACACTCCACACAACACACCCATGTCCCCACAAAGGCGCTCCTGGTTCACTGATGAGGATTTGCGGCTCATGGTGGAGGAAATAGTCAGGGTAGAGCCACAGCTGTTTGGAGCACAGGTACAGCAGATCTCCATTGCCAGGAAGATGGAGCTATGGCAGATAATCGTGGACAGGGTGAATGCAGTGGAACAACATCCACGCACAAGGGACAACATAAGGAAGAGGTGGAACGACCTAAGGGGAAAAGTGTGTTCCATTGCAGAAAGGCAACAACTCACCATCAGGAGGACTGGCAGTGGACCCCCACCTCCTCCCTCACAGCAGACAGCATGGGCGGAGCAAGTCTTGGCAATACTGCACCCTGAGGGACTCACTAGAGTAGCCGGAGGACTGGACACTAGTGAGTCAACATTTACTACCTATTACCCCCCTATACCTGCATGCCAAAACGCCCCCTCACTCTGATTCCCATCACCCCCACTCCATCCCACACTGTGCATCACCCCAATTACCAAACCTAAATGGCAACCCCTGCATGCCATACCCATTGCGTGCACATCCCTTCTAGCTCTGCATGCACACCCACCACCAATGCATGCACAGCATGGAGAACTAACAATCCCACAATCCATCACCACACACTACCATTGGTGGGAAAGCAACAACTTTGTCATTGGGAAAGCTAGGAACGAGGAATATGTCCCAGACATGTACCATAACACATCACTTACATCCCCACAGGTGCCCCAGCCAATGTCAGCGGCGAGGAGGTGCCATGGCTACCCAGTCCCCCACCAGAAGATGCCCCCAGTGATGACAGCAACTCAGGAGCTCTGGATGAACTCCCAGGACCATCAGGGACCACTGGTCAGTTGGCTACCCCATCCCACAGACAGTCTACCACAGAGCCCCCCCCCCATAGAATCTAACACCACAGCAGCCAGCCAACACCCCCAGACCTCTGTCCCCAGGACACTTCAATCAGTAGAGTGCCCACCTGGCAAGACAATGAGGGTCCTGGTGTCAGTGAGAGTGGGCACACTGTTCAGAGGACATAGGCACAGGGGGACAGGGGCAGTCAGAGGACAGCTGTGCACGGGGGGAGGACAGGCCCATGGAACGACCTGCCCAGGAGGCACTCACAAATGTCTTGGGGGCATAACAACAATCCAATGACAGGAAGTGTCAGGTGATCAACATCAGGCAGCAGAACCAGCGGCTGCAGGGGGTACACCACCAGGAGGAAGTGCAGCAGTTGCAGGGCCTAAATGTCAACATGGCCGCCATTATAGGGGTTCTTTGTGACATGGCCAACACCATGCGAAAGAACAAAGCACACTAGCGGCCCACTTCCACTAACCACTCCACCCAGCAGCCATCAACATCTGCTGCAGGTAGTGCACAGGAGGCCCTGCCACAGGACCCACAAGCCACCAGTACCCCCCCCTTGCAGAAGGTGAACCACCCCACAAACGTTCCCTGTGACCCAGACAGACACCAGAGACAGTTGCCAAGAACACCGCCAGGAAATTAGCCCCTCCAGAATGTCCTCCTTGTGTTCCACTGTGTCACCATGTCCACTTTGAACTGCCATTGTTCCCCTTCCTATGGCCTCTTGGACACTGGACCTGTGTAACTAACAGACTGGCCCACTACACTGGACTTTTCCCAACCATCACCCCACTCTATTGCGCTTTGCATTGTATACCTGATTTATGAATAAACACCCTTGGACACGACTTGAGTAATAGTCCTTTATCTGAAGGAAATGTACAATGTATTGAACTGCATTGAACTGCATGATCCTGTGCAAATGTCCTGCAATATGTTGCTCCATCATACATATGTGTCTCAGTAGTCTGTACACATCACAGCATTACACTGTTGTAACCACACCAACATATGTAATAAGGGAAGGCATAGGGGACAGACAGTTGGGAAGAAAAAGGTAGTGACTTGCATTATGCTACAGCCACACAGCACAACACTTAAATGGAGAAATGTTTAGTTCAACAGTCTTACTGAAGTGTCATTGGAGGTACTACTGTATTATATGTGTCCTGTTGTCAACATCCTCCTCCTTTTCCTCCTCCTCACTGTCCTCACTGTCCACTGTTGCCACAGGTGCATTATCACCCCCCTCTTCCTGCAGATAGGGCACATGGAGTCTGAGGGCCAAATTGTGCAACATGCAGCACACAACAACAATCTTGCAGACCTTCTCAGGGGAGTTGCATAGGGATCCACCTGTGAGATGGAGGCACCTGAACCTGGCCTTCAGGAGACCGAAGGTCCTCCCAACAATCCTCCTGGTACGCCCATGAGCATCATTGTACCTATTCTCAGCCCCTGTTCTCTGATTCCTAACAGGGTCAAGAGCCAGGACAGGTTTGGGTAGCCAGAGTCACGTGGAGGAAGTGAGGGACACACATTAGCCTGCACAATGTCATGGGGTATGACCCCTGAAGGCATACATTGACATATATTGGGTGGGGACTTAGGCTCACCCATAAGCCACACTCAGTTCCTCTCTAGTTGTGCCTTCAGTTGTGGGATGCTGCTATTCTTCAGGATAAAGGCATCATTCACCAACCCAGGATACTTGGCAGTGATGTGGGAGATGTACTGGTCAGCAAGGCACACCATCTGGACATTGAGTGAGTGGAAACACTTCCTATTCATGTACAACTTTTCATTGACCCTGCGGGGGACTAAGGCAATATGGGTCCCGTCAATGGCCCCATCACATGTGGTATGTGTCTCATTGCGTAGAATCCAGTCTTCACAGTGGGCAATTCATCTACCTTGGGGAATGCAATGTAGCTGCACATGTGCTTGAGCAAGGCAGCCAAAACCCTTGCAAGCACAATAGAGAACATTTGCTGTAACGTTCCTGCAGCCAAGCCCACTGTCACATGGAATAAGCCTGTTGCCAAGAAATGGAGCACTCATAGTGCCTGCACAAGAGGAGGTATTTCTGTGTGGAACAGATAGCAGGTATTAGATAGGGCTCCAATTGTGCACACATCTCTGTGATTGTGGCACTGTCCAGACGATAGGTGAGTATGATGTGCCAGTCCTCCAGTGTAGCCAAGTCCACAAGAGGTCTGTACACGGCTGCTTGCCTCCTCCTCCTCCTATTCCTCCGCAGTGGTTGGTACCTAAGTGATCCAAAAGTAAGAAGGGAGTGCAGCAGGAACTTTGGACACACAACATCAGTGTACACAGAGCATGTTTGTATGTTGGACACTGGAATTGTCTATGTGTGTACAGTTGACACCAATGACGCACATTTAAATCAATACATGTGTACTAGCAGTAGAAAATGGTATCTGCTTGTCCTGTATGCAGGGACAGGTGGAAGTGACCCCACTCCGCCAGCGTTAGGCATCATGGCGGGAGGCAGTCTGCACCACCGTGCAATTCCTCATTGGCTAACATGGGGCTCTATGGAGTACAGGAACCAATGATGATCAACGCCAGCGGTGACTGTGTTCACCGTCGCGGATGTGACCGCCATTTTCTTCCTACTACTTCACTTGATTCCGGACTTTCCACTGACTACACCTCCACTGCCTGTGCTGCTATTACCTGTGTCTAGTACCTGCCATGGCCCGTGCTACAGGGGAAAGGGCCCCAGTCTTCATGTCAGAGGAGTTGGAGTGGCTTGTGGATGGGGTCCTACCCCTGTAAGGGCAGTTATATGGGCCTCCACACCAACAGGTGAGTACATCATGATACGTTGCATGAGACATGGCTGCGTGTAGATGTATGTGTGTGCTGGCAGTGTGTAATTTGGGGGTTATGGCTGAAGGCAGTGTTAATGCAGAGTTACAGGTCATGTGTGTGCCTGATGAGGGGCAAATGCAGTATGTAGGCCATATATGTGACAGGCTGGATTGTCTGGTTCATGGTGTCCCTCTGTCTGTGTTTCCTCTGCAGGTCAGCGCCCATCAGAAGAAGGGGTTGTGGCGTGCCATCGCCAAAGACATGCGGACCCTGGGGGTCAATAGCCGGCAGAGCACCCACTGCAGGAAACGGTGGGAGCACCTGAGATGCTGGGCCCAGAAGACTGCAGAGGCCCAGCTGGGGAAGGCCTCCCAACGAGGGAGGGGTGCCCGTCAGAACCGGACCCACCTAATGGCCCGCATACAGGCGGTGGCCTACCAAGAGCTGCATAGGCGCTTGAGGGCATCGCAGAAGCCACAAGGGGGTGAGTAGAGTGTGTGTGACAACTATCATATGTTGACTGGCATGGGATTTGGGTGGAGGGTTCTAGTCAGTGGATGACCCAATATGCAAATTCAGACATTGCTGCATAGTCCAGCTTAGGTATTTTGGGTGCAATGCACATTTCAGATAGCTAGGTAGCTGGCTTTCCATGTCAGACAGGGCTTAGCTGGTCCCAGTGGGTGTGCAGATGGCAGTGTTTGGCTCCTACCTGATGTAGTACCAGCCAATGGTATGCTAGTGTGGTCCATACTGCCCATTCTTAGTCTCAGTGAGTGATAGTGATGTGTATGCCATCTGTGCTGCTGGTGCTGTGATTGACCCTGTGCTCCCTTTCTTTCTCCCCCCTCTTCTTTTGTCATCCTGTCCATGTGTGCATTAGCATCATCTGGCGAAAGAGCGGGGGCACCGGCGGGTGATGGAGCTGAAGCCCAAGGGACCCAGGAGGCAGAGTCCACTGATGCCGAGGGGAGCACCACGGGGGGGACAGAGGCTGATAAAACTGACTCCGATTCCTCCTTCGATGGGAGCTCCCTAGTGGTGGCGGACCCCTCAGGGACCACCCCAGCTATAGGATCTTCCGCCACCCCAGTACCAGCACTGCCCTTCCAGTAGCCCCCCACCGAGTTGCCCGTGTCTGCTCACCCAGGACGCTGGGTGTCTACTTCACCCCAGGCACCTCAGGCCCTGCCCCAGTCAGCCCTGCTGCCCACAGTGAGGAGGCTAATGACCTCCTGAGATCCATCTCTGTAGGGCAGTCAACCATAGTGAATGCCATCCAAGGCTGGCATATCAGATGCAGCAATGCAATGCCATCCTGGACTTCACCAGATGACTTGGATTCACAGTGGCTTGGCGGCCCTGCAGAGATCGTTTCAGGCTCTGGCCTCCTCTCTGACGGCAGCCAGTGTGTCCCTGTTTCTTCTATCCCCACTCCAACTACCACTTTCCAGTCCCAGTCACCTCTCCCCAAACTCATCCCACGCACGCATTCTAACAAGCATGCACCCAAAACAACAGACAAGACTCACACAGACAAACACAGACAGCACTCTTCAGTCCACAAGCACTCACACAGCCAACACACAGATGGACACACAACATCATACACTGTCTCCCCCTCCTCATCCTCCCTCCAGCACTCACACCTGCATGCACAGCATCAACAGTCAAAGAACCTGCCACCTGCACAGCCTTCCCCATAGTCACCACAACAGCAGAACCCCATACACACAACACATGTGCAGTCACCACCACCATCACCACCACCTCATGGAACATCCATCCACACATCCTGTTTGACCTCCCCCACCCTGTCTGCCGCCATCCAAAGTCACACAAACGCTCGCACTCAGAACCCCAACAGCCATCCACCTCACACACGCACACTGTCCGTGCACCTGCACCCAAATCCAGCACACCTCCTCCTCCTACAACCACTCCGTCTACCTCCAGTCCCATACCTCCTCCCACAGCCTGCCCCACTGGTCCTAAGAAGCGTTTCCTTTCCTGCCTTGGCCTCTTTTCACCTGCCCCCTCCCATCCTGCCTGTAAGAGAAAAGTCCCCCCCCCAGCCCAGTACCTCCAGCACCAGATCTAGCCCTGTTCCACCCCGTAAGACTTCAGCTGCCACTAAGGGGCACATAAGTAGCACTCCTGCCGGCCGCCCCAAGCCCACTCCTCCGCCCCCAACACGGAAGGGTAAAGACCTGCCCCCTCCCAAACCCAATGCCCCCTCCCAAAAAAATGCCCCTGAGGTGCCTGCCTATTTCCAACATGATGCCCCTGCACAGTGGAGTCCAGATGCTGTCAGGAGTCAAGCTGGGCCTTGGACTTTGCCCAGTGGGCATTGTCAGACTTAGGACTGGCCAATGGCCCTGCATGATAATATGCAGTTCTGTATTTTGTTGGGATTTAGGCTCTTCATCCTTCTGGATTACAGTGGTTGGAACAGAGGTATGTGTCCTGGCTTTCTTTGCTCCTGGGTCCTGTTACTGTCGATTTACTCTGCAGATAGTTCTGTGTGTATGGTGTGTATTTTGCGTGTGTGTGTCACTCTCCCCTCACCTCCCTTGTGTGCTAGGCAGCTGTACTCACCGTTGTCGTCTTCATCTGTGTTGGTACTCCAGGACGGTCATGGCATGATACAGCATCGGGAAGACTTCCAGTTCTGGTTCTATGGCGGCCGCGGACTCCTCTGTGTCTCTGGAGGCGAGTGTCTCCTTTTATATGATGTGTTTCTGCTAGGCTTTCGGTGGCGCTGCTACCGCCCCTGAAATCCTGGTGCTGTGTTATGTCATAATATGGTGGGCGGATCCTTGTCTTCCGCCTGCCTGGAGATTGCTACTGCCGTGTTCAGTGGTCGTACCGCACTGGCGGTTGGGGTGGAACATTGGCTGTCTATGGGAGGGATCACCACCATGGTCATAATTTGGTGGTCATTACTGGTGGCGGTACTACCGTCATCTCCGGCGTGGCGGTCACCTGACTGCCAATATCATAATGACCACTTATGTTATATTTGTGGATGGCTCCTTTTTAAGAGATAAATATGGTGCCCTGAGAGCTGGCTATGCAGTTTGCATAGTCTCAGGTGTGATTGAAGCCACCTAGCTTCGAAGAGTCTTTTCTGTCCAGGTACCCAGGTTGGTTGCACTTACTAGAGCACGCTGTGTTTCTGAACAGTTGAAAGTGACAATTTTCACTGACAGTCAGTATGGTTTTGATGCCGTTCATGATTTCGGACAGCTGTGGTCCCAGATAGGGTTTATCATCTCCTCTGGAACCCCTACCTGCAATGGAGATAACATTTATGATCTGTTGACTACATTACAGCTGCATGCAAAAATGCTGTTGTGAAGTGTGCTGCTCATAAGAATGAGGTGGCAAGATATTGCACCCAAAGATATACCTCCTTTAATGGAGAATGGAACAATGATACAAATGATGAAGCAAGTCAAAGTTCCTGCAAACTGCTGTTGATACCTGAGAGGAAGTTAAGAGACTGCAAGAAGTGACAGAAGAGAAGCAGCAAAGCTGGGTTGGAGCAGGATGTGTCAAGAGAAATGAGGATGATATTTGGGTTTCAAGTAATGGACGAGCAGTACTGCCAAATAGTTGGTTTCCACCCATGGGTATACACTATCATGGACATGCACACACAGGTGGAGATGCAATGATCAGAACCTTTAGAGAGACGTGGTTTAATCCCAGATTTAGAGTGATTGCAGAATCCGTGTGCCACAGGTGTGTCACATGCCAGCAGATGAATGTAGGAAAATACACACTGGTCACACTGAGTCACATTGGTAGATCAGGTGAACCGTTCTACAGGATGCAGGTGGATTTTATAGAGTTGCCTGTGTGCAATGGACTGAGAGAACGTTTTAGTCAATGTATGCATTTTCTCTTATTGGGTTGAAGCCTACCCCACCAGGAGAAATCACAGTCTCACAGTATCAACACCATTAAGGGAGTTGACACCAAGGTTTGGATTCCTGACTTCTCTAGAGTCAGACCGAGGAAACCACTTCATCAGTGAGGTCCTGAAGTTATTATGTGCAGCATTACAAGTTGAGCTAAGATTACATTGTTGCTAAAGACCTAAGGTTTCTGGACTTGATGAGCAAGTTAATGGTACTCTGAAGTCTAGACTGGCGAAAGTATGTGCTTTCACCACTTTGAAATCTCCAGATGCATCGACTCTTGTCTTGATGAGTACGTGCATTATACCTGACAGAAAGACCAGTTTGTCCCCCAATTAAATCATCATGGGGAGGGCCATGAGATTGCCAGCAGTGCCTGCCAATGTGCTTGAGAACATATCAGAAGACTTGGTGCTGGATTATTGCAAAGGACTGGCTGATGTGGTTTGTTCTTTGTCTCATCAGTTTGGAGAGGCCAAAGACAGGCGTACAAGGAGCTTTGCCATGAGCTGTGCTTTATGAGAGACATTTAAACCTTTATTAGAAGCTTTTGAACATTTACAACTAGAGAAAACTCTCAGTAAACTTTCTAGAAGATTGAGGAACTTTTTATGAATAATTTTAACTCTTAAAGAGACTACTGTTGATTTTTGCTTTGCTCACAAGTAAAAATGACTGAAATGAGATAGCGATGCACTGAAGCGCCTTTGCATTTTTGAGTTCTGATTTTTTAATTACATTTTTGGCTGCAAATTAGAGAACTCCTGACATGATACTTCAGAAGCTTTCTCACAGCTTCATATTTACTAACATTTATTTTTGAACCCAGTTTGGGAGGCCAAGGGCTACACAGGAGCCACTGTGGACCAACCATGGTGGTTGAGGTGATTTGGCACCTGCGCCCTGTGGTCTCTCCTAAGTTGCAGCAAACCGGGCCAAGTACAACCCTTTGCACACTTGACTCTCAGGGCATTGAGGGTCAGCAGCCAAAGACTTCTCACGGAGGTAGTGTGGGGAGCAAGAGCTCTGAACTCACCAGCCAAACAACATACACAAATAATGATGTGCATCCCAGTGCTTGCTTTTATCAAAAAGGCAGTACTTTTTAATTCCACAGCAAAACTAGATATACACAATCCAATTTAAAACCATACAGGGTTGTTGTACTTTGTGCTAGCAGTGAAGCACTGCAATCACCTTCCTTCCCGCTAACCATACCCTTTCTCTCTCTTGGGTCAGGATTCCACTATTGCCATCCCTTCTATGCTAATGGACCAAAGTAAGGATTACGCTCACATGTTCTCACACATTAAATTAGGTTGCTAACAATCTTTTTGCAGAAAGTCTAAGGTGGGGCACAACAGGTTCTTTTCCTCCCCAGGTAAAGCTAAGCTGTCGGTTACCTGTTGGTGCTTAGAAGCCATTTGGGATATGGGGAGGGCACGGGTGGTGCTCCCACTCTCTTGGGATGGGCTCCCCTCTTGTAGGAAAATGCAGCAGTTGCCACATGTAGGATGATGTTCACATGTTTGGCTCTAGGAGGCAGGAGAACATAGAAGCACCAGTCTTCACCAGTAGCCGCCTTCTAGAGGTCTTCCGCAGACTGGCATTCAGCTTGTGGTCTCCAGACCAAGTCATCAGGTGAAGTCTAGGGGCAGCTGCACAGTTCAGACTCTTTGAGCTCACTGCAGAAGCATTCATTCAAGTACCTCCTCTTCAGTGTTGGTGGCAGCACAAATCACCTGGCTTGCATCAGACTGACGAGTGCCATAGAATCACTAGATTAGCTAAATCGTATCCACAACTCCTCAGGAACTGCACAGAGACTGGGAGATTGTTTCACAGCACACATTACTTGTGGATTACTGTTTTGGGATTGTCAGCTTCCTGTGGGTATTCATGATGCCGGGAGCATGCTTGGCCTCTATGCCAGAACAGTCTCACATCATCCTGCAAGCACACTCCTTCCCTCTCTCAGAAGGCAAGCATGCTTCTAGGTGTTTCAGGTAGATAGTCAGCTCATCCAGCAGAAAGGTTTGACTTCAGGTGATGTCCCCCTCATCTCGAAGAGGTCTGCGGCTGTGAGGCATATTGCAGCCCAGGGTAAACAGCAGCTCTGTGAATACTCTATGGAGCACTGTCTTCCTTGGTAAATATGACTGAAACAAAGTGGGGTGGTTCACGTCTTAAGTTTATACTCATTCTCTAGACAGGGGATGTGGATTCACTGTGTCATGCTCCTGAACCAGTTTGGGATGCTTTTCTTTTAAATGCCATTTTCAAACCACTCCCCAGCTTTTGTGTAAAGTGAAGATTCTGAATGAACGTAGCACTGGGGCTGGTTCAAAGCAGGAGTACCCACAAAAGGGGCACATGAAGACTGATGGGTATTATCAGCTGTCAACAGAAAAGCCCTGGGCCCTTTACACACAGGAGGTTAGATAACAGTCACTAACACATATTCAGAATATTGCATGGAAAAAAAATCACTACCTTTTTTTTTTAAATCAACTAATCATTTCTAGAGCGCACTACTTACCCATAGGGTCTCAAGGCGCTGGGGGAAGATGAGGTGAGGGGGGAAAGCGGGAGGGGGATCCTCAGAGATCAGTTGAAGAGCCAGGTCTTGAGGTCCTTCTTGAACTAAGGCAGTGATGGCGACTGTCTGAGGTACGGTGGTAAGGTGTTCCAGCCTTTAGCCCAGGTATGAGAATAATCTTCCTCCAGCTGAGGCCTTGTTTATGTGGTGTACGTTGGCGAGTGAATGCTGGGACGAGTGGAGAGGTCTGGAAGGGGAGTGCCAGGTGATGCAGTGGTTGAGGTAGATGGGTTCACTTTTGTGGAGGGCTCTGTAGGTGTGTACGAGGAGTTTGAAGTTGATCTTCTTCTCAACGGTGAGCCAGTAGATGTTCTTCAGGTGTTCTGTGATGCATTCTCAGCAGGGGATGTCTAGGACGAGTCTGGCAGCGGCAATCCAAATTTGTTGCAGCTTGTTCAGGTTCTTTTTGGAAGTTCCAGAATAGAGAGCACTGCCGTAGTCAAGTCTGCTTGTGATTAGGGGGTGTGTCACAGTTTTCCGGAAGTTGGTTGGTATCCATCTGGAGATATTTTGGAAGAGTCCGAAGGTGTGGAAGCAGGTGGAGGTGACGGAGTTGACCTGCCTGGTCATGGTGAACATTGAGTCGAGGATGACACAGAGGTTTCTTGCGTGGTCTGTAGAGGTGGGGTGGGCTGCCGAGTGTAGAGGGACACCAAGAGTCGTTCCAAGCTGACGTGGAGGGTCCCAAGATGAGGATCTAGGTTTTGTTGGAGTTCAGCTTTAGGCAGCTCTCCCTCATCCAGGTGGTGACTGCATTCATCCAGTCTCTGAAATTCTTCATGGCTTTTGAAGGGTTCTCGGTCAGGGAGAGGATCAGCTAGGTGTCAGAGTAGGAGACGATGCTCAAGCCGTAGTTCCTAAAGATGGGGGCGAGTGGGTCATGTAGACATTGAACAGCATGGGTCTCAGCAATGATTCTTGGGGTACTCCACAGCTGATGTCAGTGAGTTCCGATTGGTGTGGTGGAAGTCTGACTTTCTGTATTCTGCCTGTCAAGAAGGAGTGTATCCATCGAAGAACCTTTCCGCATATGCCTGCCGAGTGGAGTCTGGTGCATAGTGCACAGTGGGACACTATGTCGAAGGTGGCTGAGAGATTCAGTAGGATGAGAGCTGCTGTTTGTCTGTGGTCGAGGAGGGAGCAGCTGTCATCTATGGCTGCGAGCACAGAGGTTTCGGTACTGTGGTTGGTTTTGAATCCTGATTGAGAAACGTCCAGGATGTTGTTGTCCTCGAGGTGTTGGGGTAGCTGAGTTCTGATTGCTTACTCAGTGACTTTAGCTGTGAAGGGAAGCAGTGAGATGGGGCAGTAGTTCTTGTGGTTTGTCGGGTCAGCTGTGAGTTGTTTCAGAAGTGAGTGAAACTCAGCATGCTTCCAGTCTTCGGAGCAGGTTACTGACTCAAGGGAGCAGTTGATGGACTTGAAGAGTTCAGGCGTGATCGAGGCGCTAGCCATGCTGAAGATGTAGTGTGGGCAGGAGTCGGTCGGGGCTCCTGAGTGGGTGCTGCCCATGATGGAGTGGGTATCAGTCACA
Organism: Pleurodeles waltl; assembly: GCF_031143425.1. NCBI lineage: Eukaryota > Metazoa > Chordata > Amphibia > Caudata > Salamandridae > Pleurodeles > Pleurodeles waltl. The sequence goes on along the minus strand of NC_090446.1, from coordinate 1,132,135,800 downwards.
GTGAGGGGTTTCAGGTGTGTAGGAGTCGTGGGGTTTGGGCTGGTCCTGGCAGGGATGTTATTGGTGGGCTCGGAAAGTCTTGGGGTCCGAAACGTAGATATCGTAGATATATTGGATATTCCAGTGGAAAAAGGTGGGCAGTCTGTCGCAAAGATCCTGCGATGGAGGGATGTCTGTGATTTCGGCTTGTGGTTTGGCAAATTCTTTGATGACATTGTAGAGTTCTTTGGTGTTGTGGGTGGTGGTGTTATACTGATCAAAGGAAAATTTAATTGGTCGATCAGAACCAACATACATTGAAGTATTTAGTTCAACATCTTTTCAATCTCAGCTTACGCTCATACACAAAAACAACTAGACTCAGTCAGGAAACAATATGTCAGAAAACAACTGAATTCACATCAGAATGGAAGAGTTCTACTATATCTTGTTCAAAATTGTTTTCACCAACTGTCTTTTTTTAATTTCAAATCCTGTTTGAAGAAAATATTGTGGAACTGGTCCATTCTCATGTGAATCTAGTTGTTTTTTTGTTAAAACGTACACATGTATTCACAGATGACAGGTCACATGCACAATGGAATGCTTTATATTTTATGTACTTTTGAAGTGTGAGTGTAATAAGAGACTGAAAAGCTTGTGAACTGAACACTTCAATGTATGTTAGTTCTGGTAGAACGATGAAATGTTCTTCTGATCACTATAAAAAAGTTAAAGTGATTTACACACAAGGTTTAGAATCCTTGTTGTTATCAGTTGTCATCAGCCTTCCTGAAACAGTAATCAAAGACAGACAAAAGGGAAGGACCTAGAAACTTCTTCAGCTTAAACAATAGAAACTGTAGTCCCACTTTTCATCCCCACCATCAACCAAAAGGCAGTGCTTAGGAAGAACTAACCAACAGATCTTTGCTAACAAAGTCTTCATGAAATTTCTAAAGGTAACCTTGTCTCCATCCCTTGTCAGTGTCCGGCTTTCCACCCTACAGCCACAGGAATGCAGGTCGTACGCTTCCACTGTTTGGGGAAGCTATCCTCACTCTTCATCTTGTGACATGCTACAAGCAGGGGCATTCAAAATGGATCCCACTGGCTTCATTACTCAGACTCACACACCCAGACTCAGACTGTCACTTGTTCACTCAACATGCACATAATAAATAACTCTGCTCTAGGTCTTGGGCCTCACAAAACAGCAGAACTCCACACATGATTGATATATAAAACAAGGTGTGTTGCCACCACTGCTTTACGTGATGCATCCAGAGAGTAGCCTTCAATCCTATGAGGGCACATTTGTTGGCCCATCAACCTCACAGGTCAGGTCCTGGAACTCACTTTGTCAGAGGCAGGTCATGGCTTCTGCTCTCACAAAAGATTAGGGTGACATGAGCGCCAAAAGAAAAGTCTGGATACCAGTTCCATATGCAGCCTGGCACTCGGGGCTTTGGAACACACTTGTATACTATGCAGAGAAGATTCTCATCCCCAAAGCTACTAATTGAGGTGGTGGTGTTTAGCCTGAAACAGAGATTTCCTGCATACACCCAATTGCAGCTTTTGAGCAAAAAAGTTCTAGTCAGCAGGAAACCAACATATCCACAATGCAGTGTGTACTGGTAGGCAGTGCTTAATTTGTAAATAAAAAAAATAATTAAATAAGTGCCACGGCCCTCGTCAGAGGACATTACAGCCTGCATCATCTGTTGCCCCTGCTAGAGCTGCCAATGACAGTCCCAACATAACTATTAACCGTCATACTGTTATAAGTGACACGTATACTATTCCAGGGCCCAAAAGCTATAAGAATGGCTTGGATGGTAGGTATTAGTCATTGTTAATGTATATTGAATTAATAAACAGTTGCTGTTGTGCTGATACCTAAATCAGACAAACAGCCCCACCATGTAGCAGACTGTCATAAGCGCCAGTGCTGACAATTAAGAGCTGGTGCCAGACAAAGGAACCCACCTGCTCAAATTAAGCAGTGTTGGTATAACCATTCTCTACATTTACAATTCACCAAAATAATTTTTTAGGCCTAAAAAGCAGTTACTAAAACTCAATACTTTGTCAAGAACTCCAATAATAAATTAGGATTTTCCTCATCTGTGGATGTGAATGGCATTTATTCTTACATCTGCTGCAACAGGAGTCTAGTCTGGAGACATTTTGAGTCACATACAGACTTCCTTTCTTCTCTGCACGCCTTATAGACCTCTCTAATCTACTGGATGTATCATGGTTAGATTTCAGAAATGTAAAGGGTGAGCCCCACAATGTCCAGTGAGTCATCACTATATTTGGACAGTGTGTTTCATCACATTTGGGCCAAGAATCAGCAACTCTGTGAAACTGTTTGTCGATAAACGTACTGGGAATAAAATCCAATCCCACCAAAGCTTCAAACAGAGTATTGCTTATAGATTGGTATTTTTGCTTGTCTCTCATCCTCTGAAGACCTCTTCATTTGGAAAGCAGTAGTTCTCCAATAAATGTATTCTTCAAAGATTTGGTGGTGCGGTACTGATAGCGACAATCAACTCAATTACATTTACATATTGCAGTACTGTAGTAATCCAGTATTCTGTTGATTCAGTACAGACTGTGAACCAAATAAATAAACTATGCTGTAGTAGTACTCACAGTGACCCGATGAGTGATGGCTTTTTGCAGTCGCTCTGCAGAGACATGAAGCAAACTAGAGACAATGCGAATTTCCGCATCATTGAAGATGGACGCCAGCTCATAGGATTCTTTCTACAAAAAAATAGGCATAAATTAAAATAGGCCTGATGTACTATGTGGCAAAAGACGATACTGCATCCCAAGGATTACTGGGTCAATAATCGGAATTTCCTCAATTGTTCACCTATTGCATATAATTTTACCCGATTGTGTTAAAATGCCCCTTTTACAGACGATAATAAACATAATATTCAGTGAATTGTTCATTCTCCAATTATTTAATAAGAAGATCCTGGACTGCTGTTGGACAAGTAAGCCCAGGTGTGGCAGGCACTGCACTTGTTGATGGATTTGCAAGCCTTGCTGTGTGATATGAAGACCTTGCTAACCCCTTCTGTGCCGCGCACGTAACGGTTACGTCCCGCGGCACAGTGCTCCTGTGCCGAGGACGTAACCATTACGTCCTCGGCACGGAGCCCGGAGGGAGCGCTAGCACTCCCTCCGTGGGGTTCCCCCCCACCCCCCAAGGCGGGGATGGAAAAGGAAGACCTTCCCCTTCCACCCCCACTCTCCCCCACCACCCCCATAATGACGTCAGCGCGCAATCGTGCGCTGACCTCATTACCCACTGCCGGTCGCACTGGAAGCCATTTTCTTCCAGTGCGATCACGGAAAAACAGGTAAGTTTCTCCTCCGGCAGGTGGGGGGGTTTGGGCCAAAGAGGCACCAGGGGAAAGGTAAGGCTTTTCCTTTCCCCGGTGTCTCTTTGAGCATTCCTGCTTCCCGATCGCATTGCAATCGGGCAGCAGGAATGCCCACTAGACGCCAGGGATTTTTTTATTTTATTTTGTTTGCATTGTTTGTGTGTGGGAGCGGCCCCTTGGGCAAGGGTCACTCCCTTTTGGGGGCATGTTTATGTTGGCCATTTCTATTATTTTTAGGCCGATCTGCCCCCAAGGGGGGCAGAATCCACTAGACACCAGGGATTTTTTTTTTTTACTCTTTTGAAAATGTTTGTATTTGGGAGCGGCCCCTTGGGCAAGGGTCACTCCCTTTTGGGGGCATGTTTATTGTGGCCATTTCGGCCTATGATTTTTAGGCTGATCGGTCCCCAAGGGGGACAGAAGCCACTTAGACACCAGGGATAGTGTGTGTGTTAGTGGAGGGGGGGGGCAACCCCTTGGGCAAGGGTCGCCCCCCTTTGGGGGCACGTGTACCAAGGCCATTTCTGCCCCCCTTGGGGACAGATCGGCCTATTATTGGGGGCAGAAACCACTAGAACGCCAGGGATTTTTAAAAATATGTTTATTTATGTGGGGGGGGGGGTGTCCCCTTGGGCAAGGTGCACCCCCCCAAGGGGGGCATTGAACTGTTGGCCATTTCTGCCCCCTTTGTTGGCAGATGAGCCTATTAGACACCAGGGATAGTGTGTGTGTTAGTGGGGGGGGGGGCCTTGGCCAAGGGTCACCCCCCCTTTGGGGGCACGTGTACCAAGGCCATTTATGCCCCCCTTGGGGACAGATCAGCCTATTATTTTTAGGCTGATCTGCCCCCAAAGGGGGCAGAAACCACTAGAACGCCAGGGTTTATTTATGTGGGGGCGTCCCCTTGGGCAAGGGGCACCCCCCCAAGGGAGGCATTGAACTGTTGGCCATTTATGCCCCCCTTGGAGGCAGATGGGCCTATTTCTTTTAGGCCCATCTGCCCCCAAGGGGGGCACAAGCCACGTAGGCACCAGGGATAGTGTGTGTGGTTTGTTAATTGTTTGGGGGTGGGCCCTTGGGGACACACTACTAAAGGTATTTTCTGCCCTCCTTGGGGCAGATAGGCCATTTTTTAGTAGGCCCATCTGCCCCTATGGCAGAATCCACTTAGGCACCAATTTCTAAATGCTTGATGGTGGGATGTTTGTCAACTGACGAAGTATTTGCATTTGTGATAATTTGTTTCCTCTTTTTTGTTCTAGTTCAAAGCTTTTGCTTTCTTTGCTGTGGCTCCTTGCAGTTTTGGCGGTGGTTGACCTGCGGTTTGCATAGTTGCATGTTTTAGGTAAGTAAAAACAATTTACTCCAAAGGAGTATTGTTGCCATGCATGAATGACATGTTTGTAGGTGGTGTGCAGAGTAGTTGCTGGTGATTCAAGCTTTTTCAGGCAAGTGAGCGGTATAGTTTTTGAGTTTATAACTCTTACTAATAAAGCTACACTTTATTACTTATCTTACACAGTGCTGGTTGTTGGTGGTGCATTTTTCCAGTTAATTTTAGTAGGAAAGATCATGGCTAGCCGCAGGATGACCGCTCAGCAGGTGGTTGGTATGCGTTTTGAGTCATTGTCTGATCATGATTATGAGACGGACTCTGCATCTGAGGCAGAGGAGGAAGTGAGGGATTCTGGCAGTGAAGTTTCTGCTGGAGAGGAATCTTCTGATGAGGAAGCCACACTCAGTGCAGATGAAGGGCCTGTTTCAGAGGAGGACACTGATGTGCCATTAGTGCAGCAACCTGGGGCTGAAAGGTTTCCTGTTAGAAGACCTGAACTCTGGGTTTCCCCAAACATGGAGCAGCCAGAGTTGCCTGCCTTTACTGGTCTCCCGGGGTGTAGAGTCAATACTGAGAAGTTTTTGCCAGTCAATTTATTTGAGTTATTTGTGGATGATGTGTTTTTAGAAGAGATTGTTGAGCAGACTAATTTGTATGCGGAGCAGTATTTGAGGGACAAGGCTGCTAGACTTAGGTCGCACTCTAGAGCTGCCAAGTGGATTCCCACAAATTTGGAGGAGATGAAAAGGTTTTAGGTTTGACTCTTTTGATGGAATTGATAAGGAAGCGATCACTGTCTTCTTATTGGTCTACTAGTCCCTTGATGGCAACAGCTATATTGCCTGCAACAATGAGTCGTAATCGGTATTTGCTTCTTCCTAGGATGCTGCATTTTATTGACAATGCATTAGCCTTGCCACAAGATCATCCTGATTCTGACCGTCTTTTTAAGATTAGGCCTGTCCTTGATAATTTTGTAGATCGGTTTTCAGAGGTCTATGTTCCAGGCAAAGAAATAGCTTTGGTCCTCTTCAAGGGTTGTTTGGTTTTTAGGCAGTACATTCCTAGCAAGAGGGCACGATGTGGAATTAAATTGTATATGCTGTCTGAAAGTAGTACAGGATATGAGTATAATTTCCATGTCTACACTGGTAGGGATTCCAGTATTGAACCCCCTGGTTGTCCTCCCACTTTTGGAGTTACTGAGAAAATTGTGTGGGAACTTGGTAGACGACTGTTCAACAAAGGTCACCATTTGTATGTAGATAACTTTTACACTGGAGTGCAGTTGTTCAAGGAATTGTTTAGAGTGGACACTGTTGCTTGTGGCATAATTTGTTGTAACCAGAAAGGCTATCCAAGGGAGCTTGTCTGTAAAAAACTTGAGAGTGGACAGTGCAGTGCCTTGCGGAATGATGAGCTGCTAGCTTTGAAGTTTTCAGACAGGAGGGATGTCTACATGCTAAGTACCATCCATGATGAGAGTACTTCCCCCGTGACTGTTTGGGGCCAGGTTGCTTAAGTGCGCAAACCTGTGTGCATTTTAGATTATAATAAGCACATGGGAGGTGTAGATAGAGTTGATCAGAGATTGGAACCTTATACTGCTATTCGTAAGTCTTACGTTTGGTATAAGAAGTTAGCAATTCACCTCTTCCACTTAGCAACTTTTAATGCTTTTATTGTGTTTAAGGATAGGTCTCCAGAGTCAAAGATGACATTTGTGAAATTTCAGGAGTCAGTGATAGAGAGCCTTATTGTGGTGGAACAGGCCAGAGTTCCTAAAGAAGCAGTGGTGGAGGATGTGGCTAGATTGAAAGATCGCCACTTTGCTGAGCACATTCCTCCCACACCCAAAAAAGACTTTCCGGCTAAGAAATGTAGAGTGTGTTTTCGAAGAGGTATCCGGAGGGAGACTTGAATGTACTGCCCAGATTGTCCTTCAAAGCCTGGGCTGTGTGTGGGCGGTTGTTTTAAGAATTACCACACCCAGAAGAATTACTGGGAACAACCATGAGTGTAAACTCATGTCTGTTTTGTATTTTCATGTCTTGAGTTTCATGGTTAGCATTTCTGTCATGTACTTTTGTGTTTGTAGTTTTGTAATTATTTCTAATTAGTTAGAGGTTTCTTTGTTAAAAACAAAAAGTGATGCCATTGTGTGTGGAGTGGGGCTTGGCTGAGGGTGTACATAGTGTACATATTGACTTGCTGTTGGCTACTGCAACACACTGCCAGCCAAACACCAGTCCACTCACTCCCATCAGCTGGTGTGATTGTTGTATCAGGCATGTGGGCGTATGTAAGTGATGGGCCCTTGAGTTGCGCTGTCTGTCGATGTGGGTGTTGTAATGTGCTGGGCCCGTGGCTGGCGGTATGAATGGTCTTGTGCGTGTCATGTATGAAAAGTGTGTGAATGGACTGTAAAGCGGTTGGTGCCTTGTCGCGGCTTTACAGCTCACAAGCTGTGAGTCATTGGTTCCGTTTTTTGCCTTTCAGTTATTAACAGTGCATTTCAATTTTGTGAAATCTCTTGTTAATAAAATTTGATCCACTGAACCATCACTCACCCTCGTGCCAAATCCAACCAGTATGTGTAGTAAAAATGACAAAACCTGCTCCGCTGTAATCAGGCGTCGCAGCACACCTGTGACACACTAGGTGCCTCGGGTGGGACCCCGATGATGAAGCATGCCACCAACTTGGTTGGTGGGTGAGGGGTCTTTTTCACATAACCTAAGTGCATTTCTTTTCACAATTTTAGTGTTTGGCACATCACAGACGTATGTGGACACATCAAAATGATATATTACAAAACTACCTGTGTTTGGGGGGTGGGGGGCACCTATGTTTTTGGTCCTGGGTGCGGCCTTCATCTAAGGAAGCCTACCAAACCCAGACATTTTTCAAACTCGACACCCCAAGGAGTCCAGGGAGGTGTAGCTTGCGTGGATCCCCCAACATTTTCTTACACAGACTCCTCTGCAAACCTCAAAATTTGCTTAAAAAAGTATATTTTTCTGGCTTTCGTTCGTACGATCACCGATCCAGCACAAAATTCCTACTCCCCAGCGTTCCCCTCAGTCTCCCAAGTAAAATGACACCTCACTTGTGTGGGTCCCCAAAGCAGAGTCAGCCTAAAGATGTATAAAAGAAGAATATGTCCTTATCAACTCGCTGTGCTATCCCCTCTATCTCTACAAGTTTTGGGCCTTATTCTGTTGCAGGCACCTGGTCCACCCACACAAGTGAGGTATCATTTTTACCAGGAGATTTGGGGGAACGCTGGGTGGAAGGAGATTTGTGGATCCTCTCAGATTCCAGAACTTTCTGTCACCGAAATGTGAGGAAAATGTGTTTTTCTAGCCAAATTTTGAGGTTTGTAAAGGATTCTGGGTAACAGAACCTGGTCAAAGCCCCACAAGTCACCCCATCTTGGATTCCCCTAGGTCTCTAGTTTTCAAAAATGCACAGGTTTGGTAGGTTTCCCTAGGTGCCGGCTGAGCTAGAGGCCAAAATCTACAGGTAGGCACTTTGCAAAAAACACCTCTGTTTTCTGTCAAAAAATGGGATGTGTCCATGTTGTGTTTTGGGGCATTTCCTGTCCCGGGCGCTAGGCCTACCCACACAAGTGAGGTACCATTTTTATTGGGAGACTTGGGGGAACATAGACTAGCAAAACAAGTGTTATTGCCCCTTGTCTTTCTCTACATTTTTTCCTCCCAAATATAAGAGAGTGTGTAAAAAAGACGTCTATTTGAGAAATGCCCTGTAGTCCACATGCTAGTATGGGCACCCCGGAATTCAGAGATGTGCAAATAACCACTGCTCTTCAACACCTTATCTTGTGCCCATTTTGGAAATACAAAGGTTTTCTTGATAGCTATTTTTTACTCTTTATATTTCAGCAAATAAATTGCTGTATACCCGGTATAGAATGAAAACCCACTGCAGGGTGCAGCTCATTTATTGGCTCTGGGTACCTAGAGTTTTTGATGAACCTACAAGTCCTATATATTCCAGCAACCAGAAGAGTCCAGCAGACGTAACGGTATATTGCTTTAAAAAATCTGACATTGCAGGAAAAAGTTACAGAGTAAAACGTAGAGAAAAATTGCAGTTTTTTTCACCTCAATTTCAATATATATTTTTTTCAGTAGTTATTTTCTGTAGGAAACCCTTGTAGGATCTACACAAATTACCCCTTGCTGAATTCAGAATTTTGTCTACTTTTCAGAAATGTTTCGGTTTCTGGGATCCAGCATTGGTTTCACGCCCATTTCTGTCACTGACTGGAAGGAGGCTGAAAGCACAAAAAAATCGTAAAAATGGCGTATGTCCCAGTAAAATGCCAAATTGGGTTGAAAAATTGGGTGTTCTGATTCAAGTCTGCCTGTTCCTGAAAGCTGCGAAGCTGGTGATTTTAGCACCTCAAACCCTTTGTTGATGCCATTTTCAGGGAAAAAACTACAAGCCTTCTTCTGCAGCCCCTTTTTCCCATTTTTTTGAAAAAAACGAAATTTTCACTGCATTTTGGCTAATTTCCTGGCTTCCTTCTGGGGAACCCACAAAGTCTGGGTACCTCTAGAATCCCTAGGATGTTGGAAAAAAACGACGCAAATTTGGCGTGGGTAGCTTATGTGAACAAAAAGTTATGAGGGTCTTAGAGCGAACTGCCCCAAATAGCCAAAAAAAGGCTCGGCACAGGAGGGGGAAAAGGCCCGGCAGCGAAGGGGTTAAAGGATGTAAATACATCCGTTGGAGTGTATTTTCCGGGCTTCCTATAGGTGTACATCTTGATATGGACACATGAGCCTCAGTGTAGAACATGCAGGAATCCCTGCTAGATCTACAGGTCTTACTGCTGAATGTGAAGACTTACTGTAGGAAGTGCTGGTTTAACTCTGGGGCTTTGAGGCTTTGGTGCAGTACATGTATTTGATGACCAGAAGCTACTGACTTTGGATATAAAGTGCAATTTAATAAATGTGCTTGTCTGAGAGGCAAATCCATGGCACCTACCTCAAAAGAGGTGAAGCATATGTTACCCAGTTGCAAGATGGATGCCAGCACAGCCCAGATGGAGGCCAGCTCTTCCTCAGAAAGGCCAATCATACGCAGGGATTTTCCCAGCACCAGGAAGTCACTGCCATCATCCTTTTCTGGAAGGTCACATGCTCTGCCCTACATCAAAGAGATATAGTATATATTGTAAAGCAAGTAAGAAAATATAAAAAGTCTAAACTTCAGAAACCATGCTAGCACATGGCACATGCAGAGAGAGTACAGCAGGTCAGGAGAGGAGTAGAAGAAAGGAAAAAGTTTAGAGAGGACAGAGGGCCACATGAGAGAAAAGGGAAAACAGTGTGGTGAAATCAGGTTTCCCAATGAGGAAGGTGGTGATTTGTTTTGTTTATTTATTTGTTTTCCCTTTAACCATGTTTTTCACAGGAGGAGGACTTTTGGCTTCAAGGAAGTACCGGTAACTGCCATTGTTGAACAAGTTACTTACCTTCAGTAAAGCCTTATCTGGTAGAGACACTGTTGCATATTCCCTATCTTCGAATTCTCCCCCATGCGTCAGACTGCATCCGGAAACCTTTCTTTAGCAGTACCTCTGCCCGTCGGTAGAGGGTGTTGTGCGACTCCGTAGCGACGTCAACCCCGGATTTGACGTCAGAGTCCATATAGTCCCATCCCCGACGCGCTGACGTCAGTTTCTTCTGTGACTAGAACCCACACAACAACGCGAACCCACATAGACACTGGCAATGGAAAAGTGTATACAACAAAAAGGTGGAAATAATAATGATGTTACAACCACTAACTGAAAAGCGAACAAAAGAATGCCCTGAAGTGAAACTGAAGCCAGATAACAGTTCACAAAGAGAGGAGGATGGGTGGGTTGATAAGGAATCTGCAGCTAGTCTGTGTCTCTACCTGATAAGGCGTTACTGAAGGTAAGTAACTTGTTCATCTGATAGAGACAACTATCCACAGATTCCTTATCTTAGAATTAGATACCAAAGCAATATCATCCCAGAAGGAGGGCTTCGAACACATCTCACCCAGTCTCGCGATAAACAACCGGTCAACTAAGGAGTAGTAAACCAGATATGAGATAGACAAAGGTGAGAAGAAGCACGTAGCTCACTAACAGAGTAGATGCCCCACAGATTCCAAGAAGATATAAAAAGTCACGGGCGTTTAAGAAATGTCCATGAAAATGAAACTGGAGGTGGAGTCACAAGAGGTAGGAACCTGAAGTGCTCCCAAGAATAGCCTGATGAATGAGGAGCAAAAGCGTCCAATAGGGACTGCTAGAGATAGGAACGCCACACCTATCAAGGGAAAAACCCCAAAGAGTAATTACGAAGGGAAGCTACGCATAGCGCTGCTTGCACTAGAAGCAGGAGCATCACGCTGAAAGAGATATGTACCTGACAGTGGAGTGTACGTGTCCAAGAACACCCAAAGAGGAAAAATGCGTGGACAGAAATAAAAAATGTGAGGCATGTAGAGACATCCGACAAAACACCCTAAAGGTGTACCAAGAGCATGTTACTAATGGTTAAGGTAGAAGGACTGGAAAAACCAGCCGGGGAACCCACATAGAGAGATAGACTTGTAAGAACATGGATATGCCCATGCAGAAAGTGTCCAGAGACACACACATCGTCAGGACAACACAGATGTCATAAACAAAAACAGAATACCATAGGAGGGATGTGATCAGAACCCTCGATTGAAGATGGCAGGATATCAAAGGCTCAAAACCTGAATATTGAGCTATGCTTATGCCCTTTTGTGATAAGATTTTCCTCAATGGGTGTGTCTCTACATTGTGCTTCTGTTCTTACTGTACCTCACAGTATCCGACGGTTTATCTGAGCAGGTGGTTCTTCCACCCTGTACTTCCTTTGATGTACTGCCCTTTTGGTTGATTTGTCTGTCTTGAGTGGTATTTATTCCCCCACACACTTTTTTTTGGGAAGGAAAAGCCAGTGCAGAAAACAGCTATCCAAGATTCGATCAACACTGAATACTACTAAAAGGAGTATATAAAGTTTGATTCCCAGAATGGAATCTATATACCAGACCTTAGAAACCTTTACGGTCACAAAGAAATATGTGATAGAAAAAGAGAAAAACCTTCACACCCTTGAACCAACAATAAGGTCGCAATGGTAGGGGTAGAAGCCTGCTGGGAGAAACCTGCATTAGGCGATAACAGGTAACGAAGAAGATACATACAGAAGGAGAAACAACCTTCCAAGACAGTCACAAAACCAGTCATGAAAGAATAGGGGTCAACAACATCCTATAGGCCCACTACCCATCCCCCTCATAGAAGGAAGGGAGCCAACAACAAGATCCATTGCATAAACCAATGGTGGTATACAGTATAACCCTGCCACAGTGGACTGATGAGTAGGAAATATGTCCACAGAATAGGTGGTCTATGCCTGAAAGGAAAAATGGCTTTGAAATCAAAGGCGAAGGAGCTAAATGTCCTAGACATACGTGGATGAGAACCCTCACTACTCAGTGTGAGCATCTGTGATCCTGGCCATGAAGCCAAACGGAAGTGCACCCGTGAGGGACTGTAACCATGACCACTACTCCACCGTAAATGTTTATACACAAAAGGGAAAATGTGATAACAAAAGATATCATCATGCAGAAAAACAGAACAATAAAGGGATTACCCTCACGACCAAGGCAGAAGGAAGCTGAAAGTTGGGGCCTCAAAGGGCAACAGCTGGTTGCCTGAGTATGGAGAAAAGATAACCAAAAAAGAAGATCTGTAATAAAAGTATTACTCAATCGACCAAAGGAAGTTCCATGGAAAATGGCCAGAAAACCCTCTTCCATAATGAAAATGGTAAGGGACACATGCCAAAGCAATCGTAGAAATCCTGAGACATTAGGAAACAAACTGCTCTCATAGGAGTACCAAGGAAGTTCAAAATAGGAAACAAGAAGCAGGAAGGAGAAGCAAAAAACTTACACCAATTGCTCTGAAGAGCTGGGGCTGAACACAAATCTCCATAAAAATCACAGAGATTGTAAGTAGAATACAACAGAAAACACGCCATAGGCGGAATGAGACTCAGTCCTCTTCTGAAAGAACAACAAAAAAGATTGACATATGTCGAACAATAGAGAAAAATGAACATAAATGTCATTGGCAGTACTGCAACTGCTGAACAGGAGCGGCCTGCACCATCAGATGCTCGTAATTGTGCCGCTACGCAAAATCTCCATGTTGGACAAGAACATAGAAGTAACAACTGAACCTGCATGGAGCAGGAAGTTGACACTGGATGTTAACTGACAGCAAAAGCACACTCCAGAATGATAGCACTGCTACAGGTGGTGCACGTTTACAGACACACCTGGAAGAGGACCCTCGTATCTCAGTAGAAGGGTATGAGACCATGAACACTATGACATGGTAAATGCTCCTTAAAGAAACTGTAGAAGAGGACCTGACATTAAGTCCCACCATGAGAATCTCTGAAGTGGCGTGCATGCACGCTAAAAAGGGATTTACCATCAAATGGCATATCAAGCAATGAAACCCGCACAGGTTCTGAGAAATTAGAAGAATGTAGCCAAGCTGTTCGCCATAGTGCTGCCAAGGAAGCCATAATATACCCAACAGAATCAGTGGTATCCATACCACAGCAAACACTAAGTTTGGCAGCCTGCTGACCATCCCGTACCAGGGGCATGAGAGCAGTTCTAACTGCGTCAGGCAGGGAGGGCAAAATATGCTCCACTGAGTCCTACAGAACATGGGAAAAGCGGGCAAGTGCTCAAGAGGTATTAGTGGAACGCAAGGCCAAACTATATAAGGCAAAAATCCTCCTACCAAAAGAGTCCCGCTGCCTGGCTGCTCACTCTGGTGGTACAGGAGCAATCTTAGTAAGACTGTGTGCATCCAAAGCAGTTTGCATCACAAAACGTTGAGTCGTCAGGTGCTGGAAAAGGCATGAAGAATCCTATGGGGCTGGCCTGTGTCTGTGGGAGATAAAACGCTCTACAGGGGGACCAAAAAGTGGCTTGGACCAAACTCCCAAGAGGATATCATAAAGAGCCTCACAACAAGGAAAGACCAGCTCTACAGAAGACTGGTCAGGATGTAATACATCAAGTAAGGGATCTGTGGACATTTGCACTGTAAGAAGCTGTAAATGCAACAGCTCCAAAACCCATTTAAACATACCTGCAAAAGCAGAACTAGCTTGAGTAGCCAAACCAGGGGATGATGGGAGGCTGGAGGCCAGCAAGGAATCAAGACCGTTTGCATTGGCCAAATCAAGTAACCAATCTGAGTGTAAAAGCGGAATGGTGCCTGAATGAAGAGGCTGAGGATGTCCAGGCCCCTCCAATGGAGGAACAAGAGGTTGAGGATCAGCGAATGAAGGAACATCCGACTCCAACAGTGCTACTCCCGGCGTCAGTGTCAACCGACGCCGAGAGGGAGAGACCTCAAAGGTGGCGTTGTCCGACTCTGGAGAGACAACAATAGGTGCATTGAGCAAATTCGTATGCGCCACCACTGCTGAAGATGGCATCAGAAGGGAGGAATCAAGCGTAGTCGATAGGAGCTGCAAGAGGCTGTGCATCGGTGCCAATCCGAATACGGAGTTGAAGTCGGAGGGCCCAACAGGCACCAAGGACAAAGCCACTGGTGAGGATCCCGTAGGGCACCCGCTGGCTCCTTAGGACCCGAAGGCGCTCCAGGGAGAGAAGGAGACCCCAAAACAGCATTCAAGGATGAATAATAGTTCCGCAGTTGGGCCAGAGTCGCCCCAGCGCCAGGATAAGGCGGAAGGGAAGGGGTCGACTCCTTCACAGACTCATCCTCAGAAGTGACAGGGGCGGTGAAGCTGGAGGAGGGCACGATTTTGCCTAAGTACAACGCTTACCTGGTGACGTCGTTGGAACCGGAGTTGTCAAGGGAGCCACGTGCAATCAACTACTAGAACGGTCTCAGGGATGCGAAGTAGAAGATGACGGATTACTATGCCTCAGAGACTCCTACGAAGACTGCAACACCCGCCCCGCCAGGAGTTTCATCTGCCACTCTCACAATGTCTTGTTTCCTGGCAGGCGTCACAGTCATCGGCGTTGTGGTGGTGCCTAGGCACCACATGCAGACGGAGTGAGAGTCCGTGACTGACAACTGTGGAGAACATGACCCACAAGGCTTAACGCCAGTAGGCATATACACTGTTCCAAGCACAAAAAACACAGTGAAAAAGGGAAGGCCAAAAATGGCCATAGAAACTGCTTCTGCAGATCTGATGTCAGCACATTAGGGGAAGGACTATATGAACTCCGTCGACATCATATCTGGGGACACCATCACTACGAGTCACACGACACCCTCTGCTGACGCGCAGAGGTACTGCTGAAGAAACGTTTCCAGATCCAGTCGGACGCCTTGGGGAGAATTCTAAGATTAGAAATCTTCGGCTAGTTTTCTCTACCAGATACAAGAGGTTGCATGCACATAGATGGCAGGAACTGGAGACTGATTTCCCAATCTTCCAGAATATGCACTTACAAAGGTTCAGCTCATTCTGAGAATATAAATTCTCTTTTGCATCATTTTGCATTTTTATAAACCCAAGGGGCAGAGAAAACTTTGGCGAAATAGGAATATGTCATGATAATCAGACAGGTCATCTGTGATCACCAGGAAGCTAAATAGCAAATTGAAGTGATGCAATTCGGCCTGGTTACGGTTCAGACAGGGAAATTGTGAGTACCAGAGATCTAGCTGGTATAAATAAAATCCGGTATAACAAGTAAAAATCATGGACCGACAGAGGCATATTTGGAAAACTGAGGCAAACAGAATTGCAAGTCTCTGCAGTCGTGTTTGGCAGGGTTATAAATGTTACAAACACAGCAGGACTGATTGTATGCCACCATGAGAGCACTAACTCTTTAGAGTTTGTTGAGAAAAACTTAGGGCTTATTAAAATAGTATTCTGAATGGTGCTAACATGTTTGTGTGATCGCCATATTATTTTCAGAGCTGATTGTTGACATTAGCCAAGCTAACAAAGCAGAGCATTGAAAACTTTCCACTCTGAAAGATGCAGGGCTACATGCACAGATTAGAATTACAAGGCCATCCTCACTTGTACAAATCGGACTTGGAAGGAAATAAAGATGGCTACACATACTTGCCTTCAGTGTGCTTCTGCAACAGTCTCGCGATATGAGAAACTGTGCAGAAGCTCTCCTACCCCACTACAGAGAATAATTGGAGGAGAAGGTATTAAGGAATGTGAGCATTTGGTCCGGGCAGACGCACAAACTGATTTCGAAGGTAGGCGACGATATCTACAGAGCTTGGCATTGAAATAAATAGGGAGTTCTAACATCCATTCTGTCAATCTAACAATCATGAATCTGTGAACACATAAGTAGATATTAGGTAGGGACTAGACTAATAAGAAACGTAGGGATGACTGATAAAATGTGTGTTAGTTTTCCTAATATAATATGACTGCTGAGATTACCACAATAATTATCATTATTCTGATACACAAGTCTTAAGTTATTATAAATAAGTGTATGTTGTAATATACCAACAACTGTGAATGCCTGCTGATTTTAGGGAGCAGGGTGGGGATCTATGTCTATATACAATTCTCCTCCTGCAGAGGTTTAGCAGTTGAAAAATATACAAACTGGACCATTTACAAAAGAAATAAACACAGGAATCCTCAAAGTGGCTCCTGTGGCACAGTGGGAGAGCCAATACTACAATATTCACTGCACTCGGGAAACTCGCCCCATAATGCTTTGCTGGGCATTTCTTTTTCTACATTTTTTGTACATAACTCACCCTGTGGTGGTCGAGACTACCATCAAACCACTCAGCATGAAGCACTCTTTCTATCTAGGTCATCTCTGGGTTCCCCACCCTAGGTTGGAGGGGAGAGGCAGGCAAAATAGTAAACTCTCCCACCATTGATTATATTTTTAAGCTCTCTCGTGGCTGGAACTTTTGTTTTGCAGCTGAAAGTAGTTTGTGTTTTAAGGGCCTTATTTGTCATTGTATTGCAGTAGGCCTGCTAGGTCTGTAAACGTGTAAGGTACTACACCCTCTAGGGGCTACATATATGATTACACTACATTAGTTTCTGCCATTCTGTTTTTATGTAATTATGCCCTTTAGGGGCTGACTATATGGTTACAAGACCATATTACAAATGCTATTTTTATGATGGTGTCCTCTAGGGGCTGTTCTGAGCATTACAGTCAACATACTACAATATTCGCTGCAATCAGTCGGTGGGGCATTCCTTTTACAAAATATTTTTGCCCATAACTCACCACACAACCTGCTCTGTATATGTCATCTCTGAGTCCCCACACTAGATTGGGAAAACCCCAAAATAATAATATAAAAAAATATAATAAATAATGGCAATATTTCTTTTTTTTTCCTGCAGATAGAGGAAGAACGTAAATGGAAGTGCTGTAGTTATATGCAGGACCAATTGAATTATGTGGCAAATAGGACCAAATCATGCAGCGGGGTTGACCAATTAATGGGGCAAGAAAAGTCCAGCTATGCATTTACAACACCAATAGCTCTAACTCAAGCAAATGTGAGACCTATTGTATTGCACATGCTTGTTTATATTACCCTATGAAGATGGAGTCTCCCCGTCGCAGAAATTTGGGGTGCGTTTGTTTATATGGAAATAGGGAACTGCATTCCCTTTTCATATTTTTGCAAAACATTCCCCACAAATTATATTCTCTCCAGCAACCACACTGAAAATGGGACATAAATGTGTACTTTATCAGTCTTTCTGCACAAATTAAATTTGGTTGATTCAGGATGTAACTTTAGAAATGTAATAAGTGTGGGAAATGCACAGATAAGATACATGGGTATCCACCTATAAAGTTGAGTACAGACGACATTAACATCAGTGTTCACTTCCTTTGCTTTGCTTTTTCTGGGCCACTCCAGCAACACATACTGGTACACAATTTTACGTCATCTACAAATACAATGCATGACAGAACTAGAAGAGTAAAGACCAAATTTGTTAACCCAAACTGTCGAAAGACGACTTTGGTGAAAAGCCGCTTTGATAAATTGCTAAAATGCTGAACTACAAATGAAACAACATGATGGACCAAGTGTCGAATAACACGTGTAGAGAGAGCTTGATTTGTGCCTCTGTTCTAGTAGCTCAGACCAAGACAGCTACATAAGCATATCGACCATTCTGTTAATAACAGTCATCAACATGCATTCATGCCTGCTGTCCCACCAACTCGTATCTTGCTTCAGTAGTGCATACTGACAGAAGATGTGCGGCTCCAGTGGTGGCATCCTATAATAGATTTTTGGCCCTGGCACTCATCTTCTTGCAAATTAAGCACAACAAGCACATGATGAAAAAGGTTTTCAAAACTGAATAACAATGTCCTAAAATTTTGGACATTAAAATGAACTGGAAGTTTGCTCTGATTTTTTTTTGCACAGGGTAAATAGGAAAATAGAGCAATCAAAAGTTTAGGGCACTGTAATGTTTTAAAAAAAAATTAGTGTGACCATAAGCATAACTTAAACCGAGAAACAGCACTGAGCATCAGAATAAAGAAGAGACTACTTAATTGCTTCCATGCATCGGATGGCCAAGAGCCATTCAACGCTACAGTGCTCATGTGCGTCGGACCTATCCTGGTTAATTGCGCACAAGGCACTTAAAATCCCTCTGGTGCGGGCACCAGAGGGATTTCTTTTAGAAAGAAACAGCCTCTGGAGATGGGGGGAGAGCTTCCTTTTGTTCCAGTGAAATGACGATCAGCATGCACAATGGGGGCGGGGGAGGGTAAAGATGGAGGCAGTAGACCCCAATCTGCCCCAGCACCAGGGTTTTTATTTATTTATCTAGGGGTGGAGGCAGCCTAGAGTAGGCATTGCAATACCCCTATTCCCACTAGGCACGAAGTATTTTTATTTTATTCATCTAGGGATGGGGACACTGCAATACCTTCACCCCTCCATAGGCACCAGGGTTTTTTTTTTTTGTAGTTTAGGGGCAGGGGCTGCCCAGAATGGGCATGGCAACATGCCCCCCCCATTAAAAAAAAATTGGGCATGGTCTTTCTGCCCCTCTGGGGGTAGAGGAGGATTATTAATTCCCTGGGTGGACAGAACTCGCACTAGACACCAGGGAAGCATTTTTTTCAATAGATGGGTAGAAGCTGGCCACCAACGTCAATTGAAGGGGTAAACAGTCTTTCTGCCCCACCTGTGGATTACAGCATCTCATCCCAATGACAAGCAAGACAACATTTGACTCTTCTGAGTTTTGATTTTACATATGGGCCAAAAGAGCTTAGCTAACTCCCAATATCGTCCCACTTGCAATCGTGAGCAGCTGCACTTGTTAGACCTGGTTAGGATGCCACCTACAATAGAAACACCTACCAGACCCAGACACTTCTGAAAACTAAACATCTGGGGAGATCGAGGGTGGTGTGCTTCACATGCAACCCACAGCATTCCCTTGCCCACAATGTCCTGCAAACCTCAATCTTTGCCTGAAATCATACGTTCCCTACGTTTCTGTGATGGAAACTTCTGTAATCTGCAGTAATCCACAACATTCCTATCACCCAGCATTGCCTGATCTGTACTGATAAAAACTCTGCCCCACGTGTGTGGGTGCCCAAAGCAGAGTCAGCCTAAAAACGTATGACAAAAACTTGCCCTTTTGGGCCCTCTTTGGATCCCCTTCCGTTTCTACACGTTTTTGGCCCTTCCCTGGTACTTGACCCACCTACACTAGTGAGGTATCATTTTTCGGGAGACGAGGGAAACACTAGATGGTAAGAAATTTGTGGCTCCCCTCAGATTCCAGATCTTTCCATCACAGAAATGTGAGGAAAATATGTTCTTTAGACAAATTTTGAGTTTTGCAAGGGTTTCTAGGTAAAAAAAACCTGGTGAGAGCCACACACGTCACCCCAATCTGGATTCCCTTGGGTGTACAGATTAAACAAATGTACATGTTTGCTAGGTTTCCCTAGGTACCAGCCGAGGTAGGGCCCAAAAACCACAGCTGCTCACTTTTAAAAAAACGGACAGTTTTGCGTGGAGGAATTTGATGTATCCATGTTGTGTTTTGAGCCGTTCCCTGCCGAGGGGACTAGGCCTACCCACACAAGTGAAGTACCATTTTCATCAGAAGACGTAGGAGAATGCTGAGTGGAAGGAATTTTGTGGCTCTGCATAGATCCCAGAACTTTCCATCACAGAAATGTGATTAGAATGTGTTTTTTAGAGAATATTTGAGGTTTGCAAGACATTCTAGGTAAAACAACTTAGTGAGAGCCACACAAGTTACCCCATCCTGGATTCCGCTGGGTGTCTAGTTTCCTGAAATGTATATGTTTGCTAGGTTTCTCTAGGTGCCGACTGAGGTAGGGCCCAAAAACCACAGCTACCCACTTTGCAAAACAAATCTGATGTATCCATTTGTGTTTTGGGCTGTTTCTTCTCATGGACACTAGGTCTAGCCAGACAAGTGGGGTACCATTTTCATCAGGAGACTTAGGGAAACACAGAATAGTAGAAAAAGTGCTATTAATAATTGTACTTCTCTTCATTTGCGCCTTCAAAATGTAAGGCAGCTTGTAAGAAAGAGGTCATTTTGAGAAATGCCCTCTAGTTCACATGTTATTATGGGTAACCACAAATTCAGAGATGTGCGAATAACCATTGCTTCGAAACTCCATATCTTGTGCCCATTTCGGAAATACATAGGTTTCCTTGATAACTTTTTTCTCTCTTTATATTTTACCAAATGAATTACTGTATAACCTGTACACAATGAAAAACCATTGCAAGGTGCAGCTCAGTTATTGGTCCTGGGTACCTTGGGTTCTTGGTGAACCATATATCTCCACAACCAGGAGGGTCCAGTGGACGTAATGGTATATTGCATTAAAAAAATCTGCCATAGTTTGAAGAAGTTACAGATGAAAACAAAGACACAAATGGGTATTATTTTCACCTCAATTTCAATATTTGTTTAATGCAACGGTTACTTTCTTTGGGAAAACCTTGACGGATCTACCAAAATGACCCCTTGCTGGATTCAGAAGTTTATCTACTTTTTAGAAATATATAGCTTTCCAGTATCTACCATTGGCTTCACACCCATTTTTACCACTAACTGGAAGGAGGCTGAAAGCACAAAAAATAGGAAAAATGGGCTATATTCTAGTAAAATCCCAAAACTGTGTTGAAAAATGTGGTTTTCTGATTCAAGTGTGACTGTTCCTGAAAGCTGGGGAGATGGTAAGTGTAGCACTGCAAACCCTTTGTTGATGCCATTCGCAGGGGAAAAAACAGACACTTTCTTCTGCAGTACTTTTATCCCATTTTTCTAAAAAAAAAAAAACTTTCGCTGTATATTGGCTAATTTTTCGGTCAACTCCAGAGAAATTCACAAATCTTGGATACCTTTAGAATCCCCAAGATGTTGGAAAAAAAGGGGGCATATTTGGCTTGGATAGTTTATTTGGACAAAATATTATGGGGGCCTAAGCACAAACTATCCCAAATACCCAAAAAAGGCTTAGCACAGGGGGTGGAAAAGATTTAGTACTGAAAGGGTTAACCATCTGCTGGACAAATTATACATATCTCCAGTTCTGACAGCAGCTGGATAAATAGCTGAAACCCTCACTACGTATCCAGATGCAGGGTAAGTAGCCGAGATTATGTATTATTAGACAGGTGATTAGATAGAGTATAGGAGGTCTTCATTTTATAAGTGAGGCTATTTTACCCCATGAAAATCATCAAAAAAGGCGTTTACTGGCAATGGCAAATTAGTGACCATCTTAGAACAGGTATGCCAGAAAGTGTGTCGAACATTTGGAAGTGAGTGCATTTAAAAAGGCACAAAAATATTATCCACAACTAATTCCATTTATGACAGTAAGGGCCTCATTTTGAGTTTGGCGGACGGGAAAGCCCGACTGCAAACTCCGGACAGGGTGGCCGTCACCTTGTGGAGAACACCCTGCCAGAGTTATTAAGAATTTCCTGCTAGGTCGGCGTGCAGAAATCTCAGTTTCCGCCCGCCGGCCGAGCGGGAAATAGGCTACCGCATTGTCTCCGGCTTGTAATCGTGCACCAGCACCCTTGCAATGTTCACTGTCTGCAAAGCAGTAAACACTGCGACTGTGCTGGGCAGGGTGGGCCCTGCACTGCCCATGTCAAGTGGGCAGTGCCGGGGGCCCCCCGTGGCACCCTGCACCTGTTCTCCACCAGCCTCTTCATGGCGGTGTTACTGCCATGAAAAGGCTGGTGGAGAACAAGGTTGTAATCCGAAGGGCAGCGCTGCATGTAGCGCTGCTCTGGCGGATTACGACCTCTGCCACCACCAGGCCGCCGGAATAATGGATCCTGGCAGTGCTGGCGGTTCCTTGGCGGTCTGACTTCCAGGGTTGTAATGTGGCAGTCGGCCTGCCACAACCGCAGCGATCTTGACCGCCACCGCAAGTGTGGCTGTCTGTAGACTGCCACACTCGTAACGCAGCACTAAGTTGTTAACAGATAAATACATTATAAACTAAATGTGTTATAAACATAAACATCGGTATAATACTAAAATAGGAAAAACTGACAACAGTTGGTACAAATTGCAGCCTCAGTAAAAATCTAAAACTCAATGGCTGCAAACTGTTGCCTCAGGAGTATCAGCCTATGTCACATGCATTTTTCGTTTAACAGTCAGCATATTTTGTTTGTCGACAAATCATTTACTGAAGATAAATCAAGGTTTTCCTCTCTTGTTAGAATTGATTGTTTTTTTAAGTTTGTAGCACCCCACGCCGTACCCTCAAACCCTTTAATGATTTTTGAGAACTTTCAAATATTGTCTGCTTATGTATGACATGTATATGTTTTCAGCGCAGTAACGTGCAACATTAACAGGTCTCAAATGTGACACGCTGAGTGACACTGGCCCACACAGATATATTTAATTTAGAGCAGCAGGAATGTTCCCTGATACACAACCAAGAAGCCTTTCCAGATCTATACCCTGTCTCTAATCTCATGTCAGTGGGCACCCTGAGCCTCTCGCCAGGGACTCTGAGTAGACATGCGAGTACCGGCTTTTGCAGTAAGCCCACTGGCTGTATTTGGCGGTGATCACTGGCTAGCATGCTGACAACTCATAGGAGGAAACAGTCGTTTTTCCCACACTGGTTAATTGGTGGCACTGACAATTGTAATATTCTGCTACCAACCGCCTGTTTTTTGTGTGAATCTAAGATGTTTTAAGACCACATTCTATTCCCCCACAAGTCCTGCAGAAGTGGATCTCCTGATGGGTATTTGGTGACCACTTTACTATTTTCTTATTTTTTGTGCACTATTTGGTATAACTTTCGAGATTATCAAAAGTGAATCAATATATGCCCTGATTAAGTCCCCAACACCTTAGACAAGGGTCATTTTGAGTGCAGAAACATGTTGAATAATATAGAGACATTGTCAGGGTTAGTTAAATTCTCTCCTGCATATTCGCTTATGCATATTTTTAATTCTGACCGAGACCGACAACAATAAAGCGTAACCTCTGTTTTGGAGTTAGTTTTAACCACACTTGTTTTTGTATTCTGTTACACATTAGCAGTTATTACACTCTGCATCTGAGCTTTAAATCTTCCCAGCCACTCTTTTGTGTGTGTTTGAGACAAAGAGACAGCCAGAAAAACCAACATGGTAGGATGGTGCAGCTTTTCCAAACCATGTAGAGGATGTTCACCCTTGGTTAAATATTTCTGATCTTGTGAATGCTTTGAAATAATCAGTCATTAACACATTCTGAGTCAGTCCCTTTTCATTTTGAGTCACTTATTTACCAGTCTGCTAAAGCCCAACAAAAAACATTTAGTTTTAACGTGGACTTCTCATGATGATTATTCTTAGAATATTTCAAACGGTTTTAGTTCCCGCCACATTATCTGCTATTACCACAAGGACCACAGTACTGGTGTTGGGGGTGAAAGCTTTCATTATCAGCCTATGGGACAAAGGAAGTGACGTCTTGAAAGACTGCATGTATCTTATTTACATGTATAAAATGTGAGAGGTGCTCACTTGTAACCCTAGCTGTTCTTGTTAATTCTGTAGTCTAAGTGGCTGGCTAATTGTTAAAAATTATAAAGAGTTTAATAAGAGGATATCCAGTACCTTACATGTTCGGAAGACCAACTGTGTCAATTGTTTGGTAAATGTAATACTTACAGACTGCTTTTAAAGAATCACACAATTTGAAACCGGAGTATTCAGGTTATTTCATTGATTTTTAAAGAAATTGGAGTTAACTGACAATGTCATTATCAAACCTCGCAAAATCATTACCCATCGACATTTACTTTTATAATGCTGCTAGGAGGTTAGAAAACAAACAAAAAACATGGCTGAGAGTTGGCTATACAGCAAAAAAAAAGTTTTTTTAAAGAGATATATTTTTTCTTCTTTATGTAATTAGATTCGGGTTAAACCTCCAAATGACAGTGATTTGGAAACTTGCGTATGGCACTATTTAGACATGATTCTACTTTAATAATATCACTCAGGAAGCTATATGACAGGGTTACCAGATGGCACATGTCACTGGGATACATCGTTTCCAGGTCAGGCCGCTCCTTCCACATATTATTGTTTCCAGGTTTGTTAGTCTGATGTCTAATTAAGCTGACGCCGAATTACAATTTCCAGAATGCACAAATGTGTTAAATTAAAGCTCGGAACATTTAACATGTCCTCGTAGCGTGAAGCCATTTTGGAACCTTATATCTGGCCCAGGTACATTTACATATCTCTGAAAGTCAGAGTAAGAATGCAGCTCTAGAACAGAAAACAAGTCTAACCAGTCTTGCACAGGGTCCGCTCATCCGTATTATTAGTCACTTCTTCAACTAAAATTGTATTTAAACCAGCTTTACTACTTACTTACATAAGGAAGTGGGTGCCAATATTGTACATACTTATTTACAGATCTACTTAGTAGCAAGTGCCTGTTGAAATCTGTGATAGGCATAATAATGCACCATTTCAGCTGCTTAGCACATAGTTGTGTAAATAAATACCTTTCTTTGTAATCTGCATGGTAGTCGGCCAATTAGTACATGGAGCGGTGCCATTTACCCAGCAGTGGATAAATAGTGAAGTTTATTTGCCCCTCCTACAGTTACTGGCTAAATTAAGCATATCTACTATTAAGCCAGTGGCTGGTTAATCTCCTTTGCTATTTGCACGGGAGCTGGACTAATAGTGAATAATACCTGATATTTAGTCTGCAGCTTTGTAAATAGTGAAGTTGCTTTGCTATTTGCAAGGGGTCGACCGAATAGTACATAATGTCTTTGATTTATAGCCAGCTGCAAATAGAGAAGTTATTTTGCCATGTGCACATTCACCAGCCAAACTACCTTCTATTTAACAACACACTGGGTAAAAATAGAAGATTCCTTGCTATTTGTGTGGCTTCTGGTTAACAGTGCATAATCTCTATTATTTAGCCAGCAGCCAGGTGAATAATGAAGTTTACCTGCTATTAACGCAGCAGTTAGCCAAACATATTCTATACTATTTAGCCAATGGCCAGGTAAAAAGTGATTTGTTTTGCTATTTTGCATGTCTGCCGAACTAGCACATACTGGGAATAACCACTGCTTCAAAACTCCATATCTTGTGCCCATTTCGGAAATACATAGGTTTCCTTGATAACTTTTTTCTCTCTTTATATTTTACCAAATGAATTACTGTATACCAGGTATACAATGAAAAACTATTGCAAGGTGCAGCTCAGTTACTGGCCCTGGGTGCCTAGGGTTCTTGGTGAACCTACAAGCCCTCTATATCTCCACAACCAGAAGGGTCCAGTGAACGTAATGGTATATTGCATTAACAAATATGCCATAGTTGGGAGAAGTTACAGATGAAAACAAAGACAGAAATGGCTGTTATCTTCACCTCAATTTCAATATTTTTTATTTCAACTGTTACTTTCTTTGGGAAAACTTTGATGGATCTACACAAATGACCCATGCTGAATTCAGAATTTTTTCGACTTTTCAGAAATGTATAGCTTTCTGGGCTCCACCATTGACTTCACACCCATTTCTACCACTAACTGAAAGGACGTTGAAAGCACACATCATAAGAAAAATGGTCTATGGCCCAGTAAAATGCCAAAGTTGTGTTGAAAAATGTGGTTTTCCGATTCAAGTGTGCCTGTTCCTGAAAGCTGGGAAGATGGTGAGTTTAGCACTGCAAACCCTTTGTTGATGCCATTCGCAGGGAAAAAACTGACACTTTCTTATGCTGCACTTTTATTCAATTTTTCACAAAAAAAATGTAGCTGTATTTTGGCTAATTTCTCGGTCCCCTTCAGGGAAATTCACAAACCCTGGGTACCTTTAGAATCCCCAAGATGTTGGAAAAAGGGCACAAATTTGGCTTGGATAGCTTACATGGACAAAATGTTATGGGGGCATAAGCACAAACTATCCCAAATAGCCAAAAAAGGTATACCACAGTGGAGGAATGATACACATTATCTCCAGTCCGACGGCATCTGGATAAATAGCTGAAAACCTCACTATTTATCCTGCTGCAAGGTAAGTAGCCGAGACTATGTACTGTATTATTAGACAGGTAGTTAAATAGAGTATAGGAGGTCTCCATTTAATACAGGAGGCTTTTTTACCCTATGAAAATTATCAAAAAAGTGTTTACAGGCAATGGCAAAGTAGTGGCCACCTTAGAACAGTTGTGTCAGAAAGTGCTTCAAGCATATGGAAGTAAGTGCACTTAAAAGGCACAAAAATATATCCACAACTAATTCCATTTATGACACTAAGGGCCTCATTTAGAGTCTGGCGGATTCAAAAGCCTGTCTGCCAAACTCCCAACAGAATGGCAGTCACCTTCGTGGCGACCACCCGTCGAAGTTATTAAGAGTTTCCAGCTAGGTTGTTGTGTAGCCATTTTAGTTATAAGCTTCAAGCACGTTATTTTAGCATACTAGGCCTGCCGCTGTGCACTTTCACCTAGATATGGTTTATTCAGCGTCGCTTTATTATTTTTACAGTAGTCACTTTTACGGTCTTGTTTTCTTTTCTTATATCTGACTGTTTTTGCCTAGGCCAGCACTCTGTTCTCAAACAAGACATTCTTGCTCACTCTTTGCTTCTTCCAAGGCTATAGAAAGATAGGTTTGCCGGTGAACATGGTATGAGTTTAATCTCTGACATTCATAGAAAACACACATCCTTACATAGGGACAGTTTCTCAGAACATCAGTTGTTATATTATAAAAACACTTCCATGTCCTTTACACGTTAGAGGGAGTTCCAGCCAGAGAACCACAACTGTATACTGATTGCTGCATGCTTCGCTACAGATGCTAATGCAGAATTTGGGCCTTTGCTCACGTATGGGGGATAATGTCTTCCCGGGGGAACCTGAAGGGCAGATTTAGAGCTAGCACGCTGTGCTCTATTATAGCCTAGGTAGGAATTAGTCAATTGACTCTAGTGACAATATGATAGCGTTATTACTGTGCTTTACTCTCTTTGTCACAATTTTAATCTTATTATGTTGTGTCGTCCTGGTTATTGCAGCTCATAATTTGCTAACTAAGATGCAGTTGCTTCATTAAAATCTTACTGACATATATACTGCTTCTGTTTGTCATTATGCATATGAGGCTAATGTAACTGAGAGAAACGGATGAGACCTGAGTGACCACGGCTTCCCTGAGAAACCATTTCTGTCATGTGGTCGGCTGTCAAATCATCCCTGCCCTTGGGTAGAGATGAGGCACTGCTAGTTAGCCAGAGCAAAACCCAGATTGGAGCGACAGGTGTCACCCGCAGTGGGTCAGACTCAGTCTCCCACACCGCAGGCGATTCTGGCGCTCAAAATCCAGTAGTCTCATTAGAATAATAAGAGCCTACGTGACAAGGTCAGCAGGCAGAAACTTCAGTTTCTGCCCTCCGGCCTATCGGGAAACAGGCTACAGCACTGTCTCCAGCTCATAATCGATCCAGCAGCAATGCTGTAGCTCATAGGGTGCACCACCAGCACCCTTGCAATGTTCACTGTCTGCAAAGCTGTGAACATTGCGACTGTGCTGGGCAGGGAGGGCCCTGCACTGCCCATGCCAAGTACATGGGGATTGCAGGGGCCCCCGTGACCCCTTGCACCTGTTCTCTGCCCGCCTTTTCAGAGCAGTGTTACTGCCACGAAAAGGCTAGCAGAGAACAAGGTTGTAATCTGCAGGGCAGCGCTGCATGTAGCGCTGCCCTGGCGGATTACCATCTCCGCCACGGCCAGGCCGCCGGAATAATGGATCCTGGCGGTGCTAGCAGTTCCTTGGCGGTCTAACTGCCAGGATTGTAATGTGGCAGTTGGGCTGCAGCATCAGCAGCGGTCTTGACTGCCACCGCGAGTGTGGCGGTCTGTAGACGCCACACTCATAATGTGGCCCTAAATTATTAAGAGATAAATACATTATAAACTAAATTTGTTATAAACACATATACATCAGTATAATACTAAAATAGGAAAAACTGACATCGGTTGGTACAAATTGCAGCCTCAGTAAAAATCTAAAAATCAATGGCTGCAAACTGTTGCCTAATGGGTATTAGCCTATGTCACATCCACTTCTCGTTTAACAGTCAGCATATTTTGTTTTTCGACAAATCACTTACTGAAGTTAAATCAAGGTTTTCTTACCTTGTTGGAATTGGATTGTTTTTTTTAGTTTGTAGCGCCCCACGCCGTACCCTCAAACCCTTTAATGATTTGGACTTCCATATATTGTCTGCTTATGTGTGACATGTATGTGTTTTCAGTGCAGTAACGTGTGACATTTACAGGTCTCAAACATCACATGCTGAGTGACACTGGCCCACACAGACACATTTAATTCACAAGTGGCAGTAATTTTCCCCGATACACAACCAAGAAGCCTTCCAGATCTATACCCGGTCTCTAGTCTCATGTCAGTGGGCACCCTGAGCCTCTCGCCAGGGACACTTTGAGTAGCAACGCGAGTACTGGCTTTTGCAGTAAGCCCACTGGCTGTGTTTGGTGGTGATTACTGGATAGCATGCTGTCAACTCATAGGAGGAAACAGTCGTTTTTCCCACACTGGTTGATTGGTGGCACTGACAATTGTAATATTCTACTACCAACCACCTGTGTTTTGTGAACCCAAGATATTTTTAAGACCACGTTCTGTTCCCTCACAGGTCCTGCAGAAGTGGATCTCCTGATGAGTAATGAGTATTTGGTGACCACTTTACTATTTTCTTATTTTTTGTGCACTATTTGGTATAACTTTCTAGATTTTTAAAAGTGAATAAATATGGGCCCTGATGAATTCCCCAACACCTTAGACAAGGGTCATTTTGAGAGCAGAAACATTTTGACCAATACAGAGACATTGTCAGGGTTAGTTAACTTCTCTCCTGCATATTCGCTTATGCATATTTTAAATTCTGACCCAGACAGACAACAATAAAGTGTAACCTCTGTTTTGGAGTTAGTTTTAACCACACTTGTTTACACATTAGCACTTATTACACTCTGCATCTGGGCTTTAAATCTTCCCTGCCACTCTTTTGTGTGTGTTTGAGACAAAGAGACAGCCAGAAAAACCAACATGGTAGGATGGTGCAGCTTTTCCAAACCATGTAGAGAATGTTCACCCTTGGTTAAATATTTCTGATCTTGTGAATGCTTTGAAATAATCCATCACTAACACCTTCTGAGTCAGTCCCTTTTCATTTTGAGTCACTTATTTACCAGTCTGCTAAAGCCCAACAAAAAACATTTAGTTTTAACGTCAACTTCTCATGATGAAAAAAAAGAAGAATGGGGGGTGGTAAGGAGCGGCACCCTCCACGCCATATCACTTTTTGCAGACGATGCCTTGATATACATACGCAGAGGGGAGGAGGTGTTGCCCCCGGTGATGTCGCTGCTGTCTGAGTTTGGAGGGATCTCGGGCCTAATAGTAAACTGGGGAAAATCCTGTATATTCCCACTAGCCAGCTGGCCCCCAGCGAAACAAGAGAATGCCCCGTCAGGTCACCTAAAATGGTGCATTTAAATACCTAGGGGTCAACATCTACCACAGAGTAGAAGATCTTAGGGATGGTAATCTGGGGAGAGCGGTGGCCTCTGTGAGGGGCTCAATGCGTTTCTGGAATAAACTACCACTTTCACCATTGGGCAAGGTCGCCTTAGCAAATATGCTGATATTACCTAGACTGTTGTATTACTTCGCGGCCCTGCCAATCATTATTCCCAAAAGCTTTTTCAACAGTTTGAACTCTACCCTACTACAACTTGTGTGGGGGAAGGGCAGAAGGCGGGTCGCACTCACCACGCTACATTATCCGGTGGCTGCGGGTGGACTGGGCGCCCCAAACTTTGAGCTCTACTCCGCGGCCGCACAGCTGCAGTGGATCTTGAATTGGATCCATAGACCCAGCTCAGCAGAAACTATTTGGCTGAAATCCCGACTTCAGGGAGTCCCCCTGCTCGTATGGCTTACGAGTAAGCAAACCAAAAGCACATGCGAAAACCCACTGATGGCAGCGGCACACGCATGCTGGAAGAGGTATATTCAAAAAGACGCAAAAGAATTTCCCTACTCACCGCTTCTCCCACTAGAACGGCTCCCCGGGTGGGTGGAAGCCGGATCACATTCGCCCACAATCTGAATAGATGCGGGCATAAACACAGTGGGAGATTGCTTCGAGGAAGGAAAATGAATGTCCTTTGAGGCCATACAGGCCCTCACAGAGATCAGCCCGGGGCAGTTCCTAGCATACCATGCTATATGCCGCGCAATTAGAAAAACATGGGCGTCTGGAGATCTAGAACCAAATACCTCAGTTACCCTGCACCATATGCTGAGCTGTGACACCCAAGCAAAAGCAGTTTCAAACTCATATAAACTTCTGAACACACCCCCGGAACCCAAACTGCAAAAAGCTTGGGAGAGGTGGAACGCCGTACTGCCTACCCTGATCTCAAGGGCAGAATGGCCAAAAGCCCTAAGTCACACACGTGAGGTCTCAAGAAACCCCAGATTCCGATACACACAGTTTAATTACATACATCAGACATATTTGGCGCCAGCCAGGATTAAACGTATGTTCCCCAGACGGACCCGGCCTGCCCCAGATGCAAAACACCAGCAGCACAGTTCTACCACATGGTCTGGGAGTGCCCGCCGATATGGGGGGAATGGGCTGGGCATTATTCAACCGAGTGACGGGGGTCAAATTGTTTTCATAATGCATCTGGTTGTGTGTATGGTGTGTGTGTGGGGGGTGTGTGTGGGGGGGGGGGTGTGTGTTGTGGGTGTGTGTGTCATTCTTTTTCCTCCCCCCCTTGTGGGCTAGGCAGCTATACTTACCGTCGTCGTCTTCGCCGGTGTCGGTGTTCGTGGTGGAGCAGAATGTAGAAGATCATTGGGAAGACATCCAGCTCAGGTTCCATGGCGACATTGTTGTTCCCGGTGTCTCCAATGGTGAGTTCTTCCCCTTCTGAGCTCCTTTTCCGCCAGGCTTTTGATGTCGTTGGTACCGCCCCAGAAAAGGTGGCGGTTTGGCATGTCATAATATGGTGGGCGGAACACTGACTTCCGCCTGGCTGTAGTCGGCTACCGCCGTGGTGGCTGTTGTTTCCACCCTGGCGGTCGGTGTGGTACATTGGCTGTTTTCGGAGATCTTTCCGCCAATGGTCATAATTTGGCGGTAGTTACCGCCAGCCTGTTGGCGGTATTACCGCAACTTTATCACTGACTGCCAGGATCGTAATGACAGACATATATCCAACCTCATATACATCCCAATAGCAATCACACATCCTCCATTAACTAAAACCACACTCTGCTTATGCTCATTAACGCCTCCTCTGCAGTAGTCCATGCTCCAAATATTGCAAGCTTGATCATTCCTCACAAGCTTGACACCCTTGAGGAAGACACAATGCTTACCCTTACATGCTCAGACATCCTAGATACCTTTGTTTCAACAGGCTACAGCATCCAACAAGCAGCCCGCATATTTAAGATGGAAGAATTCCTGGAGTCATCTATAAGCACACTTAGGGGGTCATTCTGACCCTGGCGGTCTTGGACTGCCAGGGCAAGAATGACGGAAGCACCGCCAACAGGCTGGCGGTGCTTCATTTCCCATTCTGACCGCGGCGGTAAAGCTGCGGTCGCACCGCTGGGGACGACGGTGTCCTGCCGATTTTCCCCCGGTGGTGATAATCCTCCAGGGCAGCGCTGCAAGCAGCGCTGCCCTGGGGATTATGACCCCCTTACCGACAGCCTGTTTCTGGCGGTTTACACCGCCAGGAAGAGGCTGGCGATAAGGGGTGTCCTGGGGCCCCTGCACTGCCCATGCCACCGGCATGGGCAGTGCAGGGGCCCCCTAACAGGGCCCCGGCCTGCTTTTCACTGTCTGCATGGCAGACAGTGAAAAGCGTGACGGGTGCAACTGCACCCGTCGCACCGCCGCAACACCGCCGGCTCCATTAGGAGCCGGCTCCTGTGTTGCGGCCTCATTCCCGCTGGGCCGGCGGGCGCTAACATGGTTAGCGCCCGCCGGCCCAGCGGGAATGTTGGAATGGGGGCCGCGTTATTGCGGCCGCATGGCGGCTGCTTGGCGGCCGCTTGGCGGTTCCCGTCTGGCGGGCGGCGGTAGCCGCCCGCCAATGTTAGAATGACCCCCTTAGTCCCGCACCCTAGAAAAGCAACTCCAAGCAGCGCCTACATGCCACTTTCCACTCTCAACAGCTCAGATTGCCACCTTCCACCTCATCTACAAGCATTCCAGACAGACCTAGTACTTCATAGATATATTCGCGGACCTCCTCACCACCTCATTTTTCCAAGAAGTCCACACCACCATCCTTATTGACTTTCAATCAATCAGTCGCATTTATAAAGCGCGCTACTCACCCGTAAGGGTCTCAAGGCGCTGTGGGGGGGGGGGGTTCAATGCTCGAAGAGCCAGGTCTTGAGCTGCCGTCTGAAGTGAAGGTGGTCTTGTATGGCGCGAAGGTGGCTGGGAAGGGAGTTCCAGGTCTTCGCTGCTAGGTAAGAGAAGGACCTGCCTCCGGCAGTGGCTTTGCGAATGCGTGGTACGGCTGCCAGGGCTTGTCCGGTCGAGCGTAGGGTGCGAGGAGGAGTGTAGAAGGAGATGCGGTGGTTGATGAGTTCTGGTCCGCGGTTGTGCAGGGCTTTGTGTGCGTGGGTGAGGAGTCTGAAGGTTATCCTCTTGTTGACTGGGAGCCAGTGGAGTTTCCTCAGGTGTCCGGAGATGTGGTTGTGGCGGGGTATGTTCAGGATAAGTCGTGCAGCAGCGTTCTGGATTCGTTGTAGTTTCCTCTGTAGCTTGATGGTGATGCCGGCGTACAGAGCGTTCCCATAGTCCAAGCGACTGGTGACGAGGGCGTGGGTGACGGTCTTCCTGGTGTCGGTGGGGATCCAGCGGAAGATCTTGCGGAGCATGCGGAGGGTGTTGAAGCATGCTGAGGTCACCGAGTTGACCTGTCTGGTCATGGAGAGGGAAGAGTCCAGGATGAAACCGAGGTTGCGTGCGTGGTCGGTGGGTTGGGGAGTGCTGCCTAGGGCAGGAGGCCACCAGGAGTCGTCCCAGGCGGTAGGTGTAGGGCCGAGGATGAGGATGAGGACCTCCGTTTTCTCTGTATTCAGTTTAAGCCGGCTGTCTGTCATCCAGTTCGCTACTTCCTTCATGCCTTCGTGTAGTCTGGTTCTTGCTGAGGTGGGGTCGTTGGTGAGGGATAGGATGAGCTGGGTGTCGTCTGCGTAGGATATGAGGTTGAGTCCGTGTTTGCGTGCGATGTTCGCCAGGGGGGTCATGTAGATGTTGAAGAGGGTGGGGCTGAGGGAGGATCCCTGGGGGACGCCGCAGATGATCTCCGTAGCCGTGGATCTGAAGGGGGGGAGGCGGACTCTCTGAGTTCTTCCGGAGAGGAAGGAGGTGATCCATTCCAGGGCCTTGCCTCTGATGCCGGCGTTGCTTAGGCGACGTATCAGGGTGCGGTGGCAGACCGTGTCGAATGCTGCAGAGAGGTCCAGGAGTATGAGGGCCACGGTTTCTCCTTTGTCGGTCAGGGATCTGATGTCGTCCGTGGCTGCGATGAGGGCGGTCTCGGTGCTGTGGTTAGCTCTGAAGCCGAACTGTGAGGGGTCGAGTGAGTCGTTGGTTTCCAGGGCGGTGGTGAGTTGAGCGTTGACGATTTTCTCGATCACTTTGGCGGGGAACGGTAGGAGCGAGATGGGCCGGAAGTTTTTGAGTTCGGTGGGGTCTGCTGTTGGTTTCTTTAGGAGGGCGTTCAGTTCAGCGTGCTTCCAGTTCTCCGGGAAGGTGGCGGTGGAAAAAGATGTGTTGATGACGTCTCGGAGGTGGGGTACGATGATGTTGTCGGCTTTGTTGAAGATGTGGTGCGGACAGGGGTCGGATGGTGATCCTGAGTGGATGGAGTTCATGACGCGGGCGGTTTCCTCAGTGGAGGTTGAGTTCCAGGTGTGGATGGTGGTGTTGTCGGTGGCGGGTTCCGGTGGAGGGTTCGAGTTGGTTGTGGTGAAGCTGTTGTAGATGTCGGTGATCTTGTGGTGGAAGAAAGCTGCGAGGGAGTCGCAGAGGTCCTGTGAGGGAGGGATGGAGTTGTTTTCGGCGTCTGGGTTGGAGAGCTCTTTGACGATGCCAAATAGTTCCTTGCTGTTGTGGGCGTTGCTGTCTAGTCTGTTCTGGAAGGCTGATTTTCGTGCTGCGCGGAGGAGTTGGTGGTGTTTGCGGGTGGCGTTTTTGAGAGCAGACATGTTTTCGTCGGTCTGGTTGAGGCGCCAAGTCTTCTCGAGGGTGCGGCATTCTTTTTTGGAGTCCTTGAGGTCGGGGGTAAACCAGGAATTTTTCTTGTGGCTCTTTCTGTTTGCTTGGGTCTTCAGGGGGGCCAGGAGGTTGGCGCAGTCTGAGATCCAGCTCGTGAGGTTGTTGGCGGCTTCGTTGGGGTCTGTAGTGCTGGTGGGTGGGTTCTGAGAGAGGGTCGATATGAGTTGTTCCGAGGAGATTCGGTTCCACTGTCTTCTTGGTGGTTGTTGGGCGTGGTGGTGTACGTTGGTTTTCTTGAAGCTGAAGTGGACACAGCTGTGGTCTGTCCAGGAGAGTACAGTGGTGTGGCTGAAAGAGATGTGTTTGCTGGAGGAGAAGATGGGGTCCAGCGTGTGTCCGGCGTAGTGGGTGGGGGTGTTGACTAGTTGTTTCAGTCCCAGGTTGGCGAGGTTGTCCAATAAGGCGGTGGTGTTGTTGTCGGTGCGATTCTCCAGGTGGAAGTTGAGGTCCCCTAGGAGGATGTAGTTGGTGGACGGGAGTGCGTGTGGGCTGATGAAGTCTGCGATGTCTTCGCTGAACTTTGTGCGTGGTCCTGGTGGTCTGTATATCAGGGTGCCTCTGAGGGTGGTCTTGGGGTCGCTGTTGATTGAGAAGTGGAGGTGCTCGGCGTCGGGCAGTGAGTTGTCGGTGTAGGTTGAGATGCGGATGGAGCTCTTGTGGGCGATGGCGATGCCTCCTCCGGTGCGGTTGGTGCGGTCTTTCCTGATGATTTTGTAGCCGTCGGGGATGGCTATGGCGATGTCGGGTGCCGAGGAGGGGTTCATCCAGGTCTCGGTGAGGAAGGCGATGTCCGGGTTTGTAGAGTCGATGAGGTTCCACAGTTCGATGGCGTGCCTGTGGACGGATCTGGTGTTGACCAGGATGCAGTTGAGGTTGTTTCTGGGCGAGTCGTTCCTGTTGGGTGTGGTGTGAGTTCGTAGGCAGGTGAAATGGCAGTTGCGGCAGGTGAAGGGTCCGTGGGTCCGCTTCGGGGTGGCGCGGCAGCAGGCCGGCGTGCGGCCGGGGTTGAGAGCAGTGAGGAAGGCGGAGTTGTGGGTCAGGCGGGGGAGGTGGGGGTCGCGGGGGCCAGGGGTTGTGGCGCTAGGCGCGGTCCAGGCGCGGACGGGCGCAGACGGGCTTGCCTTAGGCGCACCTTCGGCGCGCCAGCGGCGCGCCCGCTGCGCGGCCTCGCAGCGGCCGCCATTTAAAGGTAGCCGGGGAGGAGGGGTCAGCTGGGAGGCGGGAGGCGGGCGGGCGGGGGAATCTGGAGGCGGGAAAAGAAAAAGCAGCGAAAAAGGCGGCAAAAAGAACGGCGGCAAAAAAACGGCGAGAGGCCAGGTAAAACTCTAAAGGGAGGGGCTGAAAATGAGGGAGAACGGCAGGAGGGGGCACACGGCACTCAGGGGGACACGCACGGGATACACGGGAAGAAAGGAGGATTCCGGTCAGTCAGTCAGCACAAGCACTCGGGGTACACGGGTAAAGAGGGGGGACACTCGCACACACTCACAGGATGAGAACGGTGAGGAGGGCAGTCAGGGACTGGTGGCGCTGCGTGAGCAGGGGAGCGACCTACCCGAGGGTCAGTGGTCGCTACCTCTGCCTCGCAGCGGCCGCCATTTAAGGGTAGCCGGGGAGGAGGGGTCAGCTGGGAGGCGGGAGGCGGGCGGGCGGGGGAATCTGGAGGCGGGAAAAGAAAAAGCAGCGAAAAAGGCGGCAAAAAGAACGGCGGCAAAAAAACGGCGAGAGGCCAGGTAAAACTCTAAAGGGAGGGGCTGAAAATGAGGGAGAACGGCAGGAGGGGGCACACGGCACTCAGGGGGACACGCACGGGATACACGGGAAGAAAGGAGGATTCCGGTCAGTCAGTCAGCACAAGCACTCGGGGTACACGGGTAAAGAGGGGGGACACTCGCACACACTCACAGGATGAGAACGGTGAGGAGGGCAGTCAGGGACTGGTGGCGCTGCGTGAGCAGGGGAGCAACCTACCCGAGGGTCAGTGGTCGCTACCTCTGCCTCGCAGCGGCCGCCATTTAAGGGTAGCCGGGGAGGAGGGGTCAGCTGGGAGGCGGGAGGCGAGCGGGCAGGGGAATCTGGAGGCGGGAAAAGAAAAAGCAGCGAAAAAGGCGGCAAAAAGAACGGCGGCAAAAAAACGGCGAGAGGCCAGGTAAAACTCTAAAGGGAGGGGCTGAAAATGAGGGAGAACGGCAGGAGGGGGCACACGGCACTCAGGGGGACACGCACGGGATACACGGGAAGAAAGGAGGATTCCGGTCAGTCAGTCAGCACAAGCACTCGGGGTACACGGGTAAAGAGGGGGGACACTCGCACACACTCACAGGATGAGAACGGTGAGGAGGGCAGTCAGGGACTGGTGGCGCTGCGTGAGCAGGGGAGCGACCTACCCGAGGGTCAGTGGTCGCTACCTCTGCCTCGCAGCGGCCGCCATTTAAGGGTAGCCGGGGAGGAGGGGTCAGCTGGGTGGCGGGAGGCGGGCGGGCGGGGGAATCTGGAGGCGGGAAAAGAAAAAGCAGCGAAAAAGGCGGCAAAAAGAACGGCGTCAAAAAAACGGCGAGAGGCCAGGTAAAACTCTAAAGGGAGGGGCTGAAAATGAGGGAGAACGGCAGGAGGGGGCACACGGCACTCAGGGGGACACACACGGGATACACGGGAAGAAAGGAGGATTCCGGTCAGTCAGTCAGCACAAGCACTCGGGGTACACGGGTAAAGAGGGGGGACACTCGCACACACTCACAGGATGAGAACGGTGAGGAGGGCAGTCAGGGACTGGTGGCGCTGCGTGAGCAGGGGAGCGACCTACCCGAGGGTCAGTGGTCGCTACCTCTGCCTCGCAGCGGCCGCCATTTAAGGGTAGCCGGGGAGGAGGGGTCAGCTGGGAGGCGGGAGGCGGGCGGGCGGGGGAATCTGGAGGCGGGAAAAGAAAAAGCAGCGAAAAAGGCGGCAAAAAGAACGGTGGCAAAAAAACGGCGAGAGGCCAGGTAAAACTCTAAAGGGAGGGGCTGAAAATGAGGGAGAACGGCAGGAGGGGGCACACGGCACTCAGGGGGACACGCACAGGATACACGGGAAGAAAGGAGGATTCCGGTCAGTCAGTCAGCACAAGCACTCGGGGTACACGGGTAAAGAGGGGGGACACTCGCACACACTCACAGGATGAGAACGGTGAGGAGGGCAGTCAGGGACTGGTGGCGCTGCGTGAGCAGGGGAGCGACCTACCCGAGGGTCAGTGGTCGCTACCTCTGCCTCGCAGCGGCCGCCATTTAAGGGTAGCCGGGGAGGAGGGGTCAGCTGGGAGGCGGGAGGCGGGCGGGCGGGGGAATCTGGAGGTGGGAAAAGAAAAAGCAGCGAAAAAGGCGGCAAAAAGAACGGCGGCAAAAAAACGGCGAGAGGCCAGGTAAAACTCTAAAGGGAGGGGCTGAAAATGAGGGAGAACGGCAGGAGGGGGCACACGGCACTCAGGGGGACACGCACGGGATACACGGGAAGAAAGGAGGATTCCGGTCAGTCAGTCAGCACAAGCACTCGGGGTACACGGGTAAAGAGGGGGGACACTCGCACACACTCACAGGATGAGAACGGTGAGGAGGGCAGTCAGGGACTGGTGGCGCTGCGTGAGCAGGGGAGCGACCTACCCGAGGGTCAGTGGTCGCTACCTCTGCCTCGCAGCGGCCGCCATTTAAGGGTAGCCGGGGAGGAGGGGTCAGCTGGGAGGCGGGAGGCGGGCGGGCGGGGGAATCTGGAGGCGGGAAAAGAAAAAGCAGCGAAAAAGGCGGCAAAAAGAACGGCGGCAAAAAAACGGCGAGAGGCCAGGTAAAACTCTAAAGGGAGGGGCTGAAAATGAGGGAGAACGGCAGGAGGGGGCACACGGCACTCAGGGGGACACGCACGGGATACACGGGAAGAAAGGAGGATTCCGGTCAGTCAGTCAGCACAAGCACTCGGGGTACACGGGTAAAGAGGGGGGACACTCGCACACACTCACAGGATGAGAACGGTGAGGAGGGCAGTCAGGGACTGGTGGCGCTGCGTGAGCAGGGGAGCGACCTACCCGAGGTTCAGTGGTCGCTACCTCTGCCTCGCAGCGGCCGCCATTTAAGGGTAGCCGGGGAGGAGGGGTCAGCTGGGAGGCGGGAGGCGGGCGGGCGGGGGAATCTGCAGGCGGGAAAAGAAAAAGCAGCGAAAAAGGCGGCAAAAAGAACGGCGGCAAAAAAACGGCGAGAGGCCAGGTAAAACTCTAAAGGGAGGGGCTGAAAATGAGGGAGAACGGCAGGAGGGGGCACACGGCACTCAGGGGGACACGCACGGGATACACGGGAAGAAAGGAGGATTCCGGTCAGTCAGTCAGCACAAGCACTCGGGGTACACGGGTAAAGAGGGGGGACACTCGCACACACTCACAGGATGAGAACGGTGAGGAGGGCAGTCAGGGACTGGTGGCGCTGCGTGAGCAGGGGAGCGACCTACCCGAGGGTCAGTGGTCGCTACCTCTGCCTCGCAGCGGCCGCCATTTAAGGGTAGCCGGGGAGGAGGGGTCAGCTGGGAGGCGGGAGGCGGGCGGGCGGGGGAATCTGGAGGCGGGAAAAGAAAAAGCAGCGAAAAAGGCGGCAAAAAGAACGGCGGCAAAAAAACGGCGAGAGGCCAGGTAAAACTCTAAAGGGAGGGGCTGAAAATGAGGGAGAACGGCAGGAGGGGGCACACAGCACTGAGGGGGACACGCCCGGGATACACGGGAAGAAAGGAGGATTCCGGTCAGTCAGTCAGCACAAGCACTCGGGGTACACGGGTAAAGAGGGGGGACACTCGCACACACTCACAGGATGAGAACGGTGAGGAGGGCAGTCAGGGACTGGTGGCGCTGCGTGAGCAGGGGAGCGACCTACCCGAGGGTCAGTGGTCGCTACCTCTGCCTCGCAGCGGCCGCCATTTAAGGGTAGCCGGGGAGGAGGGGTCAGCTGGGAGGCGGGAGGCGGGCGGGCGGGGGAATCTGGAGGCGGGAAAAGAAAAAGCAGCGAAAAAGGCGGCAAAAAGAACGGCGGCAAAAAGAACGGCGGCAAAAAAACGGCGAGAGGCCAGGTAAAACTCTAAAGGGAGGGGCTGAAAATGAGGGAGAATGGCAGGAGGGGGCACACGGCACTCAGGGGGACACGCACGGGATACACGGGAAGAAAGGAGGATTCCGGTCAGTCAGTCAGCACAAGCACTCGGGGTTCACGGGTAAAGAGGGGGGACACTCGCACACACTCACAGGATGAGAATGGTGAGGAGGGCAGTCAGGGACTGGTGGCGCTGCGTGAGCAGGGGAGCGACCTACCCGAGGGTCAGTGGTCGCTACCTCTGCCTCGCAGCGGCCGCCATTTAAGGGTAGCCGGGGAGGAGGGGTCAGCTGGGAGGCGGGAGGCGGGCGGGGGAATCTGGAGGCGGGAAAAGAAAAAGCAGCGAAAAAGGCGGCAAAAAGAACGGCGGCAAAAAAACGGCGAGAGGCCAGGTAAAACTCTAAAGGGAGGGGCTGAAAATGAGGGAGAACGGCAGGAGGGGGCACACGGCACTCAGGGGGACACGCACGGGATACACGGGAAGAAAGGAGGATTCCGGTCAGTCAGTCAGCACAAGCACTCGGGGTACACGGGTAAAGAGGGGGGACACTCGCACACACTCACAGGATGAGAACGGTGAGGAGGGCAGTCAGGGACTGGTGGCGCTGCGTGAGCAGGGGAGCGACCTACCCGAGGGTCAGTGGTCGCTACCTCTGCCTCGCAGCGGCCGCCATTTAAGGGTAGCCGGGGAGGAGGGGTCAGCTGGGAGGCGGGAGGCGGGCGGGCGGGGGAATCTGGAGGCGGGAAAAGAAAAAGCAGCGAAAAAGGCGGCAAAAAGAACGGCGGCAAAAAGAACGGCGGCAAAAAAACGGCGAGAGGCCAGGTAAAACTCTAAAGGGAGGGGCTGAAAATGAGGGAGAATGGCAGGAGGGGGCACACGGCACTCAGGGGGACACGCACGGGATACACGGGAAGAAAGGAGGATTCCGGTCAGTCAGTCAGCACAAGCACTCGGGGTTCACGGGTAAAGAGGGGGGACACTCGCACACACTCACAGGATGAGAATGGTGAGGAGGGCAGTCAGGGACTGGTGGCGCTGCGTGAGCAGGGGAGCGACCTACCCGAGGGTCAGTGGTCGCTACCTCTGCCTCGCAGCGGCCGCCATTTAAGGGTAGCCGGGGAGGAGGGGTCAGCTGGGAGGCGGGAGGCGGGCGGGGGAATCTGGAGGCGGGAAAAGAAAAAGCAGCGAAAAAGGCGGCAAAAAGAACGGCGGCAAAAAAACAGCGAGAGGCCAGGTAAAACTCTAAAGGGAGGGGCTGAAAATGAGGGAGAACGGCAGGAGGGGGCACACGGCACTCAGGGGGACACGCACGGGATACACGGGAAGAAAGGAGGATTCCGGTCAGTCAGTCAGCACAAGCACTCGGGGTACACGGGTAAAGAGGGGGGACACTCGCACACACTCACAGGATGAGAACGGTGAGGAGGGCAGTCAGGGACTGGTGGCGCTGCGTGAGCAGGGGAGCGACCTACCCGAGGGTCAGTGGTCGCTACCTCTGCCTCGCAGCGGCCGCCATTTAAGGGTAGCCGGGGAGGAGGGGTCAGCTGGGAGGCGGGAGGCGGGCGGGCGGGGGAATCTGGAGGCGGGAAAAGAAAAAGCAGCGAAAAAGGCGGCAAAAAGAACGGCGGCAAAAAAACGGTGAGAGGCCAGGTAAAACTCTAAAGGGAGGGGCTGAAAATGAGGGAGAACGGCAGGAGGGGGCACACGGCACTCAGGGGGACACGCACGGGATACACGGGAAGAAAGGAGGATTCCGGTCAGTCAGTCAGCACAAGCACTCGGGGTACACGGGTAAAGAGGGGGGACACTCGCACACACTCACAGGATGAGAACGGTGAGGAGGGCAGTCAGGGACTGGTGGCGCTGCGTGAGCAGGGGAGCGACCTACCCGAGGGTCAGTGGTCGCTACCTCTGCCTCGCAGCGGCCGCCATTTAAGGGTAGCCGGGGAGGAGGGGTCAGCTGGGAGGCGGGAGGCGGGCGGGCGGGGGAATCTGGAGGCGGGAAAAGAAAAAGCAGCGAAAAAGGCGGCAAAAAGAACGGCGGCAAAAAAACGGCGAGAGGCCAGGTAAAACTCTAAAGGGAGGGGCTGAAAATGAGGGAGAACGGCAGGAGGGGGCACACGGCACTCAGGGGGACACGCACGGGATACACGGGAAGAAAGGAGGATTCCGGTCAGTCAGTCAGCACAAGCACTCGGGGTACACGGGTAAAGAGGGGGGACACTCGCACACACTCACAGGATGAGAACGGTGAGGAGGGCAGTCAGGGACTGGTGGCGCTGCGTGAGCAGGGGAGCGACCTACCCGAGGGTCAGTGGTCGCTACCTCTGCCTCGCAGCGGCCGCCATTTAAGGGTAGCCGGGGAGGAGGGGTCAGCTGGGAGGCGGGAGGCGGGCGGGCGGGGGAATCTGGAGGCGGGAAAAGAAAAAGCAGCGAAAAAGGCGGCAAAAAGAACGGCGGCAAAAAAATGGCGAGAGGCCAGGTAAAACTCTAAAGGGAGGGGCTGAAAATGAGGGAGAACGGCAGGAGGGGGCACACGGCACTCAGGGGGACACGCACGGGATACACGGGAAGAAAGGAGGATTCCGGTCAGTCAGTCAGCACAAGCACTCGCGGTACACGGGTAAAGAGGGGGGACACTGGCACACACTCACAGGATGAGAACGGTGAGGAGGGCAGTCAGGGACTGGTGGCGCTGCGTGAGCAGGGGAGCAACCTACCCGAGGGTCAGTGGTCGCTACCTCTGCCTCGCAGCGGCCGCCATTTAAGGGTAGCCGGGGAGGAGGGGTCAGCTGGGAGGCGGGAGGCGGGCGGGCGGGGGAATCTGGAGGCGGGAAAAGAAAAAGCAGCGAAAAAGGCGGCAAAAAGAACGGCGGCAAAAAAACGGCGAGAGGCCAGGTAAAACTCTAAAGGGAGGGGCTGAAAATGAGGGAGAACGGCAGGAGGGGGCACACGGCACTCAGGGGGACACGCACGGGATACACGGGAAGAAAGGAGGATTCCGGTCAGTCAGTCAGCACAAGCACTCGGGGTACACGGGTAAAGAGGGGGGACACTCGCACACACTCACAGGATGAGAACGGTGAGGAGGGCAGTCAGGGACTGGTGGCGCTGCGTGAGCAGGGGAGCGACCTACCCGAGGGTCAGTGGTCGCTACCTCTGCCTCGCAGCGGCCGCCATTTAAGGGTAGCCGGGGAGGAGGGGTCAGCTGGGAGGCGGGCGGGCGGGGGAATCTGGAGGCGGGAAAAGAAAAAGCAGCGAAAAAGGCGGCAAAAAGAACGGCGGCAAAAAAACGGCGAGAGGCCAGGTAAAACTCTAAAGGGAGGGGCTGAAAATGAGGGAGAACGGCAGGAGGGGGCACACGGCACTCAGGGGGACACGCACGGGATACACGGGAAGAAAGGAGGATTCCGGTCGGTCAGTCAGCACAAGCACTCGGGGTACACGGGTAAAGAGGGGGGACACTCGCACACACTCACAGGATGAGAACGGTGAGGAGGGCAGTCAGGGACTGGTGGCGCTGCGTGAGCAGGGGAGCGACCTACCCGAGGGTCAGTGGTCGCTACCTCTGCCTCGCAGCGGCCGCCATTTAAGGGTAGCCGGGGAGGAGGGGTCAGCTGGGAGGCGGGAGGCGGGCGGGCG
Source organism: Pleurodeles waltl (assembly GCF_031143425.1). NCBI lineage: Eukaryota > Metazoa > Chordata > Amphibia > Caudata > Salamandridae > Pleurodeles > Pleurodeles waltl. Next base: position 1,132,092,288 of record NC_090446.1, on the reverse strand, counting down.
GGGGAATCTGGAGGCGGGAAAAGAAAAAGCAGCGAAAAAGGCGGCAAAAAGAACGGCGGCAAAAAAACGGCGAGAGGCCAGGTAAAACTCTAAAGGGAGGGGCTGAAAATGAGGGAGAACGGCAGGAGGGGGCACACGGCACTCAGGGGGACACGCACGGGATACACGGGAAGAAAGGAGGATTCCGGTCAGTCAGTCAGCACAAGCACTCGGGGTACACGGGTAAAGAGGGGGGACACTCGCACACACTCACAGGATGAGAACGGTGAGGAGGGCAGTCAGGGACTGGTGGCGCTGCGTGAGCAGGGGAGCGACCTACCCGAGGGTCAGTAGTCGCTACCTCTGCCTCGCAGCGGCCGCCATTTAAGGGTAGCCGGGGAGGAGGGGTCAGCTGGGAGGCGGGCGGGCGGGGGAATCTGGAGGCGGGAAAAGAAAAAGCAGCGAAAAAGGCGGCAAAAAGAACGGCGGCAAAAAAACGGCGAGAGGCCAGGTAAAACTCTAAAGGGAGGGGCTGAAAATGAGGGAGAACGGCAGGAGGGGGCACACGGCACTCAGGGGGACACGCACGGGATACACGGGAAGAAAGGAGGATTCCGGTCAGTCAGTCAGCACAAGCACTCGGGGTACACGGGTAAAGAGGGGGGACACTCGCACACACTCACAGGATGAGAACGGTGAGGAGGGCAGTCAGGGACTGGTGGCGCTGCGTGAGCAGGGGAGCGACCTACCCGAGGGTCAGTGGTCGCTACCTCTGCCTCGCAGCGGCCGCCATTTAAGGGTAGCCGGGGAGGAGGGGTCAGCTGGGAGGCGGGAGGCGGGCGGGCGGGGGAATCTGGAGGCGGGAAAAGAAAAAGCAGCGAAAAAGGCGGCAAAAAGAACGGCGGCAAAAAAACGGCGAGAGGCCAGGTAAAACTCTAAAGGGAGGGGCTGAAAATGAGGGAGAACGGCAGGAGGGGGCACACAGCACTCAGGGGGACACGCACGGGATACACGGGAAGAAAGGAGGATTCCAGTCAGTCAGCACAAGCACTCGGGGTACACGGGTAAAGAGGGGGGACACTCGCACACACTCACAGGATGAGAACGGTGAGGAGGGCAGTCAGGGACTGGTGGCGCTGCGTGAGCAGGGGAGCGACCTACCCGAGGGTCAGTGGTCGCTACCTCTGCCTCGCAGCGGCCGCCATTTAAGGGTAGCCGGGGAGGAGGGGTCAGCTGGGAGGCGGGAGGCGGGCGGGCGGGGGAATCTGGAGGCGGGAAAAGAAAAAGCAGCGAAAAAGGCGGCAAAAAGAACGGCGGCAAAAAAACGGCGAGAGGCCAGGTAAAACTCTAAAGGGAGGGGCTGAAAATGAGGGAGAACGGCAGGAGGGGGCACACAGCACTCAGGGGGACACGCCCGGGATACACGGGAAGAAAGGAGGATTCCGGTCAGTCAGTCAGCACAAGCACTCGGGGTACACGGGTAAAGAGGGGGGACACTCGCACACACTCACAGGATGAGAACGGTGAGGAGGGCAGTCAGGGACTGGTGGCGCTGCGTGAGCAGGGGAGCGACCTACCCGAGGGTCAGTGGTCGCTACCTCTGCCTCGCAGCGGCCGCCATTTAAGGGTAGCCGGGGAGGAGGGGTCAGCTGGGAGGCGGGAGGCGGGCGGGCGGGGGAATCTGGAGGCGGGAAAAGAAAAAGCAGCGAAAAAGGCGGCAAAAAGAACGGCGGCAAAAAAACGGCGAGAGGCCAGGTAAAACTCTAAAGGGAGGGGCTGAAAATGAGGGAGAACGGCAGGAGGGGGCACACGGCACTCAGGGGGACACGCACGGGATACACGGGAAGAAAGGAGGATTCCGGTCAGTCAGTCAGCACAAGCACTCGGGGTACACGGGTAAAGAGGGGGGACACTCGCACACACTCACAGGATGAGAACGGTGAGGAGGGCAGTCAGGGACTGGTGGCGCTGCGTGAGCAGGGGAGCGACCTACCCGAGGGTCAGTGGTCGCTACCTCTGCCTCGCAGCGGCCGCCATTTAAGGGTAGCCGGGGAGGAGGGGTCAGCTGGGAGGCGGGAGGCGGGCGGGCGGGGGAATCTGGAGGCGGGAAAAGAAAAAGCAGCGAAAAAGGCGGCAAAAAGAACGGCGGCAAAAAAACGGCGAGAGGCCAGGTAAAACTCTAAAGGGAGGGGCTGAAAATGAGGGAGAACGGCAGGAGGGGGCACACGGCACTCAGGGGGACACGCACGGGATACACGGGAAGAAAGGAGGATTCCGGTCAGTCAGTCAGCACAAGCACTCGGGGTACACGGGTAAAGAGGGGGGACACTCGCACACACTCACAGGATGAGAACGGTGAGGAGGGCAGTCAGGGACTGGTGGCGCTGCGTGAGCAGGGGAGCAACCTACCCGAGGGTCAGTGGTCACTACCTCTGCCTCGCAGCGGCCGCCATTTAAGGGTAGCCGGGGAGGAGGGGTCAGCTGGGAGGCGGGAGGCGGGCGGGCGGGGGAATCTGGAGGCGGGAAAAGAAAAAGCAGCGAAAAAGGCGGCAAAAAGAACGGCGGCAAAAAAACGGCGAGAGGCCAGGTAAAACTCTAAAGGGAGGGGCTGAAAATGAGGGAGAACGGCAGGAGGGGGCACACGGCACTCAGGGGGACACGCACGGGATACACGGGAAGAAAGGAGGATTCCGGTCAGTCAGTCAGCACAAGCACTCGGGGTACACGGGTAAAGAGGGGGGACACTCGCACACACTCACAGGATGAGAACGGTGAGGAGGGCAGTCAGGGACTGGTGGCGCTGCGTGAGCAGGGGAGCGACCTACCCGAGGGTCAGTGGTCGCTACCTCTGCCTCGCAGCGGCCGCCATTTAAGGGTAGCCGGGGAGGAGGGGTCAGCTGGGAGGCGGGAGGCGGGCGGGCGGGGGAATCTGGAGGCGGGAAAAGAAAAAGCAGCGAAAAAGGCGGCAAAAAGAACGGCGGCAAAAAAACGGCGAGAGGCCAGGTAAAACTCTAAAGGGAGGGGCTGAAAATGAGGGAGAACGGCAGGAGGGGGCACACGGCACTCAGGGGGACACGCACGGGATACACGGGAAGAAAGGAGGATTCCGGTCAGTCAGTCAGCACAAGCACTCGGGGTACACGGGTAAAGAGGGGGGACACTCGCACACACTCACAGGATGAGAACGGTGAGGAGGGCAGTCAGGGACTGGTGGAGCTGCGTGAGCAGGGGAGCGACCTACCCGAGGGTCAGTGGTCGCTACTTCTGCCTCGCAGCGGCCGCCATTTAAGGGTAGCCGGGGAGGAGGGGTCAGCTGGGAGGCGGGAGGCGGGCGGGCGGGGGAATCTGGAGGCGGGAAAAGAAAAAGCAGCGAAAAAGGCGGCAAAAAGAACGGCGGCAAAAAAACGGCGAGAGGCCAGGTAAAACTCTAAAGGGAGGGGCTGAAAATGAGGGAGAACGGCAGGAGGGGGCACACGGCACTCAGGGGGACACGCACGGGATACACGGGAAGAAAGGAGGATTCCGGTCAGTCAGCACAAGCACTCGGGGTACACGGGTAAAGAGGGGGGACACTCGCACACACTCACAGGATGAGAACGGTGAGGAGGGCAGTCAGGGACTGGTGGCGCTGCGTGAGCAGGGGAGCGACCTACCCGAGGGTCAGTGGTCGCTACCTCTGCCTCGCAGCGGCCGCCATTTAAGGGTAGCTGGGGAGGAGGGGTCAGCTGGGAGGCGGGAGGCGGGCGGGCGGGGGAATCTGGAGGCGGGAAAAGAAAAAGCAGCGAAAAAGGCGGCAAAAAGAACGGCGTCAAAAAAACGGCGAGAGGCCAGGTAAAACTCTAAAGGGAGGGGCTGAAAATGAGGGAGAACGGCAGGAGGGGGCACACGGCACTCAGGGGGACACGCACGGGATACACGGGAAGAAAGGAGGATTCTGGTCAGTCAGTCAGCACAAGCACTCGGGGTACACGGGTAAAGAGGGGGGACACTCGCACACACTCACAGGATGAGAACGGTGAGGAGGGCAGTCAGGGACTGGTGGCGCTGCGTGAGCAGGGGAGCGACCTACCCGAGGGTCAGTGGTCGCTACCTCTGCCTCGCAGCGGCCGCCATTTAAGGGTAGCCGGGGAGGAGGGGTCAGCTGGGAGGCGGGAGGCGGGCGGGCGGGGGAATCTGGAGGCGGGAAAAGAAAAAGCAGCGAAAAAGGCGGCAAAAAGAACGGCGGCAAAAAAACGGCGAGAGGCCAGGTAAAACTCTAAAGGGAGGGGCTGAAAATGAGGGAGAACGGCAGGAGGGGGCACACGGCACTCAGGGGGACACGCACGGGATACACGGGAAGAAAGGAGGATTCCGGTCAGTCAGTCAGCACAAGCACTCGGGGTACACGGGTAAAGAGGGGGGACACTCGCACACACTCACAGGATGAGAACGGTGAGGAGGGCAGTCAGGGACTGGTGGCGCTGCGTGAGCAGGGGAGCGACCTACCCGAGGGTCAGTGGTCGCTACCTCTGCCTCGCAGCGGCCGCCATTTAAGGGTAGCCGGGGAGGAGGGGTCAGCTGGGAGGCGGGAGGCGGGCGGGCGGGGGAATCTGGAGGCGGGAAAAGAAAAAGCAGCGAAAAAGGCGGCAAAAAGAACGGCGGCAAAAAAACGGCGAGAGGCCAGGTAAAACTCTAAAGGGAGGGGCTGAAAATGAGGGAGAACGGCAGGAGGGGGCACACGGCACTCAGGGGGACACGCACGGGATACACGGGAAGAAAGGAGGATTCCGGTCAGTCAGTCAGCACAAGCACTCGGGGTACACGGGTAAAGAGGGGGGACACTCGCACACACTCACAGGATGAGAACGGTGAGGAGGGCAGTCAGGGACTGGTGGCGCTGCGTGAGCAGGGGAGCGACCTACCCGAGGGTCAGTGGTCGCTACCTCTGCCTCGCAGCGGCCGCCATTTAAGGGTAGCCGGGGAGGAGGGGTCAGCTGGGAGGCGGGAGGCGGGCGGGCGGGGGAATCTGGAGGCGGGAAAAGAAAAAGCAGCAAAAAAGGCGGCAAAAAGAACGGCGGCAAAAAAACGGCGAGAGGCCAGGTAAAACTCTAAAGGGAGGGGCTGAAAATGAGGGAGAACGGCAGGAGGGGGCACACGGCACTCAGGGGGACACGCACGGGATACACGGGAAGAAAGGAGGATTCCGGTCAGTCAGTCAGCACAAGCACTCAGGGTACACGGGTAAAGAGGGGGGACACTCGCACACACTCACAGGATGAGAACGGTGAGGAGGGCAGTCAGGGACTGGTGGCGCTGCGTGAGCAGGGGAGCGACCTACCCGAGGGTCAGTGGTCACTACCTCTGCCTCGCAGCGGCCGCCATTTAAGGGTAGCCGGGGAGGAGGGGTCAGCTGGGAGGCGGGAGGCGGGCGGGCGGGGGAATCTGGAGGCGGGAAAAGAAAAAGCAGCGAAAAAGGCAGCAAAAAGAACGGCGGCAAAAAAACGGCGAGAGGCCAGGTAAAACTCTAAAGGGAGGGGCTGAAAATGAGGGAGAACGGCAGGAGGGGGCACACTGCACTCAGGGGGACACGCACGGGATACACGGGAAGAAAGGAGGATTCCGGTCAGTCAGTCAGCACAAGCACTCGGGGTACACGGGTAAAGAGGGGGGACACTCGCACACACTCACAGGATGAGAACGGTGAGGAGGGCAGTCAGGGACTGGTGGCGCTGCGTGAGCAGGGGAGCGACCTACCCGAGGGTCAGTGGTCGCTACCTCTGCCTCGCAGCGGCCGCCATTTAAGGGTAGCCGGGGAGGAGGGGTCAGCTGGGAGGCGGGAGGCGGGCGGGCGGGGGAATCTGGAGGCGGGAAAAGAAAAAGCAGCGAAAAAGGCGGCAAAAAGAACGGCGGCAAAAAAACGGCGAGAGGCCAGGTAAAACTCTAAAGGGAGGGGCTGAAAATGAGGGAGAACGGCAGGAGGGGGCACACGGCACTCAGGGGGACACGCACGGGATACACGGGAAGAAAGGAGGATTCCGGTCAGTCAGTCAGCACAAGCACTCGGGGTACACGGGTAAAGAGGGGGGACACTCGCACACACTCACAGGATGAGAACGGTGAGGAGGGCAGTCAGGGACTGGTGGCGCTGCGTGAGCAGGGGAGCGACCTACCCGAGGGTCAGTGGTCGCTACCTCTGCCTCGCAACGGCCGCCATTTAAGGGTAGCCGGGGAGGAGGGTTCAGCTGGGAGGCGGGCGGGCGGGGGAATCTGGAGGCGGGAAAAGAAAAAGCAGCAAAAAAGGCGGCAAAAAGAACGGCGGCAAAAAAACGGCGAGAGGCCAGGTAAAACTCTAAAGGGAGGGGCTGAAAATGAGGGAGAACGGCAGGAGGGGGCACACGGCACTCAGGGGGACACGCACGGGATACACGGGAAGAAAGGAGGATTCCGGTCAGTCAGTCAGCACAAGCACTCAGGGTACACGGGTAAAGAGGGGGGACACTCGCACACACTCACAGGATGAGAACGGTGAGGAGGGCAGTCAGGGACTGGTGGCGCTGCGTGAGCAGGGGAGCGACCTACCCGAGGGTCAGTGGTCACTACCTCTGCCTCGCAGCGGCCGCCATTTAAGGGTAGCCGGGGAGGAGGGGTCAGCTGGGAGGCGGGAGGCGGGCGGGCAGGGGAATCTGGAGGCGGGAAAAGAAAAAGCAGCGAAAAAGGCAGCAAAAAGAACGGCGGCAAAAAAACGGCGAGAGGCCAGGTAAAACTCTAAAGGGAGGGGCTGAAAATGAGGGAGAACGGCAGGAGGGGGCACACAGCACTCAGGGGGACACGCACGGGATACACGGGAAGAAAGGAGGATTCCGGTCAGTCAGTCAGCACAAGCACTCGGGGTACACGGGTAAAGAGGGGGGACACTCGCACACACTCACAGGATGAGAACGGTGAGGAGGGCAGTCAGGGACTGGTGGCGCTGCGTGAGCAGGGGAGCGACCTACCCGAGGGTCAGTGGTCGCTACCTCTGCCTCGCAGCGGCCGCCATTTAAGGGTAGCCGGGGAGGAGGGGTCAGCTGGGAGGCGGGAGGCGGGCGGGCGGGGGAATCTGGAGGCGGGAAAAGAAAAAGCAGCGAAAAAGGCGGCAAAAAGAACGGCGGCAAAAAAACGGCGAGAGGCCAGGTAAAACTCTAAAGGGAGGGGCTGAAAATGAGGGAGAACGGCAGGAGGGGGCACACGGCACTCAGGGGGACACGCACGGGATACACGGGAAGAAAGGAGGATTCCGGTCAGTCAGTCAGCACAAGCACTCGGGGTACACGGGTAAAGAGGGGGGACACTCGCACACACTCACAGGATGAGAACGGTGAGGAGGGCAGTCAGGGACTGGTGGCGCTGCGTGAGCAGGGGAGCGACCTACCCGAGGGTCAGTGGTCGCTACCTCTGCCTCGCAGCGGCCGCCATTTAAGGGTAGCCGGGGAGGAGGGGTCAGCTGGGAGGCGGGCGGGCGGGGGAATCTGGAGGCGGGAAAAGAAAAAGCAGCGAAAAAGGCGGCAAAAAGAACGGCGGCAAAAATACGGCGAGAGGCCAGGTAAAACTCTAAAGGGAGGGGCTGAAAATGAGGGAGAACGGCAGGAGGGGGCACACGGCACTCAGGGGGACACGCACGGGATACACGGGAAGAAAGGAGGATTCCGGTCAGTCAGTCAGCACAAGCACTCGGGGTACACGGGTAAAGAGGGGGGACACTCGCACACACTCACAGGATGAGAACGGTGAGGAGGGCAGTCAGGGACTGGTGGCACTGCGTGAGCAGGGGAGCGACCTACCCGAGGGTCAGTGGTCGTTACCTCTGCCTCGCAGCGGCCGCCATTTAAGGGTAGCCGGGGAGGAGGGGTCAGCTGGGAGGCGGGAGGCGGGCGGGCGGGGGAATCTGGAGGCGGGAAAAGAAAAAGCAGCGAAAAAGGCGGCAAAAAGAACGGCGGCAAAAAAACGGCGAGAGGCCAGGTAAAACTCTAAAGGGAGGGGCTGAAAATGAGGGAGAACGGCAGGAGGGGGCACACGGCACTCAGGGGGACACGCACGGGATACACGGGAAGAAAGGAGGATTCCGGTCAGTCAGTCAGCACAAGCACTCGGGGTACACGGGTAAAGAGGGGGGACACTCGCACACACTCACAGGATGAGAACGGTGAGGAGGGCAGTCAGGGACTGGTGGCGCTGCGTGAGCAGGGGAGCGACCTACCCGAGGGTCAGTGGTCGCTACCTCTGCCTCGCAGCGGCCGCCATTTAAGGGTAGCCGGGGAGGAGGGGTCAGCTGGGAGGCGGGAGGCGGGCGGGCGGGGGAATCTGGAGGCGGGAAAAGAAAAAGCAGCGAAAAAGGCGGCAAAAAGAACGGCAGCAAAAAAACGGCGAGAGGCCAGGTAAAACTCTAAAGGGAGGGGCTGAAAATGAGGGAGAACGGCAGGAGGGGGCACACGGCACTCAGGGGGACACGCACGGGATACACGGGAAGAAAGGAGGATTCCGGTCAGTCAGTCAGCACAAGCACTCGGGGTACACGGGTAAAGAGGGGGGACACTCGCACACACTCACAGGATGAGAACGGTGAGGAGGGCAGTCAGGGACTGGTGGCGCTGCGTGAGCAGGGGAGCGACCTACCCGAGGGTCAGTGGTCGCTACCTCTGCCTCGCAGCGGCCGCCATTTAAGGGTAGCCGGGGAGGAGGGGTCAGCTGGGAGGCGGGCGGGCGGGGGAATCTGGAGGCGGGAAAAGAAAAAGCAGCGAAAAAGGCGGCAAAAAGAACGGCGGCAAAAAAACGGCGAGAGGCCAGGTAAAACTCTAAAGGGAGGGGCTGAAAATGAGGGAGAACGGCAGGAGGGGGCACACGGCACTCAGGGGGACACGCACGGGATACACGGGAAGAAAGGAGGATTCCGGTCAGTCAGTCAGCACAAGCACTCGGGGTACACGGGTAAAGAGGGGGGACACTCGCACACACTCACAGGATGAGAACGGTGAGGAGGGCAGTCAGGGACTGGTGGCACTGCGTGAGCAGGGGAGCGACCTACCCGAGGGTCAGTGGTCGTTACCTCTGCCTCGCAGCGGCCGCCATTTAAGGGTAGCCGGGGAGGAGGGGTCAGCTGGGAGGCGGGAGGCGGGCGGGCGGGGGAATCTGGAGGCGGGAAAAGAAAAAGCAGCGAAAAAGGCGGCAAAAAGAACGGCGGCAAAAAAACGACGAGAGGCCAGGTAAAACTCTAAAGGGAGGGGCTGAAAATGAGGGAGAACGGCAGGAGGGGGCACACGGCAGGAGGGGGGACATGCACGGGATACACGGGAAGAAAGGAGGATTCCGGTCAGTCAGTCAGCACAAGCACTCGGGGTACACGGGTAAAGAGGGGGGACACTCGCACACACTCACAGGATGAGAACGGTGAGGAGGGCAGTCAGGGACTGGTGGCGCTGCGTGAGCAGGGGAGCGACCTAACCGAGGGTCAGTGGTCGCTACCTCTGCCTCGCAGCGGCCGCCATTTAAGGGTAGTCGGGGAGGAGGGGTCAGCTGGGAGGCGGGAGGCGGGCGGGCGGGGGAATCTGGAGGCGGGAAAAGAAAAAGCAGCGAAAAAGGCGGCAAAAAGAACGGCGGCAAAAAAACGGCGAGAGGCCAGGTAAAACTCTAAAGGGAGGGGCTGAAAATGAGGGAGAACGGCAGGAGGGGGCACACGGCACTCAGGGGGACACGCACGGGATACACGGGAAGAAAGGAGGATTCCGGTCAGTCAGTCAGCACAAGCACTCGGGGTACACGGGTAAAGAGGGGGGACACTCGCACACACTCACAGGATGAGAACGGTGAGGAGGGCAGTCAGGGACTGGTGGCGCTGCGTGAGCAGGGGAGCGACCTACCCGAGGGTCAGTGGTCGCTTTCAAGCTTCTAGGCAACAAAAGCATAGGGAAAACAAGACACACCCTCCTCGACCTCATCGATACACTTAGGGGGTCATTACAACCCTGGAGGTCAAAGACCGCCAGGGTTGTTGTGGCGGATTTCACCACCAGCAGGCTGGCGGTGAATCCCTGGTATTACGACCGCGGCGGAAGCGCCGCGGTCACACCGCCGGGACCAGAGGTTTCCCGCCACTTTAGTCCCGACGGGAGTAATCCTCCAGGGCAGCGCTGCCTAGGGGATTACGAGTCCCCCTCCCGCAAGCCTTTTCATGGCGCTTTGCACCGCCATGAAAAGGCTGGCGGAAATGGGAGTCATGGGGCCCCTGTGGGCCACTGCACTGCCCATGCCACTGGCATGAGCAGTGCAGGGGCCCCCTGCCACGGCCCCGTGCAGCTTTTCACTGTCTGCTATGCAGACAGTGAAAAGCGCGACGGGTGCAACTGCACCCGTCACACGCCCGCAACACTGCCAGCTCCATTTGGAGCCAGCTCCTGTGTTGCGGCCCAGGGGGGATCTCCTGATGGCTGCGGCGGTAGTGCGCCCGCATTGGCAGCCGCCCGCCAAGGTCATAATGACCCCCTTAGTCTAGTACAGAATGTCACCCGATTGACACAGTCTAATCTCCAAATCCTGAACCTCATCTTCTTGTCAGGACATAAACAACTGTCTAATACAAACCTACTTCTGGACTGGGCCACTCATCTCACCATCCCCATCACCAGCACACCAAAAACTCTTCTAATAACAGCATCAAATTTCACCAATGCACTGAGAATGCACAGCTGTACTTGAAGATGTCCTCTGCACCAGACATCCAAAAAACATATCCAGATATACACATTCATGTATACCAGCTCCTCACTACCACTACCATGTGGATATGCACAACTGACTACCAGACGTTCGTCCTGGCTGAGAGTTAGTGGGTGCAGATTGACCTTTTCCTACATTTATCAATGTAAAAAGTGCGGTCATTTACCACAAATCTCCGATACCTCGTCAAAATCGTAAGTCGGGGAGAGTAATACACATGAGTGTCTTATTGCCTTCCTAAAAGTAATACAAAATTTAGAATCCCTAATTATCTCCTCCCCTGAACAGTAGATAAAAGGCTGCTCATATTATTTGTGTAGTAGTCAATCCGACCCATCAATGGGTCTCATCTCCAAAGCGTGGGAAACAGTGAAAAGGTAAGGACTGTTATAGGAAAAAGTAGGGCTCAACGTAATGTAGGTTACTGATCAACAATCAGCTAATTGTAATTGTCTCTCTTGCTGGTCACTCTACTCTTACAACTATGAAAATATACCAAAGCAGTTTATCGTGGATGATCAGCTGAAACGAAATACACAATGTGATAACAGAATATGCACCACTAAGATGTATTCATTCTAGTGAGAACAACCGTACAAAAGGCTAAAATTACGCAAACCCGATAACAGAGCCCTACCACCAAAATTCTCTGCCTCAGTAACACCGATAAGCAGCCTGCAGTGCTGCATTAATGTGTATGTGGGGTAGCTCACGCTGCAGCATTACATATATCTACCAAGAACTTCATCACTCAGCTCAAGATTCTGCTTTGCCACTTGTGAAGTAACCCTGAACCCTTCTTGAAATCACTAGCCCCTTGCTGGGCACTGAAATCAAAAATCTACCTCAGGAGCTCTGAGTAGGGACCAGTGACCATGGGATTAGAAAGACCTATGTCTTGCTCTATTCACGTCTGTCAAAGTACAGGTGGTTCAGATAGGAACCACTAGGTCAAATCCCTCCCCATACAACATGGGGTGTCTGAGGCATAATCCTGTCTGACTTTAATTAATATCGCTGTAGAGCTTCTAGGTAACTTGGAGATTGATGAAGGCACATAAGCTAGTGACACCGTATATAACTGAGGGGGTTACCTTTGGCAAATATTTTCCATCTGTAAGAATACTTTATTTTCTTACATAATTGGATGTCTTTAAAGGTAAATCCCAAAAAATAAAAATGTTTGTAGTTCATTTTTACACTGAGTACACTTTAGTTCCTACTTGGTCTTTCCACTCTTTCAGCGTGCAATAAATCTCACACATTAGCTTCTAGTGTCAGTTAAATGTCAGAAAATTGTTTTACATCTGGGAAGTAAAACCAATGGAGGACTTGGCCTGGTTGTTTGGCCTCGCATCTGTGGAGAACACTGCAGTGCATCAGTGAGCAGTCACTATTTTACACCTGTTCCACCTGGCCAAAACTGTAGCATTGATGGCCACAACCTCTTGGGGACATCCCCAGTCAGCTGCATGGATCGCTGAGCTGAGTAATCCTATGCATATTTCTTGAGTGAAGCACCATTACCCTGAAGAAGAAAGCTTGGCTATCCTGAAATCTATTCTTATCAAACATGGTCGCATTCCCAGTATTTGTTATCAGAGTTTCTCAATCCAAGATGGAGTTAACCCCTTTCCTGTGATGTTTAGTCCTATCTAAACCATAAAAAAGGGAAGCTTGTATCAGAGATGGTTATATGCCAATGCTATTCATTAACTATTTTGTGTTGCATTTATTTTTGCATTTATTGCTCAGTTCAATTCTGTTTGTTCCCTGTTTTTTGCTTCCATTTTTTTCAGCAGATTCCTAGTTGGGTACTCTCACCTGGAAGCCTTATGGAAGGCTCTTTTTGTACTCGGTTTCAGGTTTGGGTGCCTTGCTTATCTAGAAAATACCAATATTACCAAAGAGTTTTTTCTGCCCTTTGTGGCTTTCTTCTCCCAGCTGTGCCCATCTTAAGAAGACAGTTACCTGTTTGTACTTGTACTTTAAGTGCAGAGAGGCACTGTGGCAAACGAGTCAACCGTTCCTCGGGCAATCAGGAAGGAAACTAGAAACACCTTCACAGGATCCAGTTCTTGAGGATTCTGTTGCTAAATATTGTGCAACAAAAATATGATATTCTGCCTCTAAACTTATTCACAATTTGGTCCCCCGAACCATTTCGACTTCCCATTCATAAATAATGGTAATAATTTATTTCAGCTGCCTTTCCCCATCTGCAATCGAATGATGACTGTCATAGCGACAACGGAGATACCACCTGCACTCTTAGTGAGCCCCCAATGAGTGTGAGAGTGGGTCTTAGCAAGGTCTTTGATTGGGATCGGTGGCAATAACACACGTTTTTGGATTCAAGTTTTTTCTTACTGACAGATTGTGGGTACACGTCATGGGAGACGTTGCTTTGCAGCACAGACTGTTATTCTAAGGGATATGGCAGCATTATGATTCATGAGCATTTAACAGCTTACAAAACAGAAGTGCCCAACTCCTCTGAACCGAGCAAAATATGTATGGGTAGCATAACACGGGAAAAAGTTTACCAAATAAATGACCTCACTCCACGACCTGCTAAGGTGTCCCAATTCAACCTCCATTCCTTGGGTCAAACATGTATCCAGTTGGTTTAACAAACTCGGCCTTAGTCACTTCTGGGAGGAACCCTATAAACTAGAAAAGGCTCACTCCATTGTGCTGAAACGCATATATTGGTCCTATGTATGTAATGACTATATTACCCACAGAACTTATGGCACCTTAACAAATCACTTTACAGATTTTAAGTGGTATCCACAATTTGAACCCTACTTAGACAATATTCCTGACATCCTTGGTAAAAGCTTATATGCCAGATTCCGTTTCGGGTCACTGCCGTTGATGATGCTGATGTGTAGATGGGGTACAAAAACAGAAACAAGTACATGCCCAGCCTGTGGTGTAAAAGCAGAAACGGTTGAACATTTTATGTTTTTTTTGCCCCGTATACTCCCTTCCCAGGTCTAAGTGGATCCGTCATATTTGCCGCGATATGGGGATAAGAGATTGTGCCTCTGCTTTGAGGATTTTAAAAAGTCACCATTCCACGGTTTTAATACTTGCTGTCAGTAAATATTTATTAGCAGCATGGCGAATACGCAATTCCATTGTAAAGACTGTGTCTTCATCTAGAGCCTTATTTTCATTCTTTTACTCTTACAAGAACTGTAGGAAGGGGGGTGGAACCGTATTATGTGTATTATGTGTACTGAGAATTTTAATTAGACTATGCTTTTAGGAATCCATGTTCTAAAATAACCTTCATTTATGTTCTATAATATTATTACTATTGGTTTTAGTTCTATTTTATTCTTTATTATTGTACATTCGCTTTGATGATTGATTGATCGAATAAAGCATGTGTTAAACTGAAATGACTAGATGACAAAAATCCATCTGATCTAAAAAATGTTCGAACTCTTCACTTGTAACATAACTTCTGAGCTACAAAGTATACAAACTGGAATGGGATATTAAATGAAAGGTACATATAGTTGACAGGCACAAATTCTGAAATAGAGAATTGTCACTGTTGCACACGTTTTTGCCTCCTAGGCACAGTGGCGTTGCACTGTGGACTGAAAAATTACTGAGGTGTTTACAGTAAATAAAAATTGAACTCCGTTAAAACCGGCACTACTCCGCTCCTCTGATGAGCTCCAAATAAATTAAGCTATGCATCAGGTGTTGCACTGACGCAAAAACGGGAAATCAATTTCCACATGTAAAATTAAACTGACCATAAAGGGTTACACTGAAGCAAAATGTGCATAAATGCATTATCACGTAGTGAACTACAAAACATACAACTACAAGGCCTGCAGTGAAATAAGAGACGAGAAACAGGGCCAAGGAACACACCTGAAACTGCTAATTGTGAGGAAATGGGGTGTATTATATGTGGTGGCTGTGTGACCCCCACCATGTAAAACACTCACCTAATCTTTGAGACCAGTAGGTTTTGTTTGTCAAACCTTTAGCTCAACTTTGGGTAGCTGTGGCTCTGAGCAGCAAGCCTTACACAAAGGAACATGTGTAAAGCATTTAAAAAGCACCAAAACACTTGAAAAATAAATCCACAGGACTCTCCAGAGATCCAACACCAATTTATAAACAGACTGTATTTTAATGGATTTTTAAACACCACAATTGAAAAAAAGATCCACTGGGGGTTTCTGGAGGAATAGCATTTACAAGGTATAGTAAATCAAAGCATGTCACTCAACAGCGAATAAGCACTGGCAAATTCAAAGAATTTGACATTTAGGGCCAGATGTAGCAAAACGAGATTTTGCGACTCGGAAATTGCGACTCGGTGCGACTCGCAATTTCCGAGTCGCAAAACCATATGCAGAATGGTGTCTCAGACACCTTCTGCGAGTCGCTATGGGGTCGCAAAGACCCACCTCATTAATATTAATCACAAGGATGGTGGCCTGCTGAAGACAGCAGACCTCCATGTCTGTGATTGCTTTTTAAATAAAGCAGTTTTTAAAATTTATTTTGCAGCCCGTTTCCCTTAAAGGAAAACGAGTTGCAAAATAAAAAAAATAACGAAACCATTTGGTTTCGGTTTTTCAGAGCAGGCAGTGGTCCATTGGACCACTGCCTGCTCTGAAAAACCCTTTTTGGCAACATTCCCAAAGGGGAAGGGGTCCCATGGGGACCCCTTCCCTTTTGCTAATGGGTTACCACCAGTGTGACACTGGTGGTAACTGCGAATTGCTTTGCGACCGCATTCGCGGTCTCAAAGCAATTTAGCATAGCGATGCGAGTCGCAAATAGGAAGGGAACACCCCTTCCTATTTGTGAGTCGCATTCACAATTTGCGAGTCGGTACCAACTCGCAAATTGTGAATGAGCATCGCAAATGGCATTTTGCATGGCACAAACTGCGATTTTCGCAGTTTGCGCCATGCAAAATGCTTGCTACATCTGGCCCCTAGAAAAACATTCAGCAAAAAGGTGGGGTAGTTGTATTGTGGTCACTTAGAGTCACTTTAGGCAACCAACAGCAGTAGGGAGTCGGTCATGGGGGCCAGCAAAGTTCTCAGAAACAGTTACCTCAGTAGCAGAAGCAGGCTTCATTCAGTTCTATGCACTTTTATCCGTTGCAGTGGTTTCCTATGGAAGTGGTCCTGATGCAGCAGATACAGGATGCTGAAGAGGCTTAAGGATGTTGTGGATGAGATGCGGTCAATGGGGGTCTTCCTGCGGATACTTCTCAGTCCATGATTGCGGTTAGGGGGTCATAGTCACAGGATAAACATCCCTCAAAGTCCTCTCAGTACTGGTAGAAGGCCAGTCACCACTGAACTACTAGTTGTTGTGTATCGTGGTCACAGCCAAATCCTTCCATGGGCAATAAGTTGTCTTCTGTGTGACTAAACTGTACTCTGATGATTCTCCCAGGCTCAGCAAACTCTGGTGCAAATTTCAGCATCGGGTCCCAGTCTCTGGTGCTGCATGGGGGCAGTTGGCAGCAGTCTGAATATTCTGCGCTGCTAACTTGCCCCAGCAGGCTTCTTCAGCTGTTGTGGCCTTGTGCAGCAAACAGGAGGTTAGCCAACTGACCCTTGGAGTCTCATGCTTCATCTGGGCTCTGGAGACATCTTCTCCATGAGCAGGCACAGTCCCTTCTCCTTTGCTAACTACCAAATTCAGCAGGTGGAGTCCACGCTGGTGCAGGTGAAACTCTTTGCCAGCTCCATGGTGCAGCATGGCAGTCCTTCTTTCAGTCCAGTTGAGATCAGAATTCTGGGGCCCATGTAGGACCCCATTTGGCCTCAGAAATTGCCCTCAAGTAGACACTGTCAGTAACCAATGGGCTACTAGGTTACCTCCCTCTTGATGACCACTTCCTGGGAAGTGTGGCATCTGGCTGTCCCAAGATGCATCATTCTGTCCACTCCTAAAATGGCAGAACCCCTCGGTGTCCAGAGCTCTCAGGGTCAATCTAGCGGTGTGGCCACCAAGGAGGCTACACACCCCTGGAAAGTTGTTTTGGGAAATGAGTTCCCCCTTCCTTGTCCTTTCAGTCCACCTAGGCAATGGAGCAGCACCTCTCCCAAGTGTTACCCATTTTCCCTCCAAAGGCAGCTTCTCCTTTGAAGATCGCCTTTTAGGCCAATACCCGTATGACTTCCTGGAGGGAGCTAACGCCCCACATCAGTGCAAGCTTCTATTGTCGTCTTTCCTGGAAGTCGTAAGCATGTTTCCCCAGAAGGACAGAAAGCGCTCTTGGGGATAGGCTCCTCATGCAAAAGTTGAGGGTACAGGAGACTGAAGGCAACAAAGTGGCAACTTGGTAACAGTTGCACATTGCAACATATCACATACATTTTGACTCGAATATCACGTAGCGCTTAATGTAATGAGTTGTTTGATGCCTTCGAATACCAACTTTGGTGGCACAGTTCAAGAGTAAGCATAGCTGAGTGGTCAGCGTGTAACCCTGTACTCACCAATGGGGCGACCAAGTCCTTCCACAGTAAAAATTACAGTTTTGCGTTGTTACTGCCAGAACATGTAAAATACATGTTATGCTCATAAAACATGCTGTAACCAGCGTTAGGGCTCAGTAGGCCACCCAAAGAAGTGACATAGTGCCGAGAATGCGTGGCTTTGCTACTGCTTTAAATTGCAAAGTCAGGGTAGAAGTTTAAAACTTCTCTTACAGTCTGCAATGCGGACAGGGAGTGTAGTTTTATGTGTGTTACACAGAGGGTGGCACAATCAGTGCTGCAATGCCTGGGGTGACTTTCTAACCTATGTACCCTGGGTACAGTTGGACTTACAGGTAAATTAGCCTATGCCAATTGGGTATAGCCAATGTAACATACACATTTTGGGGTCAGGGCATTGGCACGTAGGTCTGATTAGCACACCTCAATACACTCTGAGTCCAAAAACCAGCAGCATCAACCAGAAATCTTGGGGGTTACCATACAAAAAGAGGTATTTCCTTAAACTAGTGATGTTTTGCTGTAGTGTTTCTTCAACATTTTGTTTTGCATTGAGATAATTTCCTGCTTTAAAAGTCTATAATCCCTCATATGATGCGGGGTACAAGGAGAAAACACTTTCAAACTTTAAAGCTTTTTCTCTTGTAGCTCACAGAGAACAAATAAAGTAAAGCTAACTGACACTGCACTGCGGGACTCTGGAGAAGCTTGGCTACCTTAAAGTGGGAAGTTCTTAAAGTATGGCTGCGTGCCTATCTGATTCTTTTTTATTTGTTTTTATTTTTAAAACCGGGACTTGCAAAAAGGTCAAAACAGTACAGTTGTGCTTTATAGTTAAAAGTTATCAGAAGTTAAAAGAATAATGGAATAAAAGAATAATGGAACAGGGAAGCCAGATAGGCATGTTCAATTAATTTTGAACATGCCTCTCTAGATTAAAGCAAACATTTCTCATTGTTATAAGTGATCCGAGATGTAACACATACATGCCAATATTCAGTGCTGATGAATATTTATGAACAGCCCTTGATTTGGCTCAAAATTATCTGCAAATCACTACTGTATTATTTCACCACAAAAAACTAGGCTAATAATGTTCACCTTCATGACAAATCTTTTTACTAATGACCTTACCGTTTACACTGTGTTTAAAATAACTGCACAGTCCTAAAAGGTCCCTTTATCTATATGTGGTATGGGATCCATAACACTTATTTTTTAAACCATTTTTTATCAAGTTTCCTCTGTTATTCGCAAACATGTCAATTACAGTAGGATCTGCAAAGTTTTTATAGCAACTATAAACCCATCCTAGGATCCGTGCATGCATTGTAATACAGTTTATGGGCCAGGAGTCACTGATCCGCACTATAAACGTATAAACAGGTAAGAACAGTAGGTCATAGCAGGTCTATACTTTTGGAAGAAATAAACATGTTAGCAAACCTATCGCCTTCCCCTTTAGTAGTCAATATCCATGCGCCCGTAGTACCATGCGTGGGGTGGTGATGTAGAATGTACAGCAAGATATTATCATCGGTTGTATTGGGTGCCAAGGCGAGGAGGAGAAGGGGAGATAAAAAAGGAAGGGGGATGGGGAAGAAGGGAGGGAGAGGATATGTGATAGGTCAGAAAGACATGGCGATTAGGCAAACTTATAAATATTGACTAATCCGGGAGACCCTCCTTAAAAGTCCATAGGTCATGAAGCAAGGCTTCCCAATCTGCAGTTATGGGAACCCTACGCAGACCCAATCTGAGTATTGCTGCACGCTTGTGTTTAAATCCCAGGAGAGTATGGGCTTTCCAAAGCTTTGCGATGGATCTACGCAGTGCCACATCAATGAAACAATTTAGTGTTCTCTCAGTTTTCTTACATCGAAACACTCAGGAGCGACACCTCCATTGTGTTTTGGCCCGTCATCTCAGATAGAGCACCTGCGACCTCCCCCCATAGGGCTACTGCCACTGGACAGCCCCAGAACATGTGTGCCATGTCAGCATCTGGCATCGGGGGCAGACAGAGGCAGACCCGACCATTCTGGGTAGGGCACCTGGTGAAAGATAGACTCTATGTAAAATGTTGTGTTGTATATAGTGGAACTTAGCATTGCATGATAGCTTTTTTGAATATATGAGTGTTCTCACCCATTCTTTTTGCATTAGTTCCCGGCTTATGTCTCTTTCCCAGCATTGGCAAGTCGGTAGTAAGGGATCGTGCGTGGTGTGCCCCGAGACCTTGGTGAACCAGGTGATTAGTCGGCAACCGCTGGCAATAGTCTGGAGCACGTGGACTAGTGGGTGTTGTTCCGGGTCCATGTCAGTCATGTGCCACAGCCAGCCTAATTTGGCTAATTGTCGACTGTGTGCCAGGAAATGTCATGCTGATAATTCACAGTATGTCTTGCAGCTTTTCAAAGGGTGTGAGCCCAACGTGAAATAAGGCGCCTAGTGTGCCCATCCCGGCAGCCTCAAACACAGACAGGCCCTCCCTTCCGACCATGTAGCAAAATAGTGCGATGGAACTAAGTTGAATTTCGAGGGAGTATGATGGGGTGGGTGGCATGAGTCATAACCTTTTGTGGATGCTGTCATGTGTTATGCACATTCATTTATTAGACTCACAGGGGGTCTCCTTTGTGGTAGCAAAGCCTCCTGTACCATACAGTGTACGCGTCTAGTTGAAGACAGTACCAGCTCCTCCAGCAGTCGTCCCGCTTTCCAGCGGGCAGGCATTTGAAATTGTGCCACTAGATAGTAATGCTGGAAGTTAGGAGATCCAAGGCCCCCTTTGTCTGGTAGCTGCAGTTTGCACAGCACGACTCAGCGTCTACCTTTATTCCAGATGAAACTTCCTAGTGTAACATGTAGAGTGTGAAAGGTTCTGCAAGCTATATTCACAGGAAGATTGTGATACTAACATAGTAAGCGGGGAGCATCATAATTTTAGACAGGGACACTGTTCCCTGGATTGTGAGTGGAAGCATACTCCAGAAAGCCATCTGGGGGCAAAGTGAAGGAATGGCTCTAGTGAGACTGTCATCTATGAGGTCATGCGTTGCATGGTTGACATGTATGCCAGTGGCCTAAAATACTTGAGGGAGCTCCCCTGCAAAGTACATGGAGAGGCCCCTCTCCGAACTCACTCAGGAGCTCTCATGCCAGGGTATTGACCTGAGGTGGGGACCCTCCTCACCATGGAGGCTATGGGGCCTTTGATACGCCACTGATGTATGCCTAAGTAGTGGAATGTGCGGGGCTCACAGAGAAGATGATGTGAATACACCTTCAGGTGTTGTGGCAGGCAATCTGGATGCGACAGAACCAAGCAGGACTTTGCCCAGTTCACTCCTAGGCCCGAGGCCCTGATTTCCGATATGCCATTCCAGACATCATGGATATAGATGAAAATGTCGTCCATAGTGAGACTATATGCGTCACTGTTCAGAGGAACGCCCCACACTTGACCCTGTTGTTGGAATTTCCACACCAGTTTGCTAGGGCAAACAGGAGCGCAGACAGAGCCTTGTCACGTTCCTCTGCTCACCGAGAACAGGGGAGAGACACATTGCCCTTCAGGCAGTGGCTCTGTATAAAAGAATAAGATGAGCCTTTGGAGCCTGCTTGTGATGCCTTAGGAGGTCAAGTTCGAGAATAGGTATTCCCTGTCCACTGTCGAACACTTTCTTCAAATCCAGCACCATGCAGGCTGCATGTGGCCACTGGGCGGGAGAAAGCCCTTTATTCTATGAAGTCTACGGCTGTTGAGTGGGGTAGATCTAAGAGAGATAAGGCCATCTTGATCTGAATTAACCAGTTTAGGCATGTGCTCAAGCAGTCGGACCGCAATGATCTTCCTTAGTCTTATAATCTATTCCAAGCCTAGACAATGGGTGATACAAAGTTACTTCTAGGGGATTCTTAGTGGGTTTGGAAATGGATACAAGGAGAGACTCAGCATGACGGAGGAAGCTGGCCTTCCGTCAGCGCTGCCTGGTACATTTCGAGGAGCTTAGGAGCTAGTAGGTTCTTTCATACTTTGTAGAATTCAATAGGGAGCCGTCCAATCCTGGGGTCTTACTAGAAGCTGCACCCTATGGGTCCCCTGATTTCCTGTATTGTGATGGGCGTGTTGAACTCTTTTCTGTTTAGGGGCTTAATGGCAGGCAGCGTGATCTTACTTAGGAAGTCCTAGATATAAGGCTAATGGTCAGGGGGCATATAGTTTGGAAGTGGGTGGTGGCTGTACTGTGTATGTCGACTTGGTTTGTAACCAGGTGCATAGGAGTCATTCTAATCATGGTGATAGGGGAGGGCTGGTGGTGCGCTATGCAGAAGCCATGCTAAAAGGTGGCCGGACTAGTTCCCTTAAGCATGCATCTTGGCTTGGTAGGCTCTAAAGTCCAGGCAGCCTAATTGTGCAATGAGTTGGGCCTGTGTCTCCGTGGTTGCCGTCAAAGCCTGCTGCTCCATGGGATTTGTCTGGGCTGCTGCTTCCAATGTTCTGAGTGATGCTTCAGTGCAAGTTAAGTCCGTGTGGAAGTCTTCAAATGCAGTGATCTCTAATCACAACATTTGGTGCTTCCCATTCTACCAGCCTGGAAGAAGCTATGCCCCAGTTTTCTGTCCAATAAAGAGATATTGTCTCTTGTGTTTTGTTCCTAAAGACCTGATCCTCCAGCATGGCTGGCTGTAATTGCCACATGGGAATTGGTGGGCACGGCGCCCCCCAATTCTAGGTGTAGTTGGAGTGGATTGTGGTCTGAGAACGTCTTCCCCAAGTATTCCGCAATAATAACCTATAACTGAGTGGTTAGATGGCAGAGTATGCCGTTCAGTCTAACATGCAAGTCATATGGAGGTGAGTAGTACGAATATTCTCTAGTGGATGGATTAAGAGTGCACCAACTATCAAGCAGGGACCAGTGAACAAGCCATTGGGAAAGGCAAGTGACAGTAGTCACTACGGGGGAGGTCAGCAGGGGGGCGGTTTAGCTGCGGCCCGAGAACATAGTTCAAGTCTCCCCCAGAAACCCAGGGAATGTGTGTCAATCTGATGAGAATAACTGAGAGGCCTGTTAAGAAAGCTGATTGTGCTACATTAGGTACATGGACACTCCATAGTAAGATGGGCCTGCCATCCAGTTGCTTCTCAAAGAGTACATATCAACTTCAGGGTCTATATCTGTAGCTAAGCATCAGAATGGGACCCCTAGTCCCACACAGAGTAGCAACCCCCCCAGGCAAAGCCAGAAAATATGGCACAGTAGCACAGTAGACCCGATGCCATCTTTGCGCCAGGATCGCTACCCCAGTAGGGTACTCACTCAAGTGTTGTGGGGGGCAAGGCCCACGTAGGGGTCAGTCTTGGCCCACTGAGGCTATTGTGACTGCCACAGCCCAGGGTGTTCAGTTGCGGGCCCTTGTATTGCTCTTATCTCCAGCCAGGTGTTGGACACATGTGCAGCCCTTCGCTCTGTTTTTGAGGTCTTCAAGAGTGTTCAGGACACTCAGGATTTAGGGCGCCCCTTTTTTTGATGCGATGTAAGGTAGGCTTGTATGGCGGGCCCTCTTCTAGTGCCAGCATGTGACATTCGGGAGGAAATGGGGTTTCTGGCCTGCTTGGGCCACAGCCACATGTCTCTCTGAGCCTCAGTAGGGGCTCCATGCCAGTCACGGCTCCCGATGTGCCCCATCTCACTGCCTGGTGCCAGATCTAGTGGCAACACCAGTAGCAGGAGGGGCGACCAGCAGTGGGGAACAGCATTGTCTTCACACTGATGGCAGCCATGCGCAGGTAGAGAAATGTAAACTCCTGCAGGTGCCCCCATGGTGTTCTCGTGGCAGTCTGATGGCCTCTGTTCTCCTCGGAGGCCACCTGCATCTCTTGCTGGCTCCCGGTTCATGCCCCTCAGATTCAGGCAGGTGTGAAATAGACAAGTCACCATGTAGGAGCACCTCCCCATCAGGAGAAACATCCTGGAGCCGGTTCGCTCTATCTCCTCATCTTCAGCTATGCCTTTGGGCCTCTAAAACTCACTGGCCCGTTCCCTGCCTGCCAGGCCACAATGCAGGCTCAGGGTCATGGCAGACACTTGCTGCAGAGGCTATCTGGCTGTCCTGCTGCCTGGACAAACAGCTTAAATGATGCCACTCAGGTTCCGCGCTACAGGCTACCTCAATTCTGAGCCAGCAGAGTACGGTTGAAGATGGGTGTTGTTGGATCATGGGTCTTCCAGCAGCGCAGTCCTAAAACGCGACAACCATCTTGCCATCGCTGGCCTTGCCATCAATAGCACTTTTATGGTGGTTGATACAGCTTCAGAAGTTCCAGGTTTTGTTGGTTTCAATGCCACTGGACTAAACAAGACATATATGGTGCTGATGGTTCTGAAGTTTCCAAAGAGAGATCCTGCAGCAAAGGGACTGCAGTAACTCGCGTGTGGCATTGCAAAACTTACCACAGCGAGACGCAGGTAGATAGGCCTTCACATCTTTCTCAAAGGGCTGCAGTGGCAAAGCAGTCAAACCAGTAAAGGCTGAGGCGTGAAGAGGTGGTAATACACAATGACATCTATTGCCTGGCTTCAATTGCAAAGTTCCCATGGAATCCAGGATCCATACTTTCTCTGAATCCTGCACCCAGACATTCTTTTATTTCACTGTAAGAAAATAAATTTGCCTCACTGTCTGATGACTGCCTGCCAGGGGGGATTTGAGAGCAGGCTCCAGGTTCTTTTTTATGCAGCTGTGGGGAGGATGTAATGAGTTCCTCAAAATGCTCTTAGAAGCCAAGCAATGATTTTCGTCTTAGTACAATGTTGCTGACATAAGGAACGTGGCACGAAAAAAGGATGAAGTTGTTAACGGCCCAATGCACTTTCCAAAATCTGACCATTAACTCCACCATTAATGTATAGAGTTACATAATATTTGTTGTGACTTCCACTGTCATTTTTGGGGGGTTGTATGATAGTGGCTGGGCAGTTGCTGTGAGTGGTTGGAATATTCTTACCACATTTTGCAAGCGACTGTCATTCTGGCTAACAACGCTTGGGAGGAGAACACTTATCCATAGAGGTCAGAGAGGTACAATTTTAGTAGGATGTTACAGGGAGCAGGTGAAGCAGAGCTAAACGTGTTAGATACTAGTGAAATGAAGAACCATTTAACGTCCCTGGTGCATAACATCTCAGTTGCCCACTCCACTATGTTGAGAGTGGAGAGGGGATTAATATATTGAATCTTTACCTGGTTTAGGTAGAAGTAGGTCTCTGCCTCCTGCAGGAAAAACAATTCCTTCTGCTCTGCAGATAACCCAGCCAACAGCTCATAGAAAGCATGGAAGTTCCTCTCACCTTGAGCCTAGGAACAAAGAAGTAGAGAAGGAGTCTGAAATACATTGGTGAGAATCAAGTACTACAGAGGGGACTGAAACATACAAAAGTGTGACAAGATACTACTACAAAGGGGACATAAAATATAGGAAAATGAAAGAAATAGACAAGAGAGAATAGGAGAAGAAACAATTGCACAAGAGATGGAAAAGGAATCTTTAAGAGGCAGGAAAGAAAAATACCAGTGAGCAGGACATGATCTTGCAGGGGATGTAGCAATATAAAAAAGAGAAAGAATTATACAACAGGGAAACACAGCTAACGGGGATAAGATAAAGGTATACACAAGTGAAGACTGAATTGTGTGATGGGGAAAGGAATCTGCTGGAAGGTCACAGGCTGGAAAATGGGTCAAGATGGCGACAAAGGGGTAGAAATAAAAATATTTGTGTATGGTAGCATGAAAGGGGCAGGATTATGCTAGAAAATGTCAGATACTGTATAGTGTACAGTAACATGTGGTACATAGGAAATCAGTCTGTAGCAGGTACACAGTACCCAACAGCATGATGTGCAGCCAAACCAGAGAAGCCATTTGTTGCAGTAATGATAGAAAGATGGGGGCAGTACACTACACAACAAAACCATACAGTGGGTATTGTGCTGCAGATGGGAGAAAAACATACTAGAAAAGGCAGGATATTGGATGTAGGAAAGTATCCTCTTTTTTGGCACGGTTTCCCCCACTTTTTGCCTGCTGTCAGTGTGTTTTGACTGTGTTCAATAGGATCCTGCTAACCAGGACCTGCAGCTGTGCTTTCTTCCTTGAAATTTGGTTACTCAGAATTTAATTGGCATACTGGTGCCCCATGTAAGTCCCTAGTATATGGTACCCAGGGCATTGGGGCACCAGGGGTTCCCCATGGGCTGCAGTATGTATTATGCCACCCATGGGAGCCCATGCAAAATGTGTCTACAGGCATACAATTGCAGCCTACGTGAAAAGGTGCATGCACCTTTTTACTACAGGTCACTGCAAAAGGTCACTGTAAGTCACCCCTATGTCAGGCCCTCTATCCCAGAGGGCAGGATGCTAGTAGCTTTGTGAAAGGACACCCCTGCAGAAGCAGAGGTGCCCTGCGAACTCCAGCTCCATTTTCCTGGACTTTGTAAGTGCAGGGAAGCCATTACACCTGTGTACTGGACACACCTGTGTCCAGTTAGATAATGGTAACTCCAAAACTGGGCATGTGTGGTATCCAACATGTTGGAATCATACCCCAATACAGTTGCCAGTATTAATTGTATGATTCCATGCATTCTGGGGGCTCCTTAGAGGACCCCCAGCATTGCTCCTACCAGTCTTCTGGGTTTCCTGGACAGCACTGCTACAACCCCACAGACAGGTTTCTGTACTTCTACTGCTTAGCCTGCGCAAGCAGAGGAAGGCAGAATAAAGGATTTCCTTTGAGAGAGGGAGGCAACACCCTCTCCATTTGGAAACAGGTGCTACATGGCTTGGGATGGGTAGCCTCCCCAAGCCCCCAATATGCTTTGCACCAGTCCAGGGACCCCTGGTCCCTGCTCTGGCACAAAACTGGACAATGGAAAGGGGAGTAGCCACTGCCCTGTCCATCAACACCCTAGGGGTGGTGCCCAGAGCTCCTCCAGGTGGCCACTTGATTCTGCCATCTTGAATCCAAGGTGGGCAGAGGCCCCTGGGAGCATAGGAGTGGCCAGGTCAGGCAGGTGATGTCACAGCCCCCTCCTGATAGGTGTCCACCCTGCTAGGTGACCAATCCCCCTTCCTGGGCTATTTAGGGTCTCCCTCCATGGTGGGTCTTCGGATTCGACGTGCAAGATTCCAGCAAGACTCCTCTGCATCATTTACTTCATCTTCTGGCCACCAGGACTGCAACTGGACCCTCCACGAACCGACAATCTGCAACTCCAGTGATGTCTCCCCTTTGCAACATTGTTTCTCTGGCTCCTTCCAGCAACTACTCCCTGGCTGTGCATCCTCTGAGGGTGACAAGTCTCCAGTCTGCGTGAGAAGTAAGAAGGAATCTCCCTTGGAGTGAAGGAGTCACTCCTCTGCATCCGCAAGGACCAACCGCTACGATGTCCGGCTGCTTGGATCTTCTCTACTGCAAAACTGTGTAGATCCTGCAGCATAGGTGGTGGTCTGGAGTGGTCTCCTCAGTCCTCTCTACCAGCTGTCCAACTTGGGAGACGTTAAGCCTTTGACTCTCCTTGCAGGACAGTACCCCTGTGCACTGCAACTCTTGCAGCTACCAAGCCTTGTTTTTTCCTCCTCCAAAGTATCTTCAGGCACTATGTAGCCCGTCCCCCAGCACTTCTTCCTGCAAAGCACAGTCTCCTGCCTGATTCTCCAGCGACGTGGCACACTCCTTGAGGTGTGCTGAGTGGGCCTCACTGCGACTCCTGTGCCTCCTGCCCGTTTGTTGCCTGCGGGGGCTGCCTCCTCTTCTTGTGGCTCTCCCAGCTGCTGAGGGTCACCCTGGACTCCCTTCCTTGGGTCGTGTCCCATGGACCTTGATTGTCCTCTTCAGCCTTGCAAACCAACTTCTCAGTCTCTTGCATTTGCCAAGGTTAGTCAGTGGTTTTTCAGCACCACTTACCGTCTGCATCTCGACCACCGACGTGGGACATCGCTTGCTTCACTTCTGGGACTCTCTTCAGCTCCCGTGCTGCACTGCTGACCTTCACTATTCACTGTCAACCTGGTCCTGCATCCACAGAAGGGTGGATAGTAGCTGCTGCCACCACTAGACACTTCAACTCGAACTGGACTTGGTCCCCTTTCTTTGCAGGTCCTCTCCTGTCAGGATCCACCTATGAGTTCTTCCAGTTTTGGTTGGGTCTCGCATAATCCTTTTCCAAAGTCCTCCTGTTGGTTTTGGGGAAAACCAGGTACTTTCCTCTGCACTCTTGGTCCCTGGGGGTCACTCTAGTACTCACCTTTTGGGCTTCCTAATTCCTCCAGCTCCCTTCCACTGATTCTACTTCCTTGGGTGGGGGACTGTCTTTCACATTCCACTTTTTTAGTATATGGTTTGGCCCTCCCCCAGAGCCCTCACTATTTGCTATTGCTTTTTCCAATGCTTATTGCCTTCTATGCTATTTACTGATTGCTAATGTGTATATATTAGTGTGTTTACTTGCCTCCAGTTGGGGGACTGCCTATTCAGTATTCTAGTATTTGTGCTACCAAAATAAAGTGCCATTTTTGTGTAACACTACGTGGTTCTTTCATGTGTGTAAGTGCTGTGTGACTACTGTGGTATTGCATAAGCTTGCATGTCTCCTAGATATGTCTTGGCTGCTCACCCACAGCTACCTCTAGAAAGCCCTGGCTTCCTAGACACTGTCTCCACCTCACTAATAGGGGATACCTAGGCCTGGCATAAGGTGATAACACCACAGGTGCTCACTACACACCTGGCTTCCTACATTGGAGATGCAATAGAACTATACATGTGAGTGCAGGATGTTTAACAAGAGTAACAATACTAAAGGGATATGCAGAAGGAGGTGCGAAATGACAAACAGAACAAAAATGTACACAAGTTGGGATAGAAACTTAGCGGAATGTATAGGGTTTGTAATATGCACAAGTGAACTGGTTACACCCGTAGACGAACAGATTAACTGCTTCGAGGAGAAGGAAAGACTCTTGTGAATTTTTCCTCCTGGAGTGGTGCAGGTCTTACCTGGAATACAACACGGGACTTTTCTAAGAGATATTGTGAGACTGAGGTTCCTGTAACAGTCCCACTGTAAGACCGAGTGAGAGAAAGAAGTGAAAGAATGTCAGAGTAATACAACCAGGGTCAAAGCAGCATGAAAAGACAATGCCAAAAGATCAATCAAAGAAAATAAAACACATCAAAATCAAAAGATGATCATTATAAGTTTCACACAACCAATCAGACCCACTAGTGGTAATCACATTTTAAACAGAAATGTATTTTGACAGAATCAGTTGAAACACAAGTTGCTTAAAAAAAGGGTATTTAGTTCCAGTCAAAAGTACATAAACATGGCCACTGTTTTCTATCGAGACACTGGGTCTTCACTACCCTTAAAGAAAAATAGGCCACAGACTATAACAGATTGAGCTACACAGCTGGAGTGGCTGCTGTCGCCAATATTACTTAAACTTAAGCCGGAGGCAGAGACGATTAACTGTCTACAAAATTCTGCGATTCAGGCTAAAGGAAAGGAAGTATCAGTCCAATTCTACGGTGTGTGTGTGTCACGGTGAATCACATGAAACCCAGAATCTCAATTTGCATACTGGTACCTACTACTGAATTTACATTAATTTAGGGGAACAAGGGGTCGTATAGCAGCTCTGAAACAGTATATATACCCAAAAAGGGAATCAGAGGTTACTCAAATGCCCCTGCTGTATCATCTGTTAGCCAATCTTCACATAAAAGAAACCAGGCTTGGTAATGTAACTTCCTGTGGGCAGGGGGTCCCTCTTTTTTAAAGGTTGTTAAACAACATGTAGGTTTTGACTTTTTTTCCACGAAAAGCCACCAAAATCGTGGTTAAAAAGATGGCAAACCCTCACCCAGTAATAGTGGCATGCTCTATTAGTGGGTTCCTTCTTTCCGTGACCTGCATATTATGGTTCATGGAGAACTTTCTGGGGGCTCTTGACTTTGGGACTTTTCAGTGTTTTATTCAATTGCTCTATCGGGGTGACCAGTGCTAACTCAAATGGGACCCTCAAATTGAAAATGGGTTAGGATAGTGTTAATCGCTTTTATTTGAGTAACTGCCCTTAAAAAGAAAACTTAAGCCACTAGACATCCCTATGGTCTATGTATTAACTTGTTTCTTCCTTATGACGAGTGCCCTTTCTGGATCATCAGCATTTGTAAGGGCAGGTCCTTGGTTGTAAGCGTGTGTATGTCGGTAGATGAGTATTTACATGTGTTTATATTTTGGTCAGCATTGGGACTGATGTTGTTAGTATGCAGGGAAGTGTGTGGTATTCATCTGCAGAGAAAGTGCTATAGACTTTGGCAACCAGCGTGCATATGGGAGGGTTTTTAAATAAATGTGTGCATGAGTCGGTAGGGCTCTCTCCAAACATGTATCTGTGGTAGAGCGTTTAGGAGGCCGGCTCAGTATATGGTGTACACCTATAGGTAAGGCACCCTGTACTGAGTCCAGCAACCCTTAGTGACAGTGTAGGTGGCTCTAGACAACCAGAGCTCTCATAAGGATAGCTGTGGAGACCAGGTAAGGCTTATCCAGGAGCTGTCACAGTTACCCCCACTTTTTGCCTGGTGTCAGTATGCTTAGACTGTAATTTACTGGGCTCTTGCTGACTAGGAACCCAGTTGTCTGATCTCTCACCTAAATGTAGTTGTATGGTAACTTTTACACCCCACATTTGGCATACTGGTACCCCCATCTAGGGGTTGCAGCATGTATTGTGCCACCCATGGGGACCATGCATAATGTGACAACAGACCTTCCATTACAGCCTGTGTGAAATAGTGTATGCACCTTTCCCTCCAGATATAAGGTTTGCCTCATATCATGGTCACTGCACTCTGACCCTGTAAGTCACCCCTAAGGTAGGCCATTCAGCCCAATGGTCCTAAGTGTGAGGGCACCCCTGCATGGGCAAAGGTGCCCCTATGAACCCCAGTCTCCATTCCTCAGCTTTGTAAGTGTGGGGAAGACATCTTAAGGTACGCAGTGGACACTGGTCAACATGGGTTCTCCAACTACATAATGACTTTACTGAACCTAGGCATGTTTGGTATTAAACAGTTTGGAATCATGCAACTATGCCGTTTCCAGTGGTAGTTGCATGATACCATGTACTCTGGGGGTTCCCTAGGGGATCCCCCAAAGTCTGCTTGTACAGCCTTGCAGGGTCTGCATACCAGCCCGTGCTGCTGCCGACCCCAGACACTGTTCTCCTTTCCTAACTCGGGCAGGGGAAGGTAGAACAACGAATTTCCTGTATGATATGGGTGTGATCACCCCTTCTTTAGAAATAGGTGTCACTGGGCTGGGGTGGGGGTTGCCTCTGAGCTCCACCAGATTGCTTTGAAGGGCACATTTGGTGCCCTCCTTCCATAAACTGGTTTGCACCAGTAAAGGAACCATCAGATCCCACTCTGGTGCAAAACCACTCAAAGGACAGGGGAATGACCACCCCCCTGTCCAGCTCCTCCCTGAGGAAGGGGCACAGAGCTCTGCCAGGTGGCTACTTGGGTCTGCCATTTTGGAAATAAGATGGGCAGAGGCCCCTGGGAGCATCTGACTAGTTAGTTCAGCTGGGTCACTGCAGTAGGTGTCCAACTCCTTCCTGGGTTGCTTAAGGGCTCCTCTGAGGGTTAGAGCCTAGATTTGTCTGCAAGACTTCAGGAACCATCTGCAAGTCATCTCTGAAATACACTTCTGCAACCTGGACACAAGAACCGCTGCCGCTCTTCGCTGGAACCAGAAGCAAGACTGTAACCAATAGGAGGGCTCCTACTGCAACTTTGTTTCCAAGTTCTGCAAAGACTTCTGCAATCCTGTGGTTGTGCATCGTCCAGAGTCACTGGGACTCTGCCTGCATATAGGAACGCAAGAAGGAATTTCCCTTGGAGTGAAGGAGTTACTACCCTGCACCTGGAGGCACCTCAACAACGATAAAAGGCTTGTGGATCCTGATGTCCCATGGACTCTCCAAGGCTCTACAACACAGGTGGTAGTTCTGTGGCTCTCCAGAGGGCTGACTGGGAAGGCTGTAGTCCCTTGCTGGAGCTCCTCCGCTAGAACCCCTGTGCACTGCGCCTGTTTGTCTTTGTCAAGGCTTGTTGGTTCTTCAGTCCAAAGAACTCCTAGCTCCAATAAGCCCCGGCCTCCAGCACTCTCCAGCTCCAAAAATGACATCCTCTCTGCAACTCCTGCGACATAGGCATCCCTCCTTGCTGTGCTATTGAGGACTCCCTTTGACTCCCTGTGCCTGCTGCCAGAGGGTCTTGCTGGGGACTCAATGATCCCTGCTGGCTCTCCTGCGTGCTGAAGGCTGGCCCTGACCTACCTGCCAAGGTTAAGTCACCTCGTCCCCACAAATTCTGCAAACTCCGTGCTACACTTTCCTGCATTTGCCAAGGCTTGTTGGGGGTCCCACTGAACCCTCTGCAATTCGACAACCAGCATGGGACAGCTCATGGACTACTTCCAGGATCTTCTTGCATTATATTGACTCCAGAGATGCACTCCTTCGTCCACCGTCCTACAGGAAAGCATCTCCAAGAAGGGTGGGCAACGCTTGAGCACCTCTGGGTGGTCTGGACTCTGTCCCCTCTTTCCTTAGGTTCTCTTCTTCTGGAATCCATACCTGGGTTCCACCGACTTGGTCCACGGGTCCCAACAGCAGCTAGACAGCTGAGGTTCTCCATTGACTTCAACGGAGGTTCCAACACAACTTCACCCCTATGCACCTGGGCTCCCTGGTGTAGTGGTGTAGGTACTCCATTGTTCTGGAGTTTGGGGAACTATCCAACCTACCTTGCCTCAACGGGTTTCCTCAGGGTCCTCTGGGAAGGGTCCTAAGATGCAAAAACTCCAACCGTGACTTCCCAATGTTAGCCTATGGACACTGACACAAGATTACTACTCTGCACACAGGTGCCTGGGGAACCATCCTAACTTACCTTTGGGGTTTTAGTACTTCCCCAGTCCTAAGGGTCCTTCGGTAGTAGAGTAGGTTGGGAGTGATTTTCACATTCCATTTTTTTAGTATATTATTTGCTCCCCCAGCCCCATGGGGGCCCATGTTATTTTATACCCTTACTTACCTGTTGCTAAGTATGTTTTGTATGTCTATATCCCCAGTTAGGAGATAGACCAAAGTAAATTCTAGAGTGTGTTTTACAATAAAAATAATATATATATATTTTTAACACTGGTGTGGTTCTTTCCTGTGTGTACATCACTGACTGACCTGTGTGGTATTTGCAACTGCTGAATCCCTCCTAGATAAGCCTTAGCTGACTTCGCAGCTACCATTATGAGAGCTCTGGTTATCTAGAGCCACCTACACTATCACTAAGGGTTGCCTGGACTCAGTACAAGGTGCCTCACCTATAGGTATACCCAATATACAAAGCCAGCCTCCTACAGGGTGTATGTGGAGTTGAGATATGTGACTGTGGTGGGGGAGTGGGTTGAGGTGTGTGTAGGTGTGTGTAGGTGTGTGTGTGTGTGTGTGTGTGTGTATGTGCGCTCACGCATGGTTGAAAGAGGTCAGTTTCTCATACTCACCTGAGGATGTGTATATGTAGAAATTTTCCAAAGCGGCTGGAGTTATGGTTCAGGATGGTTTTAGCATTGCCGAAACTCTCTAAGATCGGATGGACGTGGGAGGGCTGCAGGGAACAGTAAAGCACAGAGGAAGGAATGGTGTGCATGCCCTTGTAAGGTATGTCTTTTTGATGGGGATCAGGCACCTTTAAACCAAATTACTTGATATAAAATAACCAAATGCTTCAAATAATAATACAAAGAACATGATGTCCTAACTGTTTCCTTGGTTTAGCGAAGTCTTCAAATTGCTTTAGCCAAGGGTAGATGTTCCTAATTTTCAAAGTGCTGTCCTGGATTACAACTGCCCTTCCTGATTTACGACAGTTTGAAGCTGTCTTTTCTAGTTTAAAACAGTCTTCAGACTGCCTTCTGTTGGAATCCAGTGTTGCTGCTATGTGTTAAGTTCAAAAAGAAAGTTCTGACTGCTTTCAATATTTTACCTAATTCAGAAATTTTGCGAAATACTATGAAGAAAATATAAATGTACCCTATGGTATTCCAGCCAAACCATCACATGCCCTCTGGCACAAAGGACACAACCACAGCAATACGTCCGCCCAATTCAACTTGAATTATCAACTTTAAATGTGTTTAGTAATTGCAATATTGTCTTCATCAGCGTATCTGTTTCTGAAAATACACAGTGTTCTATCAAACAGTTTTTCCATTTTGGGCTAACAAACTCAAATTTCCAGAAACAAAATATGTTCTGGAAAAATAAAATGTTGCCTTTAAAATAAGTTTTCATTCTAAGGAAATAGTCCCCAACATCAACCTGCCATTTTCATTGAGTCACAAGTACCAATCCTCACATGGACATATTTTTTTCATGACCAGGCATTACAGTCATGGGCCACGGATCCTCACTATAACACCAAGGATGCCAGCCATACAGCAATAATGCCTTCCATCATACCAGGGTTAACCCTGTGCCAAGGCTTGATACCATGAGTGCCAGGATGGCCATATCAGTCAAGGCCACATATTGAGATGGCTAAAGTTAGATGCACCTTACATGTCAGTGATTGCTGGCAGTATGCTACAACTAAACCATAAATGCCCCCAAAAAGTCATGGATTACCATTTTCATGCTCTTGATGCTTTTTTTACTTTGTGCCGGCATGAACTCGTTATGATGTGGGGCAGTATATACTTTTGATGGCACCTGGCATAGCTTCCAGAAGGCAAAACTGTTTATTAGGGAGGGACACGATGTCACTAACACGCACATTAATATGCACAAATGCATACAAATATGGTAAAACTCTTCTCCTCCAGAAAGAAGTACGCCTGACTTTCAGTGATACCAGGCGGTTTATTCAACATTTACACTCTGCAGCAACTTGCTTTCATTTTATTGCTTTCCGTTCCAACGCATTTCAGCTCTCGTTGTGAGCCTTGATCACAGGTGAACAGGCTCTATGGTTTTGAGATAACCACGTGTTTTTATAGACAAATCACAGATGACCTTTTTACTGCCATGTCTTAAAGTTACATGTTCTACGGAAGGCGCATAGAAAATACATATAAACAACATTGTGTCTTTAAACTGCAGTTTAATGTCGATTTTAATCTCCATTTGAAAAGCCTGCAGTTACTCAACAGCATTTATGCAGTTTCAATGCGTTTGGGAGAGAACAGCCCCGTAATTACATCTATAAAAATGATCAAACAATTACATTTGCATCTTTAATTATGGAGGAAATGCATCAACTTTGTAAAATGTATCAAAGTCTAAATAAGCACAATGCTAACAAAGTAAGCTGATTTCAAAGAGAACTAGGCTACAAGAAAAACCTATGCTAAAAACTTCTAATCCTAAGACTTTTCAGTGATGGAGCTCAAGCGTTCCATGGGGTCTCCAATGCAGACTCAAAAACATTTCTGGTAAATGATAGGTGCTACTGAGAAAATACAATTCTCATAATACTCAAATCAACTTTAACTAGAGCATTAGGGGCCAGATGTAGCAAAATGCTAATTTGCGACTTGCAAATTGCGAGTCCCTGCGACTCGCAATTTGCAACTCGCAAATTGGTATGCAGTACGGTGTCTCAGACACCGTCTGCGACTCGCTATGGGGTCGCAATGACCCACCTCATTAATATTCATGAGGTGGGTCGCTAATTGCGGCCCCATAGCGAGTCTAGGCACTCGCAAACATGGAGGCCTGCTGTCGTCAGCAGACCTCCATGTTCGTGACTGCTTTAAATAAAGCAGTTTTTTTTTTTTTTAAGTGTAGCCCGTTTTCCTTAAAGGAAAACGAGCTGCACTTAAAAAAACCAAAACGAAACCTTTAGTTTCGGTTTTTTTTCAGGGCAGGTAGTGGTCCCTTGGACCATTGCCTACCCTGAAAAAATATTTGTGGGTCCATTCACAAAGTGGAAGGGGTCCCATAGGGACCCCTTCCAATTTGCGAGTGGGTTACCATCCACTTGAAGTGGATGGTAACTGCGACACCATTTGCGACCGCATATGCGGTCGCAAATGGTATTGCATACCACTCAGAATCGCAAATAGGAAGGGAACACCCCTTCCTATTTGCGATTCTGAAATGCATATTGCGAGTCGGTACCGACTCGCAATATGCATTTCTGCATTGGGAAACGCGAATAGCGAGTCGCAAACGGCAATTTTTGCCGTTTGCGACTCGCTATTTGTTTCCTGCATCTGGCCCTAGATTTCTTAATTTTAATGTGTTAGTTGTCTGTGATAGGTGTCCTTCACCAGTTTCGTATCTATCAGGGTCTTCTTCACTGGATGTGTATGATTGAATTGGGTTGCTTGGGAATGTTCCGTTACTTACCAGTAATATTCATTACCCCAGTTAGGGGTCCTCCTCGTCCCAGTCCTAACAAATGAGGCTTGTCCTCCAACTGACAGCAGTAACACTGGAAGTCTTTTATTTTTTTATATATAACAGCTCTTCCCCCATGCCTTGTGCTGTATGTTACCAAGCAGAGCCAGAAAAGGTGAAACAGGGAGGGAGGGAAGAGGACTGGGACGATGAAGACCCCTAATAGAGGTAATGAATATTACCGTTAAGTAATGGAACATTACCCCTTATGGGGTCCTCCTCGTCCCAGTCCTAACAAATGAGGAAGTAACCAAGCAGAAAGAAAACACAGATGCAATAAAGTGACACCAGCAAACGTGTTTAATGAGCAAAACAGAATTACGAAGCAGCAGTAGACAAAACTGACGACCCAAAATGACCATCAAGATCTTCACACACAGAAAGACGGTAATGAGTGAGGAACATAAGAGGAGACGACCAAGTGGCTGCCCTGCAAATCTCCAAAAGGGAAACCCCCCCAAACCTCTGCCAAGGAAGTGGAAAATGCCCGAGAGGACCTCCCTTGGATATCATCAGGAAGAGATTCCCCCACAGCAACATAAGCAGGAGCAATATGCTGCCTGACCCACCTACTCAAAGTCTGGGTGGAAACATTGGAACTCTTGGAGACAGAACCAAAAACCACAAACAGGGACTGAGACAACTGAAATGGCTTCGTACGATCCAAGTAAATCAGAAGAGCCCTTCTGACATCCAAGGAGGACAGAAGGGATGAAGAGAAATCAGAAAAAAACAGGCAAAACCACCTCCGGTGAAAAATGAAATGAATAAGAAATTTTAGGAACACACCTAGGATCCAACCGGAAGAATTTCAGGTAGGAAAAGACTGCTATAAGAGCACCCAACTCACCCAAACGCCTGGCAGAAGTAATGGCCACCAGGAAAACCACCTGAGCCGAAAGCCAAAGCAAATCAGCCTCTTCCAAAGGCTCAAACGGAGCCCCTTGCAGACCCCTCAGGACAATAGACATATCCAATGAAGGAATCAACCGACTGACAGGAGGACGCTGCAACCTGAAACTACGGAGCAAGCGTAACACCAGGGGAGACAAGGAAGACAAGTCACCAGAAAAAGAGCGACAAGCGCGGATAGCAGCTCACTAGGCAGACAGTGTGCTGGGGGCCAACCCCTTCAAGAGCCCATCCCACAAAAAGTACAGGATCTGAAAAAGAGCCACAACAGCAGGGTCCACCAAATGAGAACCGGACCAGGAGGAAAAAGACCTCCTATGCTTATTATAAGACTTTAAAGTAGTCTGCTTCCTGGAAGACTGAATGTCCAAAGCCACCTGAGAACAACAGCCCAACTGAACCAAACCTACTTGTTCAAGAGCCAAGCCACCAGACGCAACCGGGAAGCCAACAAGCCTGTCAGGAGAGGAAAATGAAGGGGAGAAGGCCTGTGAGGGAGAACCAGAAAGCGCCCCTATGCCTGATAAAGTGATGGCAAGGCCAGTAAGGAGCAAAGAGATTCACATGAGATTGCAGTACCCTGATCCTCTGCAGAACCCGGGGCAGGAGAGGGTTCAGAGGAAAAGCATAAAGCAGCCCTGGTGGCCAAGGGACGGACAGAGCATCCACCGCCCAGGCCAGAGGAGATTGAAGTTTGGTGCAAAACTGATGGCAATGTGCGGGGATGCAAGCAGATCCAGCCAGGGAACCCCGAACCTCCGGCAAATCAAGAGGAACAAAGGCCAGGCCAGGTGAAACATCATAGAGGACGGAAGTTTCTGACTGAGACTGTCTGCCCAATAATTCATCTCCCCCTGATGTATACTGCTTTCAGGAGGAGAACATGAGTCTCTGACCAAGCAAAAACCTGGGATTCAAGCTGATTGAGGGACCCGCACCTCGTACCGCCTTATCTGTTGAGGTAAGCCCTGGCCACCTGGTTGTCGGTCCTGACTACCACATTCTGACCCAACAGATGAGGCTGAAAAGCGAGGAGGGCCTGCATCACTGCCATGAGTTTCCTCCAATTCGAGGACTGTCAGCTCTCGCTCGAAGACCAAGGGGCCCTCCTCTCTAGATGACCCAGAACCGCACCGCAACCCCACTCGCTGGCATCCGTTGTCAAAAGAACAGGGGGTGGAAACTGGAAAAGGACATCCTTCAACAGATTGTCCCTGACCAACCACCAGGACAGGACACGAGTCACCTGATCCAAAAGAGGAATAATAACTTTGTAGTCTTTGGAGCAGGGTTCCCAGTGAGCAAGGATGTGATTCAAAAATCTGCTTCAAATAAAACCGCACCCAGACGACCACAACAGTGGGGGCCGCCAACAGACCTTGCACTCTCAACCAGCACCTTGCAGAACTGTGCGAACAAGTCAACAAGTCTGACACTGCCAATTGAAAGAAAGAAAATCCTGTCGCCCGGTAGGAAGTCAGCACCCAGTTGAGTATCCAAACGAGCACCGATGAACATCTGCAACTGGGATTGAACATGGTGAGACTTCGGAAGATTCACCAGGAAACCGAAGTCATGTAGGGCTCCCAGCACCAACTCCACATGTCGCTGAGCCTTGAAAAGAGATGAAGCAGAAAGTAGCCAATCATCCAAATAAGGATAAAGGACAACACCCTGCAAATGCAAGAAAGCAATAAAAGGGACCAATACCTTCATGTAAACTCTGGGCGAAGTGGCAAAGCCGAAAGGGAGGACCTGAAACTGAAAGTGCTGGTCGAAGACTGTGAACCTCAGGAATGGCTGACTCTCCAAATGGATCGGGACGTGAAAGTAAGCATCCTGAAGATCCAGCATGGCCAAGAAATCCCCTTTCACGAGAAAAGGAATGATTGAAGGAAGGGACACCATCCTGAAATGTTCCACAAGCAGAAATTTGGTCAGAGGCCGGAGGTTGGGAATGGGCTGAAAGGAACCGTCCGGCTTTGGGACCAAAAACAGAGTTGAGTAAAAACGCAAACCCCTCTGTAACTCTGAAACTGGAACAATTGCCTGTTTCAACAACAGACCAAATGCCATAGAAAAAGTGCCCAAACAAAAGAAATGTGTAAATAAGAGGAAGCCACCAACCGGCCCTCGCTGCTGCAGCGCTCCTGATGCCAACAGAGCACCCTGTCCCAGCTCCGCACACGGACAGGGAGCACGTCCGAACTGGACCAGAAAAACACTGTGCGCTCCCGCAGCACGGAACAAAAAGGTAAGACGAAAACATTTAAAGAACATAAATTCACAATGGAAATGTACTTATGAGTTGAAGAGCGCGAAGGGAAGGACCGCCAGTGAACCCACTGCTCGGGACAGTAAACAAAACAGGACGAGGCAGGGGGGAGGAGCTGTTATATATTAAAAAATAAATAAATAAAAGAAGGACTTTCGGTGTTACTACTGTCGGGTGGAGGGCAAGCCTCATTTGTTAAGACTAGGACAAGGAGTACCCCATGAGGGGTAATGGATTGTTCTAAAGAGAATATTTTGTCAGTGGTTTAATAAAAGGTTGAATGTGCAAGCACCCCTTTGGCTGTCATTACTTGTTGCGTTATTTCACCTGGAGTAGTTACACTGATTGGAATAACACAATTCATATTTGTAAGCGTTTCATGGTCCAGCATTATTGTGTCTGAGATCTCCAAGCCCGATAACTCCGAGCACTGAGACACCAGGTCTCTCGGAGAGTCTGCTGGGGCTGCAGCAACCAGCACTACACCACACCGCACGCTGCAATCCAGAAGGTGCAGATAATTATTCAGTCATTTACCGGTAATCTTCATTACTTCAAATACCTTTTTTCTAGTAACAATACTTACTATATGAGGTGTCTAACCTCTGCCAGGGCACCACGTGACCTAGATGGCCCAATAGAAAGTAAAGAAAAACCCACACCCTTACTCCACCTTTATGTCCCTCCCACCATTATGGTAACAAGAGAGGCTGAAACCTCTCACACTTACTGTTTATCCCCAAGCTTATAGAAAATGGGAATCTAGGATATGCAACAGGGGATCGGGAGTGAGGATCGTCAGTACGGATACAAGAAAAAAGGGTATTTGGAGTAATAATGATTACCTGCAAGTATTTTGATCAATACCTGAGCTGATGTTATGGCCACCAAAAAACAAACCTTCGAAGACCGGTGTTTCAAAGTGGTCTCTTGCAAAGGTTCAAAGGAATGAGATTGCAAAACCTTTAGTGCCAAAAGAAGATCCGATCCCAGGAGGGTGAGGCTGATTTAAAAGTTAGCCTTATTAAAAAAAAACAAAAAGAAAACCTTCAATAGTCTTAAACCTAAAGCATCCATCTCTGAATTACCCAAGGTGCCCTAACCGGCCTCTTGCTGCCCACTGAACTTTCAAGGTAGAGATTGATAAACCTTTGTCAAGTATCTCTTGTAAGAACTGAAGGATCCATCTAGATTCACAGAGAGTAGGGTCCAGAGACTTTCCAAACACCAATTAGGGAAAGAACCCCAATGATGATCATAAACCCTTCTTGTGAATACCTTTCTTAACTGCTGAATAGAGCAAGTTGAGAGGAAATACCCAACTTCCTTAAGCCCTCCTTTCAACAACAATACCAATAACTTAATTCTCCTACACGTGTCTAGAGGAAGAAGAGGCAATTGGAGTTAGCACTGGTCTACGAGCCGTAACTATTCCAGAATTATCGACATTAGCTTAACAAGAGGAAAACATCCCATCCTCGATTAAAATGGAACCTCACTTTCTCCTGGCTAGTAACATGTGAATTTAAGAAAATGGAGGGAAAGCAAACAGAAGAACAGGTGGCCTGGGGGAAGTTAGACCCTCTACTCCCTAATAAGACTTTTCCTGAAACCAGGACAAAAATGCTAGAAGCAGAGAGTTTTCTGCTGTGGCAAATAGTTTCTAGTTGAGGAGTACCAAAACGTTGGCAGGGAAACGTTGTGGGAAGCAGGGAAAACCCTGCTTAGCTTGTCTGCCAAAATATTGTTCTTCCCCTGAATGTAAGTTGCAGACAGGACCATTAGATGATTTTCCGCCCAACTGAACTACAAGCAAAGCGAGCTCCACAAGAGACCAGGATCCTGCCACTGATTGTTTGTTTAAACAGATCTTCATGACAGTGTTGTCTGTTCTTCCAAAGAAAACCTGATTTACCATATGATCTGTAAAATGAAAAGGCACATGATAAACTACCATCATTTCCTTCCAAATGAAAGAGTGAGATTCATCCTCGTGCAACCACCTCCCCTGAATCTATAGGTTTCTGAAGGTGGCACACCAACCTATCGTCCTTGTATCCCTTGTTAGCATACAGGGCGTAGGCACTGACAGATTTACAGGGCTCAACCATCACTGCATCTTCCCCCAAATGTCCCTTGTCACATGCACGATTTGATTCAAATTATGACAAGCTGGATTCCAATAGTCCAAAAGATGACAAACCAGTGGACCAAGGTAAAGGCGAGCCCACAGTACAAGAAAACACACAAGATGCTCATAGAAAAAAAAACACATAAGAAATCATGAAATAACTACCAGCATGGAAGAGGATAAAATGGCCCTATTAGAAATAGAAAATGGCTATCCATGTGTCCCTGGAGATGCAACCATTCTCTGGCCGAGATATCCAAAGTTTGTCTCAGAGACAGAAGCAGACTCCTGATAGTGCACACACTTGCTACTGGAAGGCTCACAATTCCGAATTGAGTCTGAAACCATGCCCCTGATGAACTCCAGATTCTGAGATGGAATGATATGACATTTCTCCCAGTTGATTAAGCCACCAAACTCCTCGAGAGTTTGACAAACCAACTATGGGTGGTCCATCAACATTGTCTGTGAAGGAGAATGAATAAACCAATTATCCAGGTAAGGGTGGATTAAAATTTCCTTCATGTGATGATTGTCTATAATTGGAGCAAGAAAGTTTGTAAATAACCTCGGGCATGATGTAAGTCCAAAGGGGAAAACCCGAAACTGCCAATGCCGACCCTCGACACAAAACCTGAGGAACCTCTGGTGAGGGGAATAAATCACTGAGTGGAAGTATACATCTGTCAAGTGCAATGATGTCATCCGTTCTCCCGAAGTCACCAGAAGAATGATTTTCTGAAGATTTCCCATCTTGAAATGTGTCTTTCAGAGAAATTGAGCATCTTTAGGTTGATTATTAACCTGCATTTTCCTAAAGGCTTTCTGACCAGAAAGACAATGGCAAAAATCCATGTTGATGCTGGACTAAAGATATTCTTTTTGTAACAGCTTCAAAACTTCCTGAGAGAAAGCTAGAGATTACCTCAGATGTCCTGGACTAGTGAGGTGAACTGGTCCAAAATCTGGAGGAATGTGCTTGAACTCCCACAAATACCCATTTCTACTATTTGAAGAACCCAGGCATCTCAAATATTTTCTTGCCATCTTTGTAAAAAAAAAAAGGAAAGGCGACCTCTAACTGGCATATCCGCATACCCAGGAGGTGTTCTTGGATTTTAGTTGCAGAGGAGGGAACCGGATTCCTAGCCGAGTAGGGATGATAAGATTTGGTCTTCCCAGGTCAGAAATTAAACCGAAACCCTCTCTGGTGCCTTCTGATGGCCAACCTTCTAGGAGAATCTGCTTTGATTGTAACTTTAAACAATATGACATGCTTTTGAGTTTTAAAAGCTCTGTGGAGTATGTTTTCTACTGATCTCCAAATAACTTACTACCAGAAAAGGACATTTTAACCACACCGGCTTTCTGAGGATCATCTTCCTTCCAGTCCCTTTAAATAAATATGATGCCTGACAGCTACGCTGGATGCCATAGAAGAGGCTGATGCTTTCAAAATGTCATAGGATACTTCAGAGAGGAATTTTGCCTGTAACTCGATTCTAGAAAACAAATCAGAGCATTCAGCAACTTCCTGGGCAGCTAAGGTTAGAGCGTGAAAGTCTAATTAGAGATTGCAAAGCACAGACAGTGTACATCAATGCCCTCGGAACAAGATTCAAAGATGAATAACCCTTCTTGAGAGCGCTCTCCACTTTCCGATCCACCAGATCTCCAACAGGATCATCCTCACTCAAACAGTGGACCGACCTGCAAGACTGGATAGCATTGGATCAATCTTAATACATGAAGGAATCTCAATGTCATTCTTAGCCAAGGGGTACAGTGTTCTCTTAACAAAAGATCAAATACCTATGTATGGATTGCCAAACGAGTTGGAGAATGTGATTGCAACTGTTGAAACTGGCCAGAGCTCGTACTCAGTAATTCATCTTCCACAGTAATTGATAAATTGTCCTCCAAATATTTAAATAAAGCGGAAAGTTCAAAATTCTGAGTGAACTTGTCTCTGTGTAGATTCAGGGATCTGTAAGCCTTCATCATCAAACTCAGGAAAGGGCCATGAAGAAAAGGGTGAAGGAGAAGAAACATCAAAAGAAAATACGATGAAGTAGGGGAAGAAGGAGAATAACAGCCACTTGACTTATTTTTAGATCTGTGAAAAGCATCGGAGAGAGGAGCAATCAGATACTGCATCTGCGAACCAAGACAGTTGAATCCCATCAGCCAATGAGGAGAGGAGTCCTGTCTGTGCTTTTTAATATTCACTTCCTGGAGATCAGCACAATGATGGTGCTTGGAGGAGTGTTTCCTATGTTCCATGGTAAGATGGTGCTGTCATTCATTATCTTCATCTGTTATGTTGCATTCTTTGCTGTGGCGCTCATGCCTGTTCCCCTGATAGAGTTACTGCTGGCAGTGTTCTACTTCTATGCATATTCTTCAAAACTTAACGAGAAGTTTAAAGAGATTCACTGGCCTGACTCGGTAAGTGAGTTGTGAAACGTCACCTGACTTACAGTTAAAACATATTTCAAATCTCCTACACATTCACGAAATTTAATATGCAGAAAGAAGCTAGAAAAAGTCAAACCGACATCTGGCTTGTACTATATGGATGCGGAATAGACAATGCCCATAAAGGTTGTCTGGCAGTAGGACATGGTACTTCAGTTTTACAGAATTATGTGATTGTTGTTGTTTTAGAATACACATGAATATTATAGGATAGCATTGATGATAAATATTCATGTTTAGATTTTCATGTGATAAAATCACCCTCCACCTGGGCCCAAGGACCCTGAATTGTATCCGCGAGGAAATGCCTGCTCATGATCAGCCTTTTCCTTGAATACTCCTCAAAAGATTCATTTGAGACAGCTTTACAGGAGTAGTCTTGCAAACCTTTAGTAGTTCCAACAATATGTATTATAACCCAAAAGTAGCATCATACGTACAGGTGTAGATTTGTAATCTTAAAAAAAAAAA
Source organism: Pleurodeles waltl (assembly GCF_031143425.1). Taxonomy (NCBI): domain Eukaryota; kingdom Metazoa; phylum Chordata; class Amphibia; order Caudata; family Salamandridae; genus Pleurodeles; species Pleurodeles waltl. The sequence goes on along the minus strand of NC_090446.1, from coordinate 1,132,048,262 downwards.
AAAAAAAAAAAATGACTGCACACAATTTTATTTTTTTGTTATCATCTTTAGCATATAACACACTTTTCTGTCCATAAAAACCTCTTCTCACTGCGCATATTTCCCAGTCTTTCGAGTAGTGCAAAAGCATGTTTTGCATTACCTTCTCTAATATTCACATAGTTCACTCATACTGCAGAGATTTATGAAATATACTTGTAAAGGAAAAGGCACTGCCACAGAATAAAACAAAGCTTAATATATCTTTCGTAAGTGTATTTTAAGTTAGTGAAGAAACACAATAGTTTATTGCTGTGGTTCATAAATACGACTAGCAAGAGCAATGGCATACATATCCAAACTCACTATTTAGAGATGGCCTATTTATTGACGGAGCACCATGGTTATGCTGCTTTCAGCAGGTTACCAAAACGATCACGAAAAGAGTTAAATGAGTGAAAAGGAAACGAGGTGTTAGTGGTTCATAGGTTATGTCCTGTATGTGTGAAAACAGACATTACCTATCGGTGTGATTTTTATTGGCAATAGGAAATGCTATATAATTAATACTGTACGTTTGCAAATATGCAACTTGGTCATCGCAGAAAACATGTTTCCTTCTCGTTTCTGTTCTGGGCCATTTGTCTCTCATCCTCGGTCCGGACGGATCTTCATAAGTATATGCAACAGCTACAAGTTTTCAGTGTAAGTGTCATCCTCAGATTAGCCACAGTGACCTCCATCAAAGACCTGCCCTCTTCAACCTGTGGCTGTTTACATGAGGAACGTCTAGATTTTCGTCTTTGTTCTAGTTATTTGGATATGTGGGGAGTAAGGGGGTTATTATCCCAAGGAAAGGCCTTTATGTTAGGTGACAATTAGAAAAGTGTGCCATGTGGCAGGCAATCCTACAGAATGTTAATTCCTTTCATTCCGAATATTTTTGGTAAACGCATTTGAGAGAAGATGAGAACTGTGGTTGATGCTTTCTATTTAATGCACATGTTCTGCACGCATAATGTAAATGAGTTTCAGGGAAACAACATGGCTCTCTTTCCCTTTTTAGTCAATTCTGTCAACACAGTGAAGAGGTTTACTGAAACAAAACACACCATCAAATTACGTGCTTAAGCTCGTACCATAATTGTCTCAGGAATGCAAATAATATAATGTTCTAGTTGACACACCCCTGATTTAACACACGTAATCACTGCTGCCTTATAATCAACGGTATGAACGCCACTTTAGCTTTGAACAGCCTTATCTATTTCAGAAAGGCGTCACGCCCATAGGATGAATTTAGATGGTGTTATTGTGCAGTTCCTGGAGGATCATAGCCCGTCGGTACTAGAAAATGTGTTATTTGAATATCCACCTACACATCAGACACTCAAGCCTCTGGTATATGAGTGGTATATAGCACATTGGCTTCCCATGTATATAGAGATCAGCGCATGTCACCCACCTCTGTGTTGCTACTAAGCAAAGTTCACAGCTGAGCAAAGTGCAGCCAATGTTCCTTCAAGACTCGCCTGGTCCCTTGGTCAGAGGAAAAGAAGGTATTCCCTCTTTAGTGCATGTATTTCTCTCACTATTTCAATTCCCTTGGAAGCTGGAGTCATCGGACAGCGCATATGAATTATATTTTGAAAGTGAGTCCAAACTGCAATGAATAACAACTACTTTGTTTTGCATGGTTTGAGCCCCTGTTTGCTGAGAAGTATACCCCAATATTTGAGAGTGCTGAAAAGGAGTACAGCCACCATAAAGCTTGGGCCGACATGATGGATAAAGAGAAATACCTTGTCATTTATAATCTTGTAGGTGCCAAAAAGGTTAAGGAGACTCAACAAGGTTGTACCACTGTGGTGTGTTGATTGTGCCAAGCTGGTCATACTGCGGTATGTGCCAAGCAGAACCAGTATGTTGCTTCTATCTGCTGGCATGAAAACTGGGCCGAAAGCAGTGCTTAGACTATGCTTTCTCCTCTGGTTCTGCAGCAGTTGTTCATTTTACAATATGGGCAAACGGTTACAACATTTGATGAGTAGCATGCACTGGAAACAAAATACCATGTGTTAAGATTAAAATGACTGTGAAAAATGGTTAGGCCTTTTATAAAATAATTTACCAGTGTATCCTTGAGAAACAGGGTCAAAGTGTTTGAACTGTTAGGTACTTTGGGGGTCATTACAACATTGGCGGTAAAAGGCGCTTACCGCTGTGCAGAAGACCGCCAATACACCGCCGCGGTAGACCGCCACAGCTATTATGACACAGATATCGGAATCCGCCGAAATTCAGACACCCACACAACACCGCCACACCAAAGGTCAGCGATAAACATGCGGAAACAAATCCTCCACGCCAACAGAAACACGCCCATGCAATTACGACCCACGAATCCACGCGGCGGTCTTTCAACCGCGGTATTCCATTGGTGGTACACACAGCGCTCAAAATACACACACATCTCCAAAACACCACCACATTAGACAATTTAAAATATACACACCTGATACACATACAAACAACACTCCCACACACCCAATACAATATAAAACACACACCCACATCACCCACAAACCCCTACGACCAGAAATTCTGAAAGAAGGCCAGAGAGACAGCACAGCAATTGACAACCCCATCACACAGACGCACACAACACCATTACCCAAACAACATCCACGCACAAAACACCACACACCACTACACTCACCACACTCATCAACACATACACCACCCCACGCCACACCCACCCCACCCCATGGCACGCAAAAGACACCCCCGCTTCTCCGAGGAGGAGCTCAGGGTCATGGTGGAGGAAATCGTCCGGGTAGAGCCACAGCTACTTGGCTCACAGGTACAGCACACATCAATAGCCAGGAAGATGGAGTTATGGCGCAGAATAGGGGACAGGGTGAACGCCGTGGGACAGCACCCAAGAAATAGGGAGGACATCAGGAAGAGGTGGAACGACCTACGGGGGAAGGTGCGTTCCACGGTCTCCAGGCACAACATCGCGGTACAGCGGACTGGCGGCGGACCCCCACCTCCTCCCCCACAACTAACAACATGGGAGGGGAAAGTCTTGACCATCCTGCATCCTGAGGGCCTCGGAGGAGTCGGTGGAGGATGGGACACTGGTAAGTCAATTCTCAACTATCAGATCCCCCACCCTACCTGCATGCTATACCACCCTCACCCCCTCCCCTATCACTACAACTCATCACTAATGTACCAATAACACAAACCACACATCCCAACACCAAGCCCTGCATGACACAACTAAGCATGGTCACCCCTCACCAAAGCATGCTCACTGCACATACCCAGAACACCCCCCCAACCATCATCACACAAGCCCCCACACAGGAATGCTTGCACTGGGGTACACGCACACCCACCCATTGCACACCATTACACACACACATGCAATAATCATGCTCTTATGCCCCTGCAGGAACCCGAAGGACCGTCACCACACCAGAGGGTCCAGACAACACCACTCCACCCCCAGAAGAGGCCCACAGTGACGATAGCAGCTCTGCCCTACTGGATCTTGATGACCAGCCCGGACCATCGTGGGCCTCAGGACAGTCGGTTCCCCTTGCACAGGCACAGCCCAACACCGACCTTCCACCCTCTGGTAACCCCAGCACAGCACCCACCCAGCGGGCCCAAATCTCCCTACCCAGGACATGTCATTCAGCGGTGTGTCCACCACTACAGGGCACCCAGGGTAACCCACCACCCCAACAACAACAGGGACCTGGGGGCAGTGGTAGTGGGCACATGGTCCAGGGGACGGAGGCACAGGAACATAGGGGAACTGGGAGGGCTGCTGTGCGACAGTGGGAGGACAGGCCAAGGCAACCAACTCTCCACGAGGCCCTCTCCTCCATAATGGGAGCGTACCACCACTCCCAGGAGACGATGGCGACGGTCCTGGACAAGTTGCAGGAGACCCTGCGGCTGCAGGAGGAGCAGTATTTGTGCTTCAGGGAGGAGCTCAGAACCATCAGCTCCGCCCTGGGCACCATCGTAGGGGTGCTGAAGGACATACAGCAGACCTTGAGGGACACCGTGGCACTCCAAGGGGCCCCTGACACTAGCCAGGACGATGAAATGCCCACCACCTCCGCCGGCGCTAGTGGACAGGACGCCCCGCCACAGGACCACCACACCAGCACCCCACCCCCTGCAGACTGACAACCACCACGCAAGCGGTCCCTGAGATCCAGGAACAGGACAGGGCAAGATGGCAAGACCCCCGCCAGGAAATAAGACCACCCTGATTGTCCTCCCACTGTCCCACTTTGTTACCCTGTCCATATTCGAACTGCCCCAGCTCCACTTCCTATGCCCAGATGGGCAGTGCACCTGTGAGACTAATAGACTGGACTCTGCCATGGACATTCCTCCACCATCACCCATCACCAATTTACAACCCCCCTTCATTTTTTGAGCACTTAAATAAACACCCTTGAAACACAAAACAATCTGGAGTCAGTCTATGATTTTGTACTTTGTATTATCAATGACAGTGTCATAATGGCTGTATCTTTGTAAGGCTAACATACCTATGTCACACATCACAAGCCCTTGAAGGATGCAAGCAGTTGACACGTAGGTTACCACACCTGTGAAACCGTAATGGAAGGGTACAACTCAGTTAACAAATAGTGATTGAAATCGACAAACAGGATAGAGGTAGACGTGTGAAAGTTAATGTAATGTTAAACCAGAAAATGTTCTCACCTGTGTGTCACTGGAAATATTGCTGTATGACTGACTCCCTGTTGTCGTTTTCTTCTTCCTCAGCTTCATCCTCATCACTGTCCACAGGCTCCACAGACTCCACAGCTGCTACAACACCGTCATCTGGATCATCCTCCTGCAGAAAAGGCACCTGGCGTCGCAAAGCCAAATTATGGAGCATGGAGCAGGCGATGATGATGTCGCACACCTTCTTCGGTGAGTAGAATAGGGATCCACCTGTCATATGGAGGCACCTGAACCTGGCCTTCAGGAGGCCGAAGGTGCGTTCGATCACCCTCCTAGTCCGCCCATGGGCATCATTGTACCGTTCCTCTGCCCTGGTCCTGGGATTCCTCACTGGGGTCAATAGCCAGGAAAGGTTGGGGTAACCAGAGTCCCCCAATAGCCATACACAGTGCCTCTGGAGTTGACCCATCATATCAGGGATGCTGCTATTCCACAGGATGTAGGTGTCATGCACTGAGCCAGGGAACATAGCATTTACCTGCGAGATGTACTGGTCTGCCAAACACACCATCTGGACATTCATGGAATGATAACTCTTCCTGTTCCTGTACACCTGTTCACTCCTGTGGGGGGGGGGGACCAGAGCTACATGGGTCCCATCAATGTCACCTATGATGTTGGGGATATGTCCAAGGGCATAGAAGTCACCTTTCACTGTAGGCAAATCCTCCACCTGAGGGAAAATGATGTATCTCCTTACGTGTTTCAGCAGGGCAGACAACACTCTGGACAGCACGTTGGAAAACATAGGCTGGGACATCCCTGATGCCATGGCCACTGTTGTCTGAAAAGACCCACTTGCAAGGAAATGGAGCACTGACAGCACCTGCACGTCAGGGGGGATTCCAGTCGGATGGCGGATCGGTGACATCAGGTCTGGCTCCAACTGGGTACATAGTTCCTGGATAGTGGCACGGTCAAACCAGTAGGTGACGATGACATGTCTGTCTTCCTTTGTCAACAAGTCCACCAGCGGTTGGTACACCGGAGGATTCCGCCATCTTCTCATATGTCCCAGCTGACGGTGCCTACGAAGGACAACAGCGAAGAACCAGTCACTATTCCTCCAGGTATGTACCCACAGTTACACACAAGACTACACCACTCACAAAACCCTTCCTGTATGTGTGTTGAGTGTAGGCCTAGCTATGTGTGACGCAGTAGTAAATGAAGCCATGTGGGCCCCTGAAATGGCGGCTGCCTGACCTCTAAACTGGGACAATGGGATTGTGGGGTAACTGCGCTGGCGTTGCACACCGTCACGGTAGGCGGTCGTAGACCGCGGCGCAATGCTGCATTGGTTAACAGTGGACCCTATGGGTCCCAGGAGCCAATGAACAGGTGCCCCGGCGGTGATGATGCGCATCGCCGCGGACGTCACCGCTGCGGACGTCACCGCCATTTTCTATCTGTTCACTCACTAGATACCTGACCTTCGACAGGAGAGGACCTACACTGCTAGTGCTGCTGTGACCTCGGTCTGGAAGCGACGATGGCTGCGTCTGGGGAAAGGGCCCCTGCCTTCACTTCACAGGAGTTGGAGAAACTTGTGGATGGGGTCCTCCCCTAGTACTCGCTACTCTACGGTCCTCCAGACCAACAGGTGAGTACACAGGGAGCACGTTGTATGGGCTAGGGCTGGGTGGAAGAGGGAAGGGGGCAGAGTACTAAGAACATTAATGCATGGGAATGAATGGGCCACGTGGCCAGAGTAGGGAGGGGGCCACTCACAACGACGGTACAGTTGGTAATGACTGTTCCTCTTCCCTTGTGCATGTCATGTAGGTCAGCACCCACCAGAAGAGGGACATATGGCGTGCCATCGCCAAGGAGGTCCGGACCCTGGGGGCCCACCAGAGACGGGGCACCCACTGCCGGAAGAGATGGGAGGACATTCGCCGCTGCAGCAAGAAGACGGCGGAGGCTCAGCTGGAGATGGCCTCCCAATGTGGGAGGGGTGCCCGTCGCACCATGACCCCCCTGATGTTCCGGATCCTGGCGGTGGCCTACCCGGAGTTGGATGGGCGCTTGAGGACATCACAGCAGACACAAGGGGGAGAGTACAACCTCATTCTGCAGACTTTGCGTGCAGTGGAGGTGTCTGGGTGGGGGAGGTGGGCTGTGGGTGTCCCTAGGCCAGGGCGAGTTAGGTAGGCAAGGCCCCTCCGTAATGTAGGCCATGTGGCACTCAACCCCACCTCAGCAGAGTGCCAAGTCGAGGTATATTTGCCCCTGTGGCATCCAGGTGCGCAGATGTCCACCATTGCCATGTAGGCCATAACCCAGAAATTGCGTGTGCAGAGTGCAGGAGCACGGCGTAATGCAGGGGGCTGCTGCGTCTGTCTTGTCTGCCAATGGTAGCGGAATACCATGCACTAAAACTCTTGTTCTTCTGTCTCCCCCCCTTTTCCTGCTCTCCCTGTCCTTTTGTACATCAGCATCAACAGGCGGAGGTACAGTGGCACCGGAGCACGAGGGAGCTGCATCCCACATGGCCATGGAGGGCCACACCACGGACTCTGAATGCACCAGTGGGACGGAGGGCGAGGGGAGCTTCACGTCGGCCACCGGATCACCAACCAGCGACACGGACTCGTCCGCCGATGGGAGCTCCCCTGTGGTGGCGGCACCATCTGTGCGCCCCACTTCTACAGGTACAGCCGCCACCTCCCCTACCAGCACCGCCCTCCCAGCAGCCCCTCAGCGTTCGCCCGGTGCCCGCTCACCCAGGAGGGTGGGCATCACCTTCGCCCCAGGCACCTCAGGCCCTGCCCCAGTCTCCCCTGCTACCCTCAGTGAGGAGGCCATTGACCTCCTCAGGTCACTCACTGTTGGGCAGTCTACCATTGTGAATGCCATCCAGGGTGTAGAACGAGAGTTACAACACGGTAATGCATTCCTGGAGGGCATTCATTCTGGTCAGGCTGTCCTTCAGCAAACCCTGCAATCTCTGGCCTCAGCACTGATGGCAGCCATTGTCCCGGTGTCGAGCCTCCCCCCTCCAACTTCCTCCACCCAGACCCAATCCCCTGTACCCCAGCCCATCCCAAGCACACCTACAGACCAGAATGCACACAAGTCACCACCCAAAAGTAGCTCAAGCAAACATAGGCACCACACATCCCACAGGCACTCACACAAGCATCACACTCATACAGACACAGCAACATCCACGGTCTCCACTGTGTCCCCCTCCTCCTCTTCTCCCTCCTCCCTCCCAGTCTCGTCTACACACACACCTGCATGCACCACATCTACAGGCACCAGGAATCACACCAGGACACCCAGCACCACAAGCCACTCACCTGCACTCACCACCTCCACTGCCATTTACACATCCCCTGTGTCCTCTCCCAGTGTGTCTGTGACGCCCCCTCCCAAAGTACACAAACGCCGGCAATCACTCACCCAAATCCATCCACCTCACGACAGCCTCCTGTACCTGCACCTGCACCCAAAACAGCTAAAGTAACACCTCCGACAACCACCTCCTCTTCCTCCACTCCCAGACCCCCTCCAGCTACCCATCCCAGTGTTCGTCAGAAACTGTCCCTGTGTAAAATTGACCTTTTTGCCCCCACCCTCCCCCCCTCCAATTCATCAGTCCCATCGTAGCACCTGAGCCAAAAAGCCTCCAATACCAGTGGTGCGTGTTCAGGGATTGTGGAGTGCACCGGCCACTAGGGCAGGCAGTAGGACCCGGAGCCAAGGCACTGGCAGCCCACCCCCTGTAAAGGCTCTAAAATTGGAGCGTGGACGACGGGACCGTGTTAAGATTCCTGGTGGGACAACAACTGACCTGGGTTCGAAGGGGATTGGAGAGTCAGCTGTGACTCCACCAAAGGTGGGGAAGGTCCAGAGGAAGCCTTGCCAGCCTGTTGTGAGTGTCACGGCGGAGAAGTGCGCCATCATTTCCGGTGGTCCAGACACAACCGCCAGCACCGTCGTCACTGGTCCAGAGTCCACCGCCGGAGTCACAGCCCAGGAGGGCCCAAGTATCGTCACTGGTCCAGAGACCACCGCCGGAGTCACAGCCCAGGAGGGCCCAATTATCGTCACTGGTCCAGAGACCACCGCCGGAGTCACAGCCCAGGAGGGCCCAAGTATCGTCACTGGTCCAGAGTCCACCGCCAGAGTCACAGCCCAGGAGGGCCCAAGTATCGTCACTGGTCCAGAGACCACCGCCGGAGTCACAGCCAAGGAGGTCCCAAGTATCGTCACTGGTCCAGAGTCCACCACCAGAGTCACAGCCCAGGAGGGCCCAAGTATCGTCACTGGTCCAGAGACTACCGCCGGAGTCACAGTCCAGGAGGGCCCAAGTATCGACACTGGTCCAGAGTCCACCGCCGGAGTCACAGCCCAGGAGGGCCCAAGTATCGTCACTGGTCCAGAGACCACCGCCGGAGTCACAGCCCAGGAGGGCCAAAGTATTGTCACTGATCCAGAGTCCACCGCCGGAGTCACAGCCCAGGAGGGCCCAAGTATACTCACTGGTCCAGAGTCCACCACCAGAGTCACAGCCCAGGAGGGCCCAAGTATCATCACTCGTCCAGAGTCCACCGCCAGAGTCACAGCCCAGGAGGGCCCAAGTATCGTCACTGGTCCAGAGACCACCGCCAGAGTCAGTGCCCTAGAGGGCCCCGGCTGCCACAGCCCCGCTGGGCAATAATGGAACGTCATGCCACACACCAATGCCCAGTGTAGAGATCGTCATGCCACACACCAATCCCCAGTGTAGGGAACGTCATGCCACACACCAATGTCCGTACCAGAACCGCCATGGCAAAGCACCGCTGAACAGTCCTGAACCGCCATGGCAAGGCACCGCTGAACAGGGCAAAGACCGTCATGTCAAAGCACCGCTGAACAGGACAAAGACCGCCATGGCAAAGCACCGCTGAACAGGGCAAAGACCGCCATGGTGAAGACCGCTGAACAGGGCAAAGACCGCCATGTCAAAGCACTGCTGAACAGGGCAAAGGCCGCCATGGTGAAGACCGCTGAACAGGGCAAAGACTGCCATGGCAAAGCACCGCTGAACAGGGCAAAGACCGCCATGGTGAAGACCGCTGAACAGGGCAAAGACCGCCATGGTGAAGACCGCTGAACAGGGCAAAGACCGCCACGGTGAAGACCGCTGAACAGGGCAAAGACCGCCATGGCAAAGCACCGCTGAACAGGGCAAAGACCGCCATGGTGAAGACCGCTGAACAGGGCAAAGACCGCCATGGTGAAGACTGCTGAACAGGGCAAAGACCGCCATGGTGAAGACCGCTGAACAGGGCAAAGACTGCCATGGCAAAGCACCGCTGAACAGGGCAAAGACCGCCATGGTGAAGACCGCTGAACAGGGCAAAGACCGCCATGGTGAAGACGGCTGAACAGGGCAAAGACCGCCATGGCAAAGCACCGCTGAACAGGGCAAAGACCGCCATGGTGAAGACCGCTGAACAGGGCAAAGACCGCCATAGTGAAGACCGCTGAACAGGGCAAAGACCGCCATGGTGAAGACCGCTGAACAGGGCAAAGACCGCCATGGTGAAGACCGCTGAACAGGGCAAAGACCGCCATGGCAAAGCACCGCTGAACAGGGCAAAGACCGCCATGGCAAAGCACCGCTGAACAGGGCAAAGACCGCCATGGTGAAGACCGCTGAACAGGGCAAAGACTGCCATGGCAAAGCACCGCTGAACAGGGCAAAGACCGCCATGGCAAAGCACCGCTGAACAGGGCAAAGACCGCCATGGTGAAGACCGCTGAACAGGGCAAAGACCGCCATGGTGAAGACGGCTGAACAGGGCAAAGACCGCCATGGCAAAGCACCGCTGAACAGGGCAAAGACCGCCATGGTGAAGACCGCTGAACAGGGCAAAGACCGCCATAGTGAAGACCGCTGAACAGGGCAAAGACCGCCATGGTGAAGACCGCTGAACAGGGCAAAGACCGCCATGGTGAAGACCGCTGAACAGGGCAAAGACCGCCATGGTGAAGACCGCTGAACAGGGCAAAGACCGCCATGGCAAAGCACCGCTGAACAGGGCAAAGACCGCCATGGGGAAAACCGCTGAACAGGGCAAAGACCGCCATGGTGAAGACCGCTGAACAGGGCAAAGACCGCCATGTCAAAGCACCGCTGAACAGGGCAAAACCGCCATGGGGAAGACCGCTGAACAGGGCAAAGACCGCCATGGTGAAGCCCGCTGAACAGGGCAAAGACCACCATGGTGAAGACCGCTGAACAGGGCAAAGACCGCCATGGCAAAGCACCGCTGAACAGGGCAAAGACTGCCATGGCAAAGCACCGCTGAACAGGGCAAAGACCGCCATGGTGAAGACCGCTGAACAGGGCAAAGACCGCCATGGTGAAGACCGCTGAACAGGGCAAAGACCGCCATGGCAAAGCACCGCTGAACAGGGCAAAGACCGCCATGGCAAAGCACCGCTGAACAGGGCAAAGACCGCCATGGTGAAGACCGCTGAACAGGGCAAAGACTGCCATGGCAAAGCACCGCTGAACAGGGCAAAGACCGCCATGGTGAAGACCGCTGAACAGGGCAAAGACCGCCATGGTGAAGACGGCTGAACAGGGCAAAGACCGCCATGGCAAAGCACCGCTGAACAGGGCAAAGACCGCCATGGTGAAGACCGCTGAACAGGGCAAAGACCGCCATAGTGAAGACCGCTGAACAGGGCAAAGACCGCCATGGTGAAGACCGCTGAACAGGGCAAAGACCGCCATGGTGAAGACCGCTGAACAGGGCAAAGACCGCCATGGTGAAGACCGCTGAACAGGGCAAAGACCGCCATGGCAAAGCACCGCTGAACAGGGCAAAGACCGCCATGGGGAAAACCGCTGAACAGGGCAAAGACCGCCATGGTGAAGACCGCTGAACAGGGCAAAGACCGCCATGTCAAAGCACCGCTGAACAGGGCAAAACCGCCATGGGGAAGACCGCTGAACAGGGCAAAGACCGCCATGGTGAAGACCGCTGAACAGGGCAAAGACCACCATGGTGAAGACCGCTGAACAGGGCAAAGACCGCCATGGCAAAGCACCGCTGAACAGGGCAAAGACTGCCATGGCAAAGCACCGCTGAACAGGGCAAAGACCGCCATGGTGAAGACCGCTGAACAGGGCAAAGACCGCCATGGTGAAGACCGCTGAACAGGGCAAAGACCGCCATGGCAAAGCACCGCTGAACAGGGCAAAGACCGCCATGGTGAAGACCGCTGAACAGGGCAAAGACCGCCATGGTGAAGACCGCTGAACAGGGCAAGCACCGTGTAGGAATGAAAAGGCCGCCACATCAGGCATCCTTATCCCATGTGCAGCTGGGACAGTGACAGGACATGAACTTTCACGGGGTGACTCATCCAGTATGGGCACCAGTCCCACCCAGTACCAGTAGAGAACTGCATCTACTTGAGAGACTGTAGCTTTGCACTCCCCAGGATGGCACAGTGGGCAACCCACCCACTGTAGAGACTTGAGAGACTGTGGCTTTGCACTCCCCAGGATACATCAATGGGCATGGAGCCCCGTCGTGGATCTGGCTTCGCATTCATCTGGCTGAGGTGCCCCCCATTCCTTTCCCCCTGAGGTGCCTGTAGTATTTCTATCTGATGCCCCGGCAGTGTTCTCTCCGATTGTGCTCAGGTATCCTTTGTGGGCATTGTTGTGTACATATCTGCACTACTTCTCGTATTGTATATATAATTGTGAGAGATTTTGAAATATATATCTGTATATTTTTGTATGACATGTATCTTGGCACATTATAATGTTTGACCGAATTTCGCATTGTCTTTTCATTCTTCCGGGGGGATTGTGGGTTGTTACTGTTATTTTTGTGAATGCATTGGTGTGTATGTTGTGATATGCGAGGGCGGGGGTGTTTGGTGGGTGTCCCCCTAACTTTTGCCTCCCCCCTCCCCCCTCCCCTGTGTCGTAGGTGCAGTACTCACCGGTGTCTTCTGCGCCTACGTAGCTGTTGTTCGTAGAGGAGCAGAAAGACAAGGGCAGGGAGTATTTGTAATTCCAGGTCCATGGAGTCGTTGTTCCTAGTGGGATGCGTTCAGGTGAGCGTTTTCCCATAGCAAAAGCTGTTTCCACCGTGTTTTTATCCATGGTGAATCCGCCCCAGAAAAGGTGGTGGATTGGCGGGTGGTAATAGTGTGGGCGGTACATTGTCTCCCGCCTGTCTGTTGGCGGTAACCGCTGCGCTGCTTGTCTGTACCGCCGTGGCGGGCGATGTGTTAAAGTGGCTGTCTTTGTTGGCGGTTTCCGCCAGGGTCATAATTCCCTTTTTTTGTCCGCCGGCCTGTTTGGGGTATTTCTGCAGCTTTAACACCGTCCGCCAGGGTTGTAATGACCACCTATATGCTTTCTATAATCCATCATATTCTTGAAAATCACCTAACGGCTATGGGGTGGTGTTCTAATTATAATCCCTCACAAATGTGGTATTTTTGTAATGGCATTTGAGGTCTGTTGGCCCATCTCAGTGCTAAATCAGCGACATATTTGCTTTATTAGGCATTGTGACCCTGTGGACAACTTTAAGTGGTCTTAATGGATTGGGGAAACTTTTTTGATTAACTGTGGAGTTTGTACTCATTATACAGGTAAAGAACTAGGCCCCATAAGATGTGAAAATGGTAGTTCTTTTAGGGGGAGATGGTGCTTCCACCAACCCACAAAAATGATGACAGCATTTTCTAAATGCGTCAAATAGTCCCTTGAACACCCTTGCAGGATTTTTGATAATGCCCACACTGCTTTCCACACGTGCACACACATTCCAGACGCAACCGTTCTGAGCAATATGCTAGACAGATGTACCTGTCTTGTAGGCACTCACACATTGGACTACATCGACTGCATAGTATGACCAACCCCAGGCAAAACTAGAATCTAACTAGTCTCCAACTAGTACTTGTGAGCCTAGCTTTTTCCCTGTGCCCTAATACAGCCCAGTGATCAAGGATTCCTAGGAGACCTAGGTAAGGAGCCCCAGACTTTTCTGGGAAATCTTATTATTTGTTTAAAAGTGTTTTCTACTGCTACCCGTGTCTGTTTACTGTAGACGCTCTGTGTTTCAGGCAGCTTGGCCTTTTTAAAGTGCTGTTTGTTAGCTGTGACTGAAATTTCCCTCCTAGTTTGTGGCAAAAGACTGCAAAAATCACCCTCTTTCTTTTTTAGATAAAAAGGCTACAAACACCTCCAGTGGCTAACCAGGGTGTGTTTAGGAGACTGCTTAATCTGCTTCTGTGAATTAAATTGTGTTTAGAAACAATCTAATCACCTGTTTTTGCCTTGAAAAAGCCAAATTTCTTAGTGCGTGACAAGTAGTATTTCAGTGTTTTTTACAATCTCTCCCTTACCTGGAAAGTAGACTCTGCTTGCTTGGAAGTGTGGATTCAGCCTCTGTATCCAAGGAGATTCTGAATAGAGCAGCAGCCCCCTCCTTCCCTTCCCAAAGGAGCTGGGGCTTCAGTTAACTTGGCCCCTATATACGTTTCTATTGGTTATTGCACATGGTGTTGTGATAGGTTATTGGGCTTGGTCTTTCTATTGGCGTAGGGATTAGGGTTGGGGTTGTGATTGGTACTAGGGTTGAGATTCCTATTGGCTTCTGGTTTTAGGGTTAGGGTTGTGATTGGTTGTCAGGATTAGGGGTATGATTGGTGAATAGGGTTGGGTCTCCCATTGGTTGTGAGATTTTGGGTTACAAATCTGATTGGTCAGGGTTAGGACTTGGTTTCTATTGGCCAGTAGGGCTATTTAAGCCTAGAGCTCAGGGTTTCTCAGCCCGGGCATAGTGGCAAAGGGCAGAGAGGACAAGGGCATTTGCCTGTTTGGGCCTGGTCGAGTCTAGGGCCAGAAATGCTGCCCAATTCTCCACTGACCAGAAAGGACCTCACTCCCTACACATCAATCAACATGCAAACACATTATCAGCAAAGACATCCAACTCTTGCATCACAAACTGACCTCATACAGATTACAGTGTCTCATCAACCAACACAAACCCCCATATACCACACCTATACACATATCCACCACAATTACAACAGTAAAACACCTTCATTATCAAAGCAAACACTACTCTGTCCATTCCCATTAACACAACCTGCCATCACCCACAGAACACAAAACCACATTATACATTACTTTCAGCCATCCAGATACACGCTCCCTGTTCATACAAACCAACAGCACTATCCTCTATTTTCTCCTGCCAGACCCCCTTTTATCATGACAATGCCTAAACCCACCATCTACAAACACCCTTGCCCTCTCTTCACCGATTACACACAAACATACAATCCTCACACTCCACCACACATTACCTCTTCCAGTCATCACAACTAACACAAACCCCCAGACACACATCCATCCCCTCTTACATACCTCATACACTCATCTCCAAAACACATCAACACTCCCTGTAATTCTCTAATACCACTCACCAGCACTAACTCACATACAAATCCTCCACAGAAAACCACTACATCAGTAACCCCTCTCCCTATTCCACAAAAACAATACAGACCACGCACATCAGCACATCAAACTAACACAAACTTTCATTATACTTTCCATCACACTCACTCCCACCCTCATGACTACACAAAGAATACAAATCTTGACCAATCTTTACCCCTACATTCTCACTCTTCACAAACATCTACCACAAGCACCCCAACACAGAAACATTCATTCACCTGCCTCTCATCCATTGCACAGTTTAGAGCCTTACATTATGATCCACGTGCTCCTCCACCACCCCTAACCCATACTCCTTCCACACTAAACAGATACAAACAAAATAAATAACATGGCACTCTTAACAACTTCACATCCTCTTGTCTATTACATAATAGGGCTACCGTACAAAAAAAGTACACTCTTCAAGTCTCTCTCAGCCACCACGTCCACCACTGACATACACAGACCAAACAAAATGCCTCCTAAGCCTGCTGGAAGAGGAACACTATATTGAAAAACAGGACTATTGTGACCCTCACACAGTTATACCAACTAACACACCTGCTACAAGCTCAAAATATACTGCTCTCCTTTCTCCTAAACAAAACACCGCCACCAACACACTTTTTCTAAACTGCCAGCTCATAAATGCTTGATCACTCTAAAAAACACAAGCACCACTTCTACGACCTTCTCACAGACATACAGCGTGACTTACTATTCATAACCGAATCATGGTTGGGAGATGACATCGCCCCAGTGTTGCATGAAGCCATTCCTCCGGGATATCAAACCCTCACAAAAAAAGTCTAGGCAAGACAGGAGGTGGACTAGCTATAATATTCAAACAAGCAATAACTCTCAGTAAAACAGACATTTCCATAGAAAGTTGTGAAGCCCTCCTCACCAGAAGCCACCCTGCTCTAACTTCCTCCTGTAACTTTCTCCTCCTTTACAGACCTCCATCTAACAACTCAACATTCCCAGATGCTTTTCTAGATACAGTCTCAAAACTTATTACATTATACTCAAACCTATGCATTCTTGGAGTCCTAAGTATTTGTTTTGACAAACCCAATATGCCCCATCCAAAAGCTATCACCACTGGTCTAGTCACATTGAATCTACATCAGATTGTACACAATCCCACACACATTGCTGGACATACCCTAGATGTCATTTTTGCTAAGCCTGAACTAGTTACCGTTCATAGCATCACGCCCATCACATGGTCAGACCACCATCTGATACCTTTCCAACATAAAACACCACAAATCAACACACCCAACAACTACTTACATACATGCACCTATCGACCATGGAGCAAACTCAATTTTGAAGACTTTGAAACACAACTAACAGTCAACACAGATCTAGATACAATTAATTCTGTTCCAAATCTTTATGAGTGGCCACAGGAAGCTTTGATATCCTAATACCACTCAGAAAAACTAAACAGGACAAAAGAAAACCAACACCTTGGAGAAACACAGAACTTAAAAAGATAAAGCAACAAATAAGAAGCTTGCAGCGGACCTGGCTCAAAACAAACGACATTCAAGAGCAGCTACACAAACTTAACAGAATACATAAATCATCAATCAAAAAAGCTAAATAAGGGTACTACTCAGACAGAATTCTAAATGCTAAATCTGCAAACAAAGAAATTGATCAAATTCTTAATGAATTTCGAAAACCTAAATGCATGGAAGGAAGTCATCCCACTACTCAAGATTTCACAAACAAGCTGGCAACTCATTACACAACCAAGGCAGACACACTGGACTCCTACTTATAACAGAAGAAAACCATCTGCACCAACCCCTTTCCTAAAATCCCCTCTAAGAATAAACCAATCCAGCCTCTACAGTCCTTCAAACAAACATCACAAGGTGAATTTATGGATTTGGTCAAAGCAAGCAGACCTTCTAATTGACCTTGACACTTGTCCACCACACGTCTTCAAGAACATTCTTTTATCTACTTCTGCTGCCACAGCTGTAAGAAGAATCATCAACAACTCTTTAACTACAGGAACTTTCCCTGAAGACCTGAAAATGGCATATATACGTCCCTTATTAAAGAAAACAAACCTAAACCCACAGGACCCCAACAACTACAGACCAATCACAAATGGACCTTTTCTGGGCAAACTGATAGAAAGAGCAGCATTCAACCAGATGTCCCAATTTATTGAAGACAATTCCATACTTTCAGACTACCAAACTGGATTCCGCCTAGGAAGAGGCACTGAATCGGCACTCATAGCAATCTGGGATGATCTTAAAAACACAGTTGACCGCAATGGAGTTGCTGCACTATCTACATGATATTATTACCAGAATTGATCAATGATTTTCAGCTCAGTTGCTACAACTATGCAGATGACACACAAATACTACTTAAATTGGAATGCCCCAAAGACATTGAAAACTCACAAATCTTCACTTGCCTCGGAGTCGTTGATTAGGGGAAGACTCAGAGCCATCTCAAACTAAGGGGGTCATTCCGACCCTGGCTCATCCCAAACCCATTCTACTCCTTTCATCTCCAAAATAACCCTGCCTAAGATCTTCACTCCTCTTCCACATCTAGCTCACCCAAACCTCAGTTTACTACCATGATCTTCCAAACAAGCCTACTAAATTTTCCCTCATTTATCTCACCTTTGACTCATCCAAAAACCCTCCTGTTACTATGATCTCCCTAACCCTTTCCACAGATTCTTCCATCCTCCATCTCTCCTTTGCTCATCCCAAGCTTCATCCTATTGTTATAAACTACCAATTAACACTTCTGCATTCTTCCCTCCTCTATCCCTCCATTACTCTAGTCACTCCAACTAACAAACTCACATATCCTCTGCTCAAATGAACTCATAGTAATACTAGAACTGTACTCATATTTCCCTTTACCAATCCACCACTAATTCCTTTTGGGGTAGTAAGCGCTATATAAATACTATTATAACACAATTACAATGTGCGGGAAATCAGAAAGTGACCTTATATACATCTGCAAGGAGGACCCATGTCTGTCTAAAAGAATGCCTGCTAGAGGTTATTTCCCTCGGAAAACGTTAATACTGTATAAAAAAAATTTAACAAAATTCTTTCCTTTTCAGATATCTAAATTTCAAATTTAAAAGTTCAAATATAACATATACTGGCAGCACACTGAGTAGAACCCCTGTTCGCAAGGATGAAGAGCTGTGGAAAACTCAAATAGAGCTATAGAGCTGTCTATAACCTAAAAAAAGAGACCTCTAACAAACAGGCATTGTGGTAGCCACCTCTTTCCATTACGGAATAATGGCTCCAGGGGAGGTGCGCTAGATCTGGAACTTGAGTTCATGCCTCCCCAAAGCAGAAAAATTCTATCACCAAAGGTAAAGTTGCCCAAAGGAGGCCTGATGAAAAATAAAAATCATGAGCACTTTCCTAGCATTAATGCTAAACACACAGCTGATTTCAGTCAAGTTGAACATGCCGCCAGGATGCGCAGTTAAGAAAACAACTTGCGCCTCCCAGAGAAGCCGCTCCCCACATAGCTGCTTTCACAGCAATCCACCCTTCAGGAAGACATGTCAAGTAATCGGAAATCAGCTTGTCTGCCAGAAAACAGCCAAAGCATGGCAGGAACTGCTCTGGGAGCATGGGTGGACGACAGCTGTAACTAAAAGGGAGCAGAAGGCCCAGGTAGGAACGACCAGGGGAAGGTAGAAGCAGTTATTCACCATTTTGAGAGAAAACTCATAATGGCAGGCCTTTGCAGCCAAGATACTGGCTGGTAAAATTTTATTCAGCCTTCTGGCATCTGTGCTGCATAGTTCAGCTAACTCCTAATGAGGCTCCTAGAGTTTTATTTATGCATGCAATCATCTATGCAGAACTGTACATCGACTGCAAAAGGGCAGATGGAAATGTTGCTACTTTAAGTACTCAAGAACAAGTAACACTGATTTACTTAAATACACATAGGATCATTTGGTCCAAGCGTAGAACATCTCTAAGGGAACTAATTTCCATTTGTTTTCCTTTGTAAATCAGGCCACCTTTGTAACTAAGTTAGTGGCACATATTTCAAATGAATCTCTCCCAATACTTATACCACACCCATTACACTTTTGAAGCATAGCTGGGAGTGTCCTATTTGGGTCTTCCCAACCTCCCTTCAACCAATCATTTATCACCAGTGTTTGGGCCACCCAGTAGTACAAATGGATGTTCACCATCCCTAACACCCCATCATATACCAACTGTTGACACTACCCAGGGAATGCAGGATGTTCACTCCGCCCATAAAAAGTTGTAATAAGACACAAATGGTTCCTAAGGGGGAAATGTCACCCTTGACTTCCACAACCACTCTTTTTATTGTTCAAAAACTCCTCTTGGAAGGAAATCCTTTCGAGATTATATATAATTTTATTAATATCAAAACAAGAATTTCATAATATCATGATACTAAAGGCGCTCCTATACAGTGACGGCACAGTGCTGAGTGACAAGGTGAAAAAAGTGTACTGGTGCTATATACAAATCTACATGTGACTGGAACAAATGATTTGTTATGATAGGATCTCTGTTCTTTGGACATGTACATCCACATTAACAAACTTAAAAACCAGCCCACACTTATGTATGCTGTTGACGTTTCGACCCTAATAACAGATTAATCAGTGCAGGGTCATCATCAGGACAGCAAATAATATGAAGACACCAGAGGATATACAGTTACTCTCCCTTGCTTTCCATGTAAGATCCAGGTCGAATAGACTTCTCCATCAATCGATTTCTATTAATGGCCATCGATATCAGAGACTGTGTGAATGGAATTCTGAGCCGGGAACCAAACATTTACTGGCGGAGCTCGGCTGTTTGGTAGCCTTGCCCGCTGTCCAAAGGGACCCACCGACTGCACTGTCCCCTTGCTAATCACAAAATATATCTTGAGTTCAGTCAGAAAGTATTCTGAGTATTGTGCATCTCCAAGGCATCATGTGTTGAGTGGCCAGAGGGGGCGCTGTGTCCTTCTGGCTTCCTTGAACCAGGGTGTAATGGGCGAGTGGTTTGATACTCCCCTGGGGAGAATTGTGGTGTTTGTCACATAGCACACTACATTTTTTATGATTTCTCTGCACTCCAATGCACTTTATGACAAGTGTAAACTACTTGTGGGAATGTTGCAAAGTTCGGAGAATTAGTCCCATGAACATAAATTATGACAATATCATGATGTAACTTATAAATGTCATATTGAGATGTTTTTGTAACCCAGTTTTGCAGTCTTCTATTAAAAATACTACACGGTGTGAAACTACACAGTACTCTTGAACATTGTGCAAAAGTGTTTAACTTCATGAAGATTATTTTGTGGGATGTGCAACACTGTTATGGAAATATGCATAGCTGTTTACATATTGTATAACTGTACAAAAAATAATTAACAATTATTTTTAAAATCTGATGAGTCCCCATCACAGGGATTTACCATTTGAAATTATTTTCAAATGCAGCTAAATGATCTAAATATATGCTGTCTGTTTTTAGAAACTCAATTTTAAAACATCGTTTCTAACTTTCTAAAAATGCACATATGTATGAACCTTTTACAAATCACATTGTATTTTGCAAAAGTGCTCACAAAGTAAACAATCTGTCTTTAAAAACAGATGCATTGATCTATTTAAAAAAAAAACATATTAGACCTTTCAGCCTTAGGGTGGCTAGCTTTGTGTTCCATTAGGCAACGGTTAGACCTGGAATCCTTGGCATGGTTTCCCCTGGCTTGTTGTCTTCTGACCTCCTGCTTGCTGACATCATTTTTGCTGGCTTTAGGATTCTGTGCACTTCACCACTGCTAACCAGTGCTAAAGTGCAGGTGCTTCGTGCACTAAATATGGTAATATCGGCTTATCCAAATTGGCATATTTAATTTACTTGTAAATCCCTAGTAAAGTGCACTATATGTGCCCAGGGTTTGTACATGAAATTCTACTAGTAAGCCTGCAGCACTGAGTTTGCCACTCACTACAGTAGCTCTTTAAACATGGCTCAGGCCAGCCAGTGCAGAGCCTATGTGTGCAGTTTTAAACTGCCATTCCGACCTGGTAAGTTCAACTACTTGTCAAGCCCAAACATTCCTTTTTATTACATGTGTGTCGCTCCTTAGTTAGGCCCTAGCTAGCTCCAAGGGCAGTGTGCTGTGTATTTAAATAGTTGGACTACTTTTAAGTTTAACATGTCCTGGCTATTTCACTCCTGCAAGGCCTATCTCTCCCATAGGTTAACATTGGGATTACCTTGATATAGTTTTTAAGTGGAATTTCTAATTGGGAAATGATAGAAATTTGGAGTTTGGTGTCTCTGGACTCACAATTTAAAATTACAATTTATGATTAAGTATGATTTTAAATTGTAAGTCTGAAAATGCCACTTTTAGAAAGTTGGCATTTTCCTACCTTAACAATTCAGCACCTCTGTCTCTGAATACACATCTGGGCAGCTGACAGCTGGGCTTTGTGCATTCCTTTTAGACAGTCACACTCAAAGTAAGCTGTGGTGTGACATTCACATCATGATGGCCCATCACCAGGCTGATAGGACTTCCTGAGCTAGATGGCAGGAAGGTGCTGACACTTGCACCTTAATAGGGCTGTGCCTGATCCCACACATAGAGCTGCTTTACCCCGTGGAGAGTGTCTGGAGCCAGGGAAGGGAGAAAAAGGGACAGTGTGCACTTCAAAGGCCTCTCTTTGAAATCTTCCCCACTTCAAAGGCACAACTTGGTATAAATCGTGGACCCAAAACACCCCAAATCAGTACAAATTCTGTCAGGAAGAAGGACTGATGTGCTGCTCACAGGGACTGCTACTCGGCTGAACTGCTTTTCTGTGTTGGCCTGCTACCTCTTACCTCTTGCCTTGCCTCTACATCCTCCAAGAACCTATGTGACTCGAAGTCTGAGGGCCATCAAAGACTTCTTTCAACCCGGTTTCAGCTGCAGGACTCTACCAACTGTGTGTCCTGCCCTGAAAGAGGTGCCAATCCAGTCCTGGACCTAGAAAGGGGCTTTGCAGCTGTTTTGTTACAAAAGTCGATGCATCGCTGGCATTGCGCCAATCGGAACCGCTGCAACCCTGCTTGCCGCAGATGCATCACCACCGCCACTGAGGAGAAGGACTTCGCATCGCTGACTGTGTGGCTCTGGACTGACGCATCAGCTCCTGTGCATCGCCTTCGCATCGCCAGCTGCAAAGCTCAACGCTGCATCGTCTTTATTGCAAAGGGTTCGAAGTCACATCTCAAGGACATCGCATCAACAACAGCACGGCTCAACGACGACGCATCCCCTGGCTGTGCGGATGAGAATGGACACTTCACCTTTGCATCGTCTCCCGCACTTCAACGCAACCCTCCATCCAAGGTAAATTTCAGCAGGCCCTGTATGGGTCCTGTAGTTGGCTTGCCCTCCATCGTGGTATGCCTGAACTTTGGATTCACCTTGGTCCAGTGTGACCTCAAGCTCTAATAATTTCTAAGCACTATATAGCAGTGTATTCTTTAACAATTCATATCTCAAGTTCTACTTATTCAAACTTTGTCACTTTGGTCTTATTTTACACATAAACATATTCTCTATTTTCCTAAACTAGTGTGGAGTCTTTTAGTGGTGGTTTCACTGTCTTACTGTAGTTGAAGTGTTGCACAAATACTTTACATATGTGCCAATCTACCAGAGGGTGAGCACAGGTTAATTTAGGTTGTGTATCTGACTTACCCCGACTAGAATCGTGGTCCCTACTTGGACAGGGTACATACCTTTGCCAACTAGAGATCTAATTTCTAACAGCAACCTACCTCTGCATCAGGGCCAGACATAGGTATTTGTAAGTCTGCACCTTGCAAATCAACAGCGTCTCACCAGCACAGGAGCAGGATGTGTAGAGGTCTCACCAGGTGTCAAAATGGCACCTGTTGATGCCATTGCCGCGTAGGCTCTCATTATCCTAATGAGACTACTGGATTTTTGGGTGGCAAGATCGTTCGCAGTGTGGGGGACTAAGTCTCACCCACGGCGGAGGACCCTTGTCACCCCAAATCCGGGTTGAGCTCCGGCTAACTAGCAGTGCCTCATCTCTCCCTAACAGAAGAGACAATTGGGCAGCCGAGCGCATGACATCTTAGTGCTTCCCAGGGAAGTCGTGGTCACTCAGATCCCAACCAGTTCTCTCATACACAGTGTGGTCTCATATATAAATGACAAAGGCAGTTTGAGTTTTATAGATTGGTTTAATAAAACTACTGCATTTTAGATAACAAGGCGTGAGGCGCAATAACCAGAACCATACAACACAGTATGATTGGAATAGTAATGAGGAGAGTAAAACATAAGAATAACGCTATCATAATGCAACTAGATTACGTTCTCTCTCCTAAGTTCTATTTTGAGCACAGCATGTTAAGCTCTAAGCCTGCCTTTCAGGTTCCCCCGGGAGGACATAGACCCTCATACCTGAGCAAAGGCCTGTGATCAGGATCAGCATCTGCAACATGGCAGTCAGCGTCTAGTTGTGGGTTCCTGGTCGGAATCTCCCTCTTACGTGTACTGGGACTAGAAAGTGTTTTTATACTATTGATGTGAACTAACACCCCGATGTTCCTGCGTAAGAAGGTGTACTGTCTACGAACCACAAAGACTAAACTTCTACCACGTCTATCGGCAATGTACCAGACTGTATCCTTGACGGAAGCACAGAGTGAGCAAGAATGTATTGTTTGCGAACCCAGTGCTGAAGTAAGCTAAACAGTGTGATAGAAGGAAATAAAACAAGACCATGAAACTGGTTATAGTAGAATAACAGTGCAAGGCTAAATAAAATGCATCTAGGGCAAAGTGCACAGAGGCCTAACACGTTAAGCAAACGCGCATAAAGCTACATTACAAATGGCTACACTACACCCTCCCCTTGTTGGCAGAAAGTGGTTTAAGGCAAAGCTAAAAAATGCCCTATGCTAAAATACAATTAAAAAAAAAAAACTACTGAATTTCAACAAGCCAAGAGGACAACAGAGCACTCTAGTCCTCAATTTAAAAAGGAGCATGTGGCTGAATGTCAAATTCATATAACAATGTCAATTTAAAACATAGTCAATTCAAACATTGGTCATGGAAAGCAGAAGGTTCTCCACTTCAGCAGATGACAAAACCGGAAAATCCACGCCAAAGACTATCAAGGAGCAGGTGTGTTCTAAAGCCCCAGTGTCAACCAGGGCGGCATCCCGTACAAGGCCTGTGAACGAGGTAACATCAACTTCCTCCAGGAAGGGTATCTCGTAAGCAGCCTCACAAAGCAAACTCAGCCGCAGCGCGCATGTCTGGTAATGAGCCCTCATTGGGAACATCAACAGATCAGCATCAACCACTGGGGGGCGTGGCTGTGAGAGACAGACGGCTAGTGCATGTTCCAAATCGCACCAACAGCACCGAAACACGGGCTGCACACAATCCAAAACCGGTCTGAATGACAGAGACCAGTCACACTCCATATGTCCTAGGAGTGCTGCTCCAAAGTGCTGCATCATGCGTTCACGACACAGCTGTGCTAATGGGAGCGCCCACATTCGTCCTTGTTGTGGCGGGACAGCCATTGCGGAAAAACAACAGCAATAGCAAAATGCCAGCTAATAAGGCCAAAGTTATCGGAAATCCCCCAAAAATGCTTCCGAAAATTGAATGAATAGCCGAAGGTATTAAACCGAATATGGAAGAGAAGGTGTGAACGAAACCAACACCAACGGCTTTGAAAAAATGTGCGAATCCAGCCGTGCTGGACGCATTAAATATACGTCCCACGAGTTCACCAAAGTGGCTTGGAAAATTCATATTTAACAGGGACTGTATCTCTGCTGATGACCTTGCCACCTGAAGTGCGTAGGTCTTGCGTGCAGATGTAAGGGCCACATGCTTTTGAAACAATAAAGCCTTCAGTCTACTTAACTTGTCGAAATTCACCTTGGAAGTAGCAATGTGAGGCCAGATATCTGCTACCTCCCTTAATTTAGTGGGGGGAAACAACACATTCCCACAGCAAGTAACAACCTTGGTGACCGAAACAACGTAAACTATTCCGTCCCGCATGTCACAACAGTATTAACTATTGAGAAGGACGTAGCTGCCGTTTGAAAGCACCTGGAACGTGCGTTTAATCAAGGGGACCGGAACTCCCTTCAGATAGCAAGCCAAGTTCGCAACCGAGGCATTACATGCCCATGCAAGGACAGCTGCTTACAAACCATCGAATGGCTGACTGAAGTCTCACATTCACTGCCGCTAAGAAAGACCTCTTTCATGCCATTGAGGCATTTGTACACGAAAGGAAGCTCCCACACCTCATGGATGTAACTATCTCCCAGCTTCTCATATCTGCCTACCGGAACATGTTTCAAACAGGAAGTGAACTGTAATGTAGAAATAGGCAGATTAATAACCCTGTGTATTAACCACTCCGCTGAGGGAATCTCGGCCACGGTATAAGGCAATCCTTCTAATTTTTCAATGTTGAGCATGACATAAGTCGCCTCCTTCTTAGCCATTAGTAGTTGTTGTCGCGTTAAATGAAAGGAAGAAAAGATCTCCCTGGCACTGATGTGCTGCCACGGAACGCGACCCGCCCTTAATGTCTGAAGTGTCCAACCCAACTGCATAATGGACCTAGTCTGACTTTGGCCATGATATAAAGAAGACATATCAGATCGTATAATGTCTATGGCAGAAGAAACAATGTTGTTAATTGTATATATTCGTTCGGACAAGGTGTGAATTCCATTATCCACAACAGCTAATGCCTGTTTCAAATTTTCCTGATCTATTTGCCTTAACCGGGCTGCAGCCTCCTGTTGGGAAAGTTTCCATATTTCATTGTACACTTCGTACAAGAAACGCTTCCTACGTGGTGTCTTCGGGCCTGACAAAAAATCTTGCATGTCAGTGTTATTAGACAGGAGAGTGAGATGTGTCTTGACTGCATCTAGTGAGGATGATTTTAACCATTGTTGGCACAATTTACCCACACTATATGTAGTAATTATTTCAGCATGTTCTGGTGATATATAGCGGGGGTCTGGCCGACTCGCCCTGAAACCCCCTGATGAGGTGACAAAACGTTGATGACACTCGTTGGTGTCTATAGGCCACAATAACCACCCGCCCGGACGTGTCAATGAAGTGTTAAATGTACCATTCTGGACCCAATCTGCAAGCTCACTAAAAGTGGCATTTATGTATTTCTGCCAGTTATTAATTTTTGCAGGGGAAGGTATACTAGGCACGTTCAATTCTCTAATCGTTGCTAAGCCCAAACAGCTAGTCTGTTGTACTGTTTCATTTAAAAAAATCATTTGGACTGGGATGAGACACGCTCTAAACAATGTTTCTATACCCTTTGTCTGCCAATGTTTTGTTCCCCAAACACTTTTCAAATCAACATTATTTGACCAATATTCATAACCTTCAATCGACAGTCGGGAAACAAAGGAATCGGAGTATATGAATTTCGTATTAGTCAACAACATTTGCTTATCTTTAGACGGAGTTAACTTAAAATAATATGACTTAGCATTCAATCGATGATGCCCAGAAAAATACGGAAATTTGTCAGAATAAGTTTTGGAACTCCCTTGCGGGGGAGTTGGGCAATGCTCCCATTGCGTATAGTCAAATATCGTTTTTGGACTACTGGCTTTATGTATAAAATGGTGCCCATAATAATTATAGCAAAACATGTCACCATAATTGTCTCTAAACTGGTAAACATCTTCATTTTCATAGACCGTATAATATTGTAATTCAGTCATCATGGAATCAACTGTCTTCACATCCCAATCATCAGATACAATGCCTGGTATTACGATATCATTCATTGATAACTTTAGGACATACGGTATTTGAATTATCTCAGTGGGACCGTATATATCAAACATTACGTTATCCCACACAATCCCATCCGGAATTGGCACTGCAGAAATGTTCACAAAGGACAAGTCTCTTCAAACCTTATGTGATGAAAAATGTGGCTTCAACACCTCCTCCACCTGTTCAACCGCTGATCTCTCAGGAAGAAAATTACCATGTATCAACAGAAAAAAGGTAATAACAAACCCTATCCAAAGAAAGAATGCTGATATAGTCAATAAGAGCCATAGATAGTTCCAAGGAAAAACAAAATACGTATCTTTAAGCCAGCACATCAGCTTACGTGGACCTGGGTCAGTAGTTGAAGAGGCAAACGAGGCCGATAGACCATCGCTGTTGTTGGCAAAGTACCCAGAGGCAGTTCGTGCAAAAGGTGTCACCGTGTTCAATGGAGGAGTTGGTGTTTCTCGCGGTGGTACACTGTAGATAGCACCAGCCGCCACTTCAGTAGTCATGGTGACTCCATCAAATGTTTCTAAGTTATTTGTTGTCAGTGGAAGTAAAGCAAGATCATTGTCCACCCTCCCCAAGCTCGGAGAGGCAACGGAACATCTTCCCCAGTAGTGAGAAGGATTCGGGAACTACTGGACGTTCCTCTTGGTCTGCTGTGCAGAATCGGCCACATGTTGTAACTTGACATTGTCAATAGAAACAAAGCGATTTTCTTTGGCCCCCGGCAACAGTGGTAAAATTACAGTTCTCGTTCCGTGTATTCCCAACACAGGGACAGGTGCTCGATAAGAAGGGCCAAATTCTTTTTTCACTGCGACCTTTTCACGCACAAGATCCCCGAGTTATCTTCACGGAACTGTTGTAATTCCTGTAAAACAGTGACACGATCATTTATGTCAAAGGGCGTTTCCGCCGCCTCCACACCAGGACCATCAAGATCCGGAACAAACACGAACAGGCGCTCATATGGAGTACGACCCCCCAAGGATCTTCTAGGCAGGTTATTCAGTGCTCTCTGAACTCCATACAGGTGGGTTAGCCAACTACGACCCGTACCTAAAACTCTGGCTGTTAAGGATTGCTTTAAAACGCGGTTTAATCGCTCCATGACAGAATTTCCCTCAGGATGAAATGGAGATGAGAACTGGAGCTGGACCCCCAACGAAGCCATGGTGTCCCTGAATGCCCTTGAGGCAAAAGCAGGGCCCTGGTCCGAATGGAATGCCGCAACTGCATATGTACTGACAAAGACACGCAAATCTTTAATAACAGTTTGAGCGTCAGCCGAGCGCTGTGGCCACACCCACACAAATCTGGAGCAAGAATCAACAGCGACTAGTATATATTTGTATGCACTATCCGGTGTGAGTGGACCGCAATGATCCAAATACACACATTGTAATGGTCTGTTAGATATTAAGAGGGGTGTCTGCGGCGGGCGCTTAGCCGTTGAAACTTTAATCTGTTGACAGATGTCACAACAAAGGACATACTGCTTAGTCTCCTTATAAAGACCAAGCCACCAGTAATGGGCCTGTAATAGCGAAATTGTGGCGGCCACGCCAGCATGTGCAGAAGCCACTCCCTCATGCGCTGCATTAATCAATTGTGGTCTTACAACTTTATTGGGGATCGCGCGTATGCCTACACTAGGTATTTTAACCTCAGCGTTGAGCATACTTCCCATGAAGTATTGATATTTATTAGGAAATCCTTTAGGAAAAGGCGTACCATCAACTGTAGCTTTTATGGCAGCCAGAATCTCTGTGTCTGGTTTGGAACTCAAACGAGTCACTGCGGCCACAGTGGCAACTGCCACTGCCGACTTGGCGGCTTCATCAGCCAAAGTATTCCCAGCAACGTGTATTCCAACGCGCTGGTGTCCAAGAGTATGTACAACATGGACTTTGGGTAGCGTCTCCTTCAGGTCCGCTACCTTCCCCCACAGCAGTCTGTGTTTTATGGTGTTACCCTTTGAATCTCTGAACCCATTCAAGCGCCAGTAATGGAGGTATTCATTAAAAGACTGGACACAATAATATGAATCACAAACAATCAGTGTGAACTGTGTCGGATTCGTATGTTCTAATGCCATCAGTAGAGCTTTCAGCTCAGCCAATTGTGCTGTACAATCCCCTAATTTTTGTGTATAAGTATGTTGGGGGCTGAATTCTTCCCCCTCCATATGGCCACTCACTACAGCACATGCAGCAGAATATTGGTGTTTTGTCTCCACCGCCGGTTGCGCAGAGCCATCTGTGTACATGACTACTTGATATTGATCAATAGGCAACATATCAGTGGGAACTGGGTATTCGACTTCATATTGCAGAAATTCTTGAGTTTGTAATTTTGGGTAAAAAATGTAATCTACATCAGTGGCTGTTAAAGACGTAGCCCATTGTATCCATCGCGGGTGTAGTGCTTTTGCGTCAGGAACGCTCGCTTTTGTAACAGCCTCTAGGGCTAGAATAGGGGAAACGACTATAATGCGTTTACCCTGGGCAAGAGGTCTTTCCTTAATAACAGCCATTTGTACTGCAGTGAGAATTTTCTCTGTTGGTGCGAATCGTTGTTCAGCAGCCGAATACAAGTGGAACTTGTATCCAATCAGGACTGTCTCACCTTCATTAAATGTGACATACTTAAACACAATGGCCCCACCTATCACCCGGATGACCAAATGCGTCTTATTGTCCTGTGTATGTAAATGTTTAGCAGCTAGGAGATCTGTTTGCAACTCCCGAAGAGTATGTGTGTGTTCAATCGTCCAGAATTTGCTTGAAAAATCAGGACGTGTTAATTCGTATAAAGGTTTTATGCGTGTAGCATAATCAGGAATGTATGTTCTGCCAAAATTTAGAAAGCCCAACAATGATTGGAGTTTCTTAATCGTATTAGGTGGTTGCAATTGTGCACATTTTTCTAAAAATTGTGGCGCTAGGCTCTTACCTTCATTCAACAGCTCATATCCCAGGAATATGACGCTGAGGAAGGCAATTTTAGATTTTTTGAAGTTAAATTTGTAGCCAGTTTTGGCAAACCCTACAACAATGCGGGCTACCCGTCTTTAATGTTGTACTAACTCGTCATCCGTAAGATATATATCATCTACATATGATAATGCTGTCGGGTCCAACTCGTGTAAAATTTCAGTCACACGAGCCGCAAACAGTCCCGGGCTATTCTTATACCCCTGAGATAAA
Organism: Pleurodeles waltl; assembly: GCF_031143425.1. Taxonomy (NCBI): domain Eukaryota; kingdom Metazoa; phylum Chordata; class Amphibia; order Caudata; family Salamandridae; genus Pleurodeles; species Pleurodeles waltl. Next base: position 1,132,017,869 of record NC_090446.1, on the reverse strand, counting down.
CAACATAATTTTTTCTGGGAGCCTAACGTGCTAAAACTTGTCAAATCCCTGCTTTCGGGTGCTATATTCTGGCAGAAGAAACCATTGGAGATGTCTAAAGTCGTTTTGTATTTTTTCCGCACAATGTTATTCATCAGTGCGGCGCTATGTGAACTTTGTATAGCATATGTCCGTGTATGTCCGTTCAAATGTCTGTGGTCTAAGACTATTCTATATGAATGGTCCGGTTTAGCTACAGGGAACAAGGGATTATTCATAGGTAAAACACAGGGTTCAATTACTCCCTGGTATTGTAGTTGTGTAAGTATTCCCCTCACCGGTGCCCTTGCTTCATGTTTTATGGGCTACTGCGGTTGCAGCTGAGGTTCATCTTTAATCGGAATTACATGATATGGAGAATCCCTATCCCACCCTACATGATTTCTATATAAGGCAGGTGCTTGTGCTAGAGCAATAGGACTCAGCGAGTTCCCCTGGAACAAGTGGTGAGAACGAAGGTTTAATAAGCTCCTCCCCAGCTGGGCAAGTGCGAACAAAGTCAGGTGGCCAATCCTGCTCAGCCAGCAAAATGTCATATATCTTGACTACACGATCCCAAAAGATTGCGTTTATAGTGCGTTCAATGTCTCCTTCTAATTCTAAAGTCGCTGTATACACCCTATCGGGTTCAGAGACACGCATATCTGCTGTTTCAACTTGTATGAAGTCATCAGTTGCTTTCACCTCCAGATGCTCTAGAAGAGTCCGGCGAACTATTGTGACCTCTGCCGCGCTGTCTAGCAGTGCTAGTGCCCAGGTCGTGTTCTTCAAGAGAACTCTCTTCCTGAGTGACATGTCTAACTGAGACTGCCGCCACTTTTTTCTTTTTAAACTGTTGTTTTTGTTGTATTGGTTTCTCTTCCTTCTTGACAGAAACCTCTGAAGAGCGTGGTGAGTCCTGTCTCGGTTTCACGTACTCTGTTCTCCGCTCTGACCGCCCACCTCTCTCATTTCTCTTTTCCAATGAGTCCTGAAAGGAACGAGATTGGCGTGTATCAGTGTACTGATATCTATCAGGCGTTTTCAAATTATCCCTATTTCTGAGATTATACCTAGTCTGCGGGGTCTCCGTGCGCGGAGATTCTCCCCTTTCTTTTTTAGGTGTCTGTTGTTTTTTCTCCCAGCGCTTCTTATTTCCCTCAGGTTGTTGTTTAGAATTTTCTTTACTAATTTTTCCATGAAACTGTGGTTTTTGCGGTCTAGCCCCTAGGCTATCTCGACCAATACTGGAATATGATTCCGCTATTATTTTAGGCAGTTCCCGCTCCTGATCTAGTTGCGGGACGTCACGAAGACGTATACGCACCGCAAGTGCAACAGCCTCCCCTTTAAGATTACTTAGTATTATTGAAGAAACCGTGGCAAAGTTGCCCATCAGTTGCATTCCTAAAGCTAAGGCTGGGGCAGCCCCGTATTCATCCTGAATCTGTTTAAGCACTTCCGGTAGGTTCGCTAATGTCGGTGTACCGTGTGCCGTTGTGTAGAGCGCGGCAAACACCGTGCCCCATGTATTACAATGTTCCACTCTGGGAACCATGCCAAATGGTAAACACATAGTTAATATTCTATGTTTGTCCTGAGGTCCCGTATGGGGAAATACCGCCTCCAGCGTATTCATTTTCTGTGCCAGCCAAAATGGAGTCTCCTCCCGTTTTGCTGCAACTTTACCCATGATAGAGTGTACAGTCGCCGGGTTTATACCTGGAGCTACTACATGTGGTTGTGCTGGAGCAGCATGCACTGGGTTTGTATTTAATGTCTGCATCACAAATTGTACTAAGAGTCTATATGTAGCCGTTAAGTCTGTACATAAACGACGAACTTCAGCCACCGGCATATTTGCAACCGCAGGATGTGGTGTATATATGGCCAATAAAGGCCAGGTCGGACCATCATTACTCAGTGGACCTAACCTTACTGGCAATATAGTATGGGGTAGGGTGCCATCAAGCCAATTATTATGTTCTTGATAAGATAGAGGTATCTCTAGGTATGCGTACACCCTGTACTGGCCAGGCGAGTTCGCAACCGTATATGTGTGAAATGCATTTGTAGTCCCATCAATTGCTGTAAATGTGACCCAAGAGTAAAAAAAGTTCTGTTCTATAGGCTGAATTGGCGGCCACCACAAACGTGACTGGACCACCCTGGATCGTAAGACCATGTGAAAGCAAATGTGCCGTGAGCGGCTGTCTCATATTAAGAGCTATTTGTATTACCTGGGGATTCCCCATTAGAAAAACAGCACTGGTTCAGAGAGGGCACACCAATACGGGGTCTTTCCTTTTAATGTTCAAGCTTGAACAACCATCCGCTATATTTAGGGTTACCTATATCGCGATGGTGGAAGTCCTCAGTGCCACGGACGTCTCCGTTAAAGGAACTGAGGGATCATGATCATATATGAGACGAGAGAGACTGGTGGACCCGAAAATTTGAGCCAGACCAAACGTTGGCGGCGCCATGTCGCATAGGCTCTCATTATCCTAATGAGACTACTGGATTTTTGGGCGGCAAGATTGTTCGCAGTGTGGGGTACTAAGTCTAACCCACGGCGGAGGACCCTTGTCACTCCAAATCTGGGTTGAGCTCCGGCTAACTAGCAGTGCCTCATCTCTCCCTAAGGGAAGAGACAATTGGGCAGCAGAGCGCATGACATCTTAGTGCTTCCCAGGGAAGTCATGGTCACTCAGATCCCAACCAGTTCTCTCATACACAGTGTGGTCTCATATATAAATGACAAAGGCAGTTTGAGTTTTATAGATTGGTTTAATAAAACTACTGCATTTTAGATAACAAGGCGTGAGCCGCAATAACCAGAACCATACAACACAGTAGGATTGAAATAGTAACGAGGAGAGTAAAACATAAGAATAACGCTATCATAATGCAACTAGATTACGTTCTCTCTCCTAAGTTCTATTTTGAGCACAGCATGTTAAGCTCTAAGCCTGCCTTTCAGGTTCCCCCGGGAGGACATAGACCCTCATACCTGAGCAAAGGCCTGTGATCGGTATCAGCATCTGCAACAGGGCAGTCAGCATCTAGTTGTGGGTTCCTGGTCAGAATCTCCCTCTTACGTGTACTGGGACTAGAAAGTGTTTTTATACTATTGGTGTGAACTAACACCCCGATGTTCCTGCGTAAGAATGTGTACCGTGTACGAACCACAAAGACTAAACTTCTACCACGTCTATCGGCAACGTACCAGACTGTATCCTTGACTGAAGCACAGAGTGAGCAAGAATGTATTGTTTGCGAACTCAGTGCTGAAGTAAGCTAAACAGTGTGATAGAAGGAAATAAAACAAGACCGTGAAACTGGTTATAGTAGAATAACAGTGCAAGGTTAAATAAAATGATCTAGGGCAAAGTGCACAGAGGCCTAACACATTAAGCAAACGTGCATAAAGCTACATTAAAAATGGCTACACTACACCATTACCTCTGCTGCGCCTTCCTACCAGGCAACATCAGTGGCCTCTGGCCTGTCCCACTGTCAGCAAAACTGAAACTCAGGAGTGTCTATGCCATAATTTGTTCAGCAGGTTTCCTGCTCCTAATATATCTAGCGCAGGTGTGCATGTGCACTAAAATGTGTGTAGTAGAGCTTCACTGATTTTGTGCAATCATGAGGCACTGCATTTATGTGAATAAAATGACTCCAGCATGCCTGGCTGCTACTGGTGCTGCCAGGCAATTTTTTTTTTTTTTATCAGAGCCACCCATGCCTGGGTCTCTTGTTTTGCTATAGTGACAGTGAAGTAGTTGATACTTTAGTTACTTTTCCGGTACTCCCACCACTGTGGATGTCATGTTTCTGTAAGAAAAAAAGGAGCTGAGCATATGGAGCTCCCTCCACTGATCCCGTGAGATTGGTGACTAGTGGCGTCTCCAATAAATACCAATAAACAAATAGAAAGCACCTTTAGTTGTTTTTTGTTCGGTATGGCAACACCTCCACGCCTGGCTGGGAGGTGTCTCGCATCCATTTTAGGATAGCCTCATTAATCATCCTTACTTCTCATCCATCATCCTTACTCCTCATTCATCATCCCTACTTCTCAATCATCATCCTCACTTCTCACCCATCATTTCTACTTCAAATTCATCATCCTTACTTCTTATCACACATCCCTACTTCTCATCCATTAGTCTTACTTCTCATCCATAATCCCTGCTTCTCATCCATCATCTCTACAAAACCGATCTACACACTGTCCTATCTGGCCAGCCCACCAGGCACTGCCTGATTTACCTATAGGCCAGTCTAACAATGGTGTACATCATATTTGTGCTAACATTACCATTAGTTGTGCCATTACTTGGCCACGACTACAATGCTGAGGCTACTTAACAGGGTGCTCTGTTTTATTAGGTTTCGAATGACAAATGTATACCATCACAATGCCTGCACGCCTTCAGAGTGATCGAGTAATCCAGGTACTGTAAAACAGATTTTAACATTTCACTCTAAGAAGAATTTCTCGCTACTCAACTCGTACTCAATCTACCTGTTTATTCTTGTAAAATGTATAAGACTGACAACATAACAAGAATCAAAATCCTTAATGCACCAACACAATGCAACACTTCCCTAGGTAACGATGGATTAATCTGAAAAACTCTGTATTGAAATACTTTTAACGAAACGCAATGCCAGACATCCCCAGCATCCCTTAGTACGATGAAGTTTCACATACAAATGTGCAAACAAGCACTTTAGGTAGAATTCGGCACACATATGTATCACAGCTGTGTACAGCCCGCCAGCTGCCTTCACTTAGTTATCACTAGCAGCAAATACTGATAACAGAACATTTTAAACCGCTCAATAACCTAATCATAAAAGTACATTAGGCAAAACATTCAGGTGGTCATTACAACCCTGGCGGACGGTGTTAAAGCGGCGGTAAGACCGCCAACAGGCCGGCGGTAAAGAAATAGCAATTACGACAGTGGTGGAAACCGCCAACAAAGACAGCAACTTTAACACTCCGACCGCCACGGCGGTACAAACAAACAGCGGGACGGTCACCGCCAACAGACAGGCGGAAGACAATGTACCACCCACACTATTATGACAGGCCAATCCGCCACCTTTTCCGGGGCAGATACACTGTGGATAAAAACACAGCGGACACAGGAATTTTGAAGGGAAAACGCTCACCTATACACACTCCACAAGGAACGAGGACACCATGGAACCGGAACTCCAAATTCTACCTGTGACAGTCTTTCTGCTCCTCTACAGGAGCACGAACACCGGCGGCGAAGACCACGGTGAGTACAGCACCTACGACACAGGGGAGAGGGGAGGCAAAAAACAGGGACACACACATGCAACACCCCGACCCCCACCCTCACCCACTACAACATGCACACTAATGCATATCAGTACATCACAGTTACACCCCCCAAACCCCCCTGGAAGAATGCAAAGACCAAAGAAAATGAGTGTAACCATCAGAATATATTACAAACAAGTAGGCAGAAATATATATATACACCATGTACAAAATATATACCAGGCATAGTAGTCCAGGTACTGCACAAAGAAAGTCCGTGGAACACTGGGACCACACGGTATGGGCGAGGCCCACACAAGATCCCCGACCATGACGGAGAGAACACTGTAGGGGCATCAGACAGCAAGAAAACAGGCACCTCAGGGGGAGGGAAAGGGGGGCACCTCAGCCGGTTGAGTGCACAACACCAAATCCACGAGAGGGCCACAAGCCCACTGTTCAATCCGGGGGAGTGCAAAGCCACAGTCTCTCAAGTCTCTACAGTGGGTGGTTTGCCCACTGTTCAATCCTGGGGAGTGCAAAGCCACAGTCTCTCAAGTGGATAACAGTCTCCACTGGTTCTGGAGGGGGACTGGTGCCCAGGGTGCTTCATCCTGTGAAGGACAGAGGTAGTGGATGGATGTCTCCACTGGTTCTGGAGGAGGACTGGTGCCCAGAGTGCTTCATCCTGTGAAGGACAGAGGTAGTGGATGGATGTCTCCACTGGTTCTGGAGGGGGACTGGTGCACAGAGTGCTTCATCCTGTGAAGGACAGAGGTAGTGGATAACAATCTCCACTGGTTCTGGAGGGGGACTGGTGCCCAGAGTGCTTCATCCTGTGAAGGACAGAGGTAGTGGATGGATGTCTCCACTGGTTCTGGAGGGGGACTGGTGCCCAGAGTGCTTCATCCTGTGAAGGACAGAGGTAGTGGATAACAGTCTCCACTGGTTCTGGAGGGGGATTGATGCCCAGAGTGCTTCATCCTGTGAAGGACAGAGGTAGTGGATGGATGTCTCCACTGGTTTTGAAGGGGGACTGGTGCCCAGAGTGCTTCATCCTGTGAAGGACAGAGGTAGTGGATAACAGTCTCCACTGGTTCTGGAGGGGGACTGGTGCCCAGAGTGCTTCATCCTGTGAAGGACAGCGGTAGTGGATGGATGTCTCCACTGGTTCTGGAGGGGGACTGGTGTCCAGAGTGCTTCATGCTTCATCCTGTGAAGGACAGAGGTAGTGGATGGATGTCTCCACTGGTTCTGGAGGGGGACTGGTGCCCAGAGTGCTTCATCCTGTGAAGCACAGAGGTAGTGGATGGATGTCTCCACTGGTTCTGGAGGGGGACTGGTGCCCAGAGTGCTTCATCCTGTGAAGGACAGAGGTAGTGGATGGATGTCTCCACTGGTTCTGGAGGGGGACTGGTTCTGGAGGGGGACTGGTGCCCAGAGTGCATCACTCACCCCGTGACAGACCTAGTTGCGTCAGTGCCCCTGCCGCTCATAGGTTAGCGGTGCTTGTGTTGGCGGTGCCCTGTTCAGCAGTGCTTGAGTTGGCGGTGCCCTGTTCAGCGGTGCTTGTGCTGGCGGTCCTTCATGGCCCAGCGGGGCTTGTGCTGGCGGTCCTTCATGGCCCAGCGGGGCTTGTGCTGGCGGTCCTTCATGGCCCAGCGGGGCTTGTGCTGGTGGTCCTTCATGGCCCAGCGGGGCTGGTGCTGGCGGTCCTTCATGGCCCAGCGGGGCTGGTGCTGGCGGTCCTTCATGGCCCAGCGGGGCTGGTGCTGGCGGTGACCTCCTGGGCAGCTGGGCTGGAGCTGGCGGTGACCTCCTGGGCAGCTGGGCTGGAGCTGGCCGTGGCCTTTTGGGCAACTGGGCTGGAGCTGGCGGTGGCCTCCTGGGCAGCTGGGCTGGGGCTGGCGGTGGCCTCCTGGGCAGCTGGGCTGGGGCTGGCGGTGGCCTCCTGGGCAGCTGGGCTGGGGCTGGCGGTGGCCTCCTAGGCAGCTGGGCTGGGGCTGGCGGTGGCCTCCTGGGCAGCTGGGCTGGGGCTGGCGTGGCCTCCTAGGCAGCTGGGCTGGGGCTGGCGGTGGCCTCCTGGGCAGCTGGGCTGGGGCTGGCGGTGGCCTCCTAGGCAGCTGGGCTGGGGCTGGCGGTGGCCTCCTGGGCAGCTGTGCTGGGGCTGGTGGTGGCCTCCTGGGCAGCGGGAATGATGGCGGTCTTCTCCGCCGTGCAGCTCTTCCCAGACTTGCCGGGTTTCTTGTGGCCCTTCCCCACCTTGGAAGGTGTCACAGCTGACTCCACACTCCCAATAGGACCCCTGGGAACGGCTTTGGGGGCTGGAGTCTTCCCCCTCTCCCGCCGGGCACTGGCCAAATTCTGATGCTTCACAGGTGGGGGACTGTCTGTGCTGTGGCTCCGTGCCACACTGGCTGTCCTGGTGGCCGGTACACTCCACATACCGGTGACTACAGGCACCACTGGTCCCAGAGATGTTGTGGCTGAGGTGCTACTTCGGGACCTATGAGATGGACGGGGTCAGGGAGGTGTGGGAAAAAGGTCAAGGCTGGACAGGAAAAGTTTTTTGGACACACTGGGACGGGTAGCTGGAGGGGGTTTGGGAGTGGAGGAAGAGGTGGTGCTAGTAGGAGGTGTACGTTTGGTAACTTTGGGTGCAGGTGCATGCGCTGGAGGCTGTTGTGAGGTGGATGGCTGTTGGGTGGGTGTGTGGGGCGTCACAGACACACTGGGAGAGGACACAGGGGACGTGTGAATGGTAGTGGGGGTGGTGACTGCACGTGAGCGGGGTGTGCTGGTGGGTGTGATGGTGAGGGACGTAGTGGCTGTAGAGGTAGTGCATGCAGGTGTGAGTGTAGACGAGACTGGGAGGGAGGAGGGAGATGACGAGGAGGGGGACACAGTGGAGGCAGTTGATGTTGGTGTGTCTGCATGTGTGTGTTACTTGCGTAAGTGCCTGTGGGATGTGTGGTGCTTATGTTTGCCTGAGCTTCCCTTGTGTGTTGACGTGTGTGCAGGCTGGTCTGATGGTGTGCTTGGGATAGGCAGAGGTACAGGGGATTGGGTCTGGGTGGAGGAAGATGGAGGGGGCAGGCTAGAGACAGGGACAATGGCTGCCATCAGTGCTGAGGCCAGAGTTTGAAAAGCTCGGTGAATGGCCACCTGACCAGAATGAATGTCCTCCAGGAATGCATTAGTTTGTTGCAACTGCCTTTCTATACCCTGAATGGCATTCAAAATGGTAGACTGCCCAACAGTGAGGGACCTGAGGAGGTCAATGGCCTCCTCACTGAGGGCAGCAGGGGTGACTGGGGCAGGGCCTGAGGTGCCTGGGGCGAAGGTGATGCCCACCCTCCTGGGTGAGCGGGCACAGGGCGAAGGCTGAGGGGCTGCTGGGAGGGCGGTGCTGGTAGGGGGTGGTGACGGCTGTACCTGTAGATGCAGGGGGCACAGATGTTGCCGCCACCACAAGGGAGCTCCCATCAGAGGACGAGTCCGTGTCGCTGGTCTCAGCTCCTGTCTCCGCCATGAAGCTCCCCTCGCCCTCCGTCCCACTGGTGAATTCCGAGTCCGTAGTCTCGCCCTCCAGGGCCATGTGGGATGCAGCTCCCTCTTGCTCCGGAGCCACTGCTCCTCCGCCTGATGATGCTAATGCACACAAGAACAGAGAGACCACAAAAAAGGGGGGGGCGACAGAAGAAAGACATGTTGAGTGCATGGATTACCGCTACCGTTGTCGGACAAGACAGACACAGAAGCCCCCTGCACTACGCCGTGCTCTTGGGCTCCACTGTTCAATTCCTGGGAAATGGCCTACAAGGCTATGGACGACATCTGCACACACAGATGACACAGGGGCATGAATAGCTGTACTTTGCAGTCTACAGAGGTGGGCTGGGGTGCCACATGGCCTGCCTTACAGAGGGGCCTTGTCTACGGAACTCGCCCTGGCCTAGGGAAACCCACAGCCCTCCTCCCACACCCACACAACTCAACTGCGCGCAAAGTCAGCAGAATGAGAGTGTACTCACCCCTTGTGTCTGCTGTGATGCCCTCAAGCGCCCATCCAACTCCGGGGAGGCCACCGCCAGGATCCTGAACATCAGGGGGTCATGGTGCGACAGGCACCCCCTCCCACGTTGGGAGGCCATCCCCAGCTGAGCCTCTGCCGTCTTCTTGCTCCAGCGGTGAATGTCCTCCCATCTTTTCCGGCAGTGGGTGCTCCGTCTGTGGTAGACCCCCAGGGTCCGGACGTCCTTGGGGATGGCACGCCAAATATCTTTCTTCTGGTGGGCGCTGACCTACATGAAATGTACAGGGGAAGAAGAGAAGTCATTACCAACTGCACCGTCAAAGTGATTGGCCCCCATCTCTACCCTTGCCGTGTGGCACATGCATTCACCGTCTTTCATGCACGCAGCACTCTGCCCCCTTCCTTCTTACATCCAGCCCTCTCCACACAAGCATAGCCCATACAACATGGTACTTGTTTGTCTGGAGGACTGTAGAGTAGCGTGTACTGGGGGAGGACCCCATCCACGAGCTTCTCCAACTCCTCCGATGTGAAGGCAGGGACCCTTTCCCCAGACGCACGAGCCATTGTCTCTTTCAGACCGAGGTCACAGCAGCACTTGCAGTGTAGGTCCTCTCCTGTCGAAGATCAGGTATCGAGTGATTGAACAGATAGAAAATGGCGGTCACATCCTCGGTGTTGCGCACTGGTATCACCGGTGTACATCGTCATTGGCTCCTGGGACCCATAGGGTCCAATGTTAACCAATGCAGCATTGCGCCGCGGTCTTCGACCGCCTACCGCGACGGTGTACAACACCAGCGCAGTTACCTCACATCCCATTGTCCCACTTTACAGGTCAGGCAGCCGCCATTTAAGGGGCCCACATGGCTTCATTTTCAACTGCGTCACACATGCCTAGACCTAGTCTCAACACACATACAGGCCACCTTTTGTGTATGATTGGTGTTCTGGGTAAACTGTGGGTACGTACCTCTGAGTTGTTTGACTCTGTGCTTGCTGTTGTCCTTCATAGGCACTGCCCGCTGGGACATGTGAGGAGATGGCGGCATCCTCCGGTGGACCGACCGTTGGTGGACTTGTCGACAATGGAGGAGCGACATTTGATAATCACCTTGACCGTGCCACAATCCAGGAACTGTGTACCCAGTTGGAGCCAGACCTGATGTCAGCAATCCGCCATCCCACAGGAATCCCCCCTCAAGTGCAGGTGCGGTCAGTGCTCCATTTCCTTGCAAGTGGCTCTTTTCAAACAACTGTGGCCATGGCATCAGGGATGTCCCAGCCTATGTTTTCCAATGTATTGTCCAGAGTGTTGTCTGCCCTTCTGAAACACATGCGGAGCTACATCGTTTTCCCTCAGGTGGAGGATTTGCCTACAGTGAAAGGTGATTTCTATGCCCAGGGACATATCCCCAACATCATAGGTGGTATTGATGGGACCCATGTGGCTTTGGTCCCCCCCCCCACAGGAGTGAAGAGGTGTACAGAAACCGGAAGAGTTATCATTCTATGAATGTACAGATGGTATGTTTGGCAGACCAGTACATCTCCCATGTGAATGCTATGTTCCCTGGCTCAGTGCATGACGCTTACATCCTGCGGAATAGCAGCATCCTTTATGGGATGGGTCAACTCCAGAGGCACTGTGTGTGGCTATTAGGTGAGCACCTGGAAGCAAGTCAGTGGGAATGGTTGTCTGGGTCTGGGGTTATCCCTCCAGGTTAGTGTGTGTCTAACAGTTGCCCCTCACCATTTGCAGGTGACTCTGGTTACCCCAACCTGTCATGGCTACTGACCCCAGTGAGGAATCCCAGGACCAGGGCAGAGGAACGCTACAATGAGGCCCATGGACGAACTAGGAGGGTGATTGAGCGGACCTTCGGCCTCCTGAAGGCCAGGTTCAGGTGCCTCCATATGACAGGTGGATCCCTATTCTACTCACCAAAGAAGGTGTGCCAGATCATCGTGGCCTGCTGTATGCTTCACAACTTAGCTTTGCGACGCCAGGTGCCTTTTCTGCAGGAGGATGGCCCAGATGGTGGTGGTGTTGCAGCTGTGGAGCCTGTGGACAGTGATGAGGAGGAAGCAGAGGAAGAAGACATGCACAACAGGGACTCAGTGATCCAGCAATATTTCCAGTGAGACACAGGTAAGAATACAATCCTGCCTACTACATGTACTTTAACACTACTACCTCTCTCCTGTCTGTCGTTTTCACCCAGTGTATGGTCACTGAGTTGTCACTTTCCCTTACGGTTTCACAGATGTGGGTCCCACTGTGTGACATCTGCTTAGATTCCTCATGGACTAGAGCTGTGTGACATAGGTATGTTGACATTACTATTTAAAAAACATTTTGTCACTGTAATTGCTAATACACTATTTCGAAATCACAGACAGACTCCAGATCATTTTGTGCTTTAGGTGTGTTTATTTAAATGCTCAAAATTGGAGGGGGTAGTGAAATGGTGAGGGGTGATGGCGGGGGAGTGTCCATGGCAGAGTCCAGTCTATTAGTCTCACAGGTGCATTGCCCATATGGGCATAGGAAGTGGAGCTGGGGCAGTTTAATTATGGACAGGGGTGGTTCTCCCTCTGCAGGGGGTGGGGTCCTGGTGTGGTGGTCCTGTGGCGGGGCGTCCTGTCCACTAGCGCCGGCGGAGGTGGTGGGCAGTTCATCGTACATGCTAGTGTCAGGGGCCCCTTGTAGTGCAACAGTGTCCCTCCTGGTGTTGAGTAGTTCCTTCAGCACCCATACGATGGTGCCCAGGGTGGAGCTGATGGTTCTGAGTTCCTCCCTGAAGCCCATATACTGTTCCTCCTGCATGCGCTGGGTCTCCTGAAACTTGGCCAGTATCGTTGCCATCATCTCCTGGGAGTGGTGGTATGCTCCCATGATGGAGGAGAGGGCCTCGTGGCGAGTGGGTTCCCTTGGCCTGTCCACCCCCTGTCGCACAGAAGCCCTCCCAGTTCCCCTGTGTTCCAGTGCCTCCGTCCCCTGGACCTTGTGCCCACTACCACTGCCCCCAGGTCCCTGTTGTTGTTGGGGTGGTGGGTTAGCCTGGGTTCCCTGTAGTGGTGGACACACAGCTGATTGACGTGTCCTGGGGACGGAGGTATGGGCCCGCTGGGTGGGTGCTGTGCTGGTGTTTCCAGAGGGGGGGAAGGTCTGTGGTGGCCTGTGCCTGTGTGAGGGGAACCGACTGTCCAGAGGTCCCCGATGGTCCGGGCTGGTCATCTAGATCCAGTTGGACAGAGGTGCTGTCATCACTGTGGGCCTCTTCTGTTGGTGGTGTGGACATGTGTGGACCCTCCTGTCCGGTGACGTTGGGTAGGGGTCCTGCAGGGGTATAAAAGGATGTTTGTTAAATCTGTGTGTGTGTAATGGTGTGCAATGGGTGGGTGACCGTGTACCCCAGTGCTAGCATTCCTGTATGGGAGCTTGTGTGATGATGGTTTAGGGGGGTGTATGGGTATGTGCTGTGGCCATGCTTTGGTGATGGGTGTCCATGCTTTGTTGTTGCATGCAGTGCTTGGTGTTGGGATGTGTGGTTTGTGATGTTGGGACATTTGTGAGGAGTTGGGGTGCTAGGGGTGAGGGTGAGAGTGGGGGTATGTGATAGCATGCAGGTAGGGTGGGGGATGTAATAGTAAATTCCTCTACCTACTCCTGCAAGGCCCTCAGGATGCAGAATCGCCAAGACCTGCTCCTCCCAGGTTGTTAGTTGTGGGGGAGGAAGTTGGGGGCCCGCCGCCAGTCCGCTGAACCGCCAGGAGGTGTCTTGAGACCACGGAACGCACCTTCCCCCGTAGGTCATTCCACCTCTTCCTGATGTCCTCCCGATTTCTTGGGTGTTGTCCCACTGCGTTGACCCTGTCCACTATTCTTCGCCATAGCTCCATCTTCCTAGCTATGGAGGTGTGCTGCACCTGTGATCCGAATAGCTGTGGCTCTACCCGGACGATTTCCTCCACCATGACCCTGAGCTCCTTCTCCGAGAACCTGGGGTGTCTTTGCCATGCCATGGGGTGGTGTAGGTGATGTGTGGGGTGGAGTGTGTGGTGATAAGTGTGGTGATATGTAGTGGTGTGTTGTGTGAGGTGCGTGGAAGTTGTGTGGGTGATGGTGTTGTGTGCCTGTGGATGCTGCTGTTCTTGCTGGTGGTGTCTCTCTCTGCCTTCTTTCGGAATTTTTTGTCGTGGGGGTTTGTGGGTGATGTGGGTGTGTGTTTTATATTGTAATGGGTGTGTGGGAATGGTGTGTGCATGTGTCTCAGGTGTGTGTATTTCGAATTGTCCAATGTGGCTGTGTTTTGTAAGAGCGTGTGTATTTTGAGCATACCGCGGTTGAAAGACCGCCGCGTGGATTCGTGTGTCGTGATAGTGTGGGCGTATTTCTGTTGGCGTGACGGTGGAGGTTTTTTTTTCGTCAGTTTATCACTGACCTTTGGTGTGGCTGACTTGTGTGGGTGTCTGACTTTTGACGGATTCCGAGATGTGGGTCATAATAGCTGTGGCGGAATTCTGCGGCCGTGGCGGTGTGTTGGCGGTCTTCTGCACGGCAGTAAGCGCCTTTTACCGCCAATGTTGTAATGACCCCCTCAGTCTGCAGTCAACATAGGTCATCTATGACATACACATATGCTATGATAGGCACTACTAGACCGAACATCCGAAGTACAATTAATGGCACATTATAAGGCTGCACCTCTAAAACTAACACCTAATCCAAGTAATAAACAATGAAATCATATACATCACGCCATGTAGTAAGCAGCATGAAGCTCAGACCAGCTCTAACCAAGTGCTATATATATATATATATATATATATATGTATATATATATATATATAAATACGTTACATATATAAAGGATGCGCAAGCAATAAGTTAAACCCTTTGGCCTCACACGTTTGACATCAAAGTCAATCACACACATCCCGAATAATTTACATCACCTCCAAGCTGTCAAAATGATTGCAGATGTTCCTTAACATATGAATCCAAAACCCATCCAACACCTGCCAAGGTTCACCACGGAGCACTGTAGGTGGAACAGACTAGACAAGATGATCTAACTCTTAGACTGCGGTCTGCAATGCTGACACTGACATTTTATGATGTGCTGCAAGGCGAAACTAATTGCAGACTGTGCACTATACAAAAGCCAAGAATATAAAATATTTACCGTGTAACCCAACAGGTCACTTTACGAAGACCACCCACACTGTCACAGAACATATTCAAACTGAAGCCATCCAGTCGGCAGAGCAAGGTCTCCCCTGCCGCACAGTCAATCACTCCCTGAGTCACCGAGGGAGTTAGATTGCCTCCTAGTGCGCACACCACAAAAACGAAGTCATGTGATGGGAAAGTGGGGTCATCAAAACAGCTCTTCTCATACTACTTGCAGAATTACCAAAGAATATGCAAGACAGCCCAACAGTATCTTCAGGTGCACAAGACAGTCCACAAGTCAATCTGTTTGGCACGGAGTCTCCATTCCCAAAGCACAACTCACTCCTCGTACAATAACTAAACATGCCATATAACTGATCTGCATCCACAGGCTTATAACATTTCTACAAAGTGATCTATTTGGCTAAATGATGCCGTCCCATCAGTACATCACACTCATCACAAAATCATCCCTCACGTAGCCAACAGTACATGTTACTCAAATAGCTTCCGCAGACGTGCAGCGCTGCAACTAAACTTATTCATAATGGCAATGGGAGACCACTAACTAAATAATCTGCTTCGCCTGCTGAGCAATGGACAAAAGATCACCCTCGTGAAATGAAATACTTAACAATGTCCTAGGAATCACAAACTCACACAAAAAAGCGTTGCTTGTAAAAGTCTCTCTCAGGTGGACGTACTCATCTTAATGCCAATACTAACAACCACTAACCACTACATTGAGCACCCAGGATGTCACATACCAGTCACAAATGCACCAGGCTACCTTGATTCTGGGTAATAAGAGCTTCCCGAGCCATGCAGAAATGGCATCCAGAATCCAGAGACAGCTAGGAGTCCATCCACACAGCTGAAATGTGTTGTGCAAAGGTGTGCTAAACAAACAACGGTTACATATCATATTTTATTAAAAGTCAAAAAGTGAGCAACAGAATGAAAGCAATGAGTATTCAAATATACCCACGGAAGCTGCCAAAAAAACTGTCGAACTTATTAGCTTAGATGCCCATTTGAGCAGTTCATAAACATAGTGATCATAAAGACGGAAGAAGCTAGACATATTCCCGTTAAGTGTACACTGCAGGATTATTGACCGACCACGCTTTTTAATGACAGCACAAGAAATAATCAACATTTGGTGAACACCAGCACCACATGATCCAAGGATCGAAAGTCTGCGAAATGTACCAGAAGGCATGGATAAAATACACAAATGTATACATATGCACATACAAGCACATAAGCATCTGCTTTTCCTTATACACACAAACCTGCATCTCAATATGCACTTATACATGTACATTAGAATGTATCCATCAAGAGGCTAGTATCCACTATTAGATTTGTCTCCTAACCTGGCCCGTCCTATTGTTAGCTAGAGCTCAGCACCGGGTCCAAGGCTGTTAACGTCCCCTACTCGATATATCCACAAGATTTTGTATTTTAATTCAGGTAACATGTTTGCTATCAGTTCCTAGCACTTTGTGATCTTATCCAAACAAGAAGGGTGTCCTCTTACCTGCCGAATGCTGCTCTTTCGCTCCTTGCCTAAGCTGGTGAGGTACTGCAGAACAGCCTTAGCTGCCTCCGTCTTCCCTGAACCGCTGTGCCCGCTGAGAAAGAAGCAAAAAGCATGTTTCTAACAAGAGAAGTGCATCTTCTGTCTCAACCAATGGAAAGGCGGTCCGGGTGTGGTGCAGGTGTTAAAAAGAAAGGAGCAAGCTACAAGTAGGGGAATGTGCAGTAAGAGTGGGTATGGAATACGTAATTGTACAGAATGTGCGGCACTACAAATGTATGGGGTAAAACATGTGTAAGGCTCCTGTTCAGAGAGATGCAAGTCAGAAAAAAAGGTGTATTTAACGTCCATCCTGTTGACAGTCGGCTGCTCCTGCAGTCGCACTGTCTCTTCAAAGGTATTATCCTTGTATCAGTACTACAGTAATATAAACAGTAAAGCTAGGAAACAAAAGGTATGGGTGTCTAAAGGTCATTACAAATTCCTTTTGCAATCCACGGAAAGACTGGGGGGAAATTTATGCTGTCTTCCATGCTACTGGAGCTACAATTATTATGCCAAAAAATGCAGGGTATGTTCAGCCTTAAACGCAGAGAAAAGCCCCATCTAACAAGTCTATCAAGGCAAATGTAACTGAGGGTAAACTTAAATTTTATTGGTTTCCTTCATAAACCAAACAACACTGCTAGTTAATGACTTGCTATCAGTTATTCATTCAGCCATTAAAGCCTTAGGGGGTCATTATGAATATGGTGGGAATTCCCGCCGTGTTCATGCTGGCGGTCTTATCACAGACCGCCAGCCCCCTTGAGGCCCCGCCGGCCGAATAATTAACATTCCGCTGGGCCTGGACATTGCTGACAATGCCGCAGTGTGGCGGGTGCAGCAGCACCCGTCGCGCAAATCACTGTCTGCATATCGGGCAGTGACCTGCGCGACGGGGCTATGCACAGCGGGGCCTGCACTGCCCGTGCCAACTGCATGGGCAGTGCAGGGGCCCCCAGCGGGGTCCTGGAGCACCCCTTCCGCCAGCCTTTTCCTGGCGGCTGAAACTGCCAGGGAATGGCTGGCAGAACAAGGGTTCTTTATCCGGAGGGCAGCGTTGGCGGTAGCATGGTGGTGGTGGAAGACCGCCTCTTGCGGTCCCCACTGCGTACATTATGTGGCAGTCGTGACCACCATGCCTGTGGCTGAAATTTCCGTTGCGGCCGGCATGGCGGTCTCGACCACCAACTTCATAATGAGGGCCTTAGTGATGATTATGTAGATCCAACATGTGCTTGTGCCCTTGACTTAATACCCATTTTGCTTAGTTTTCTAAACAAAAACAACAAAAACACTTGGCTAGAGTAAAAATCTAGTAAGAAATGCTGGGATGTTTTATCATTCTGCATTCAGTTGTCTTGTTTTGAACAATAGTGGAAGTAATACATCAAACATCTATGAGTTTGGAACATTTCTTTTTCTTAAACTAAAGCAAGGTTTACCCGGTCACTTGTCTGTATTGAACGTGTTGCAAGGGACAATAAAATAAAAAGTATGACCATATATCTGTTGATAGTAATGGTGATCTTCATAGGAGTAATCTTAGACTTGCCATAGCATAGACAATGGCTCTTTTCATAAATTGGCAAATTAACAGTTACATCATCTATAAATAGGTCTTATAAGGGAAACATCCTCCAGCAACAATAAAAAGCTATAATCTCTCATCCAGCTCATCACACCAACAGTGCAAGTATCACACTAGTCTCTGTCTCAATCAGCACAGAGCATGCAGGCACGTATCAGACAAGACACTAAAGGGTGACTTATTAGAAATGACCCAGAAAGTGAAACATGAGAAACCGTGGGGGACTGGGGGAATTTGTTCCTGCTTCCATCGGATTCTGTAAGTATGTGCCCTAATGACATCTATATTGTTCCAGATTTCCAGGACGGTTGTAAACTTAAATAGAAAGATATCTAATTTATTTTGAATATGTTTGCTTCAGTTTTCAATTATATTTTTATGGGAAGCTGAGACAAGAGTGTAGATATCTCTATGAGGATGCCAAGAGATGGTTGGCTACAAAATTGTAACAACAAAAAGGGCAAGCTCAAATGTGCACTTAAACTGCAGTCAAATTATGTTCTGGGATAACTTTATAAACTTCATCTTAATAAATAAAATGTATCTTATCCACAAACTAACAGTAGAATGTGGAAAAGATATTGATATATGCTAAATCTATGGCAGTAACTATGTTCTAGAACAGTTGCACATAAACAGTTGTGATTTTTAGTTTCAACCTAGATCAGTGATGGGGGGGCTGGATAGACTCAGGGCCTGATTTAGATATTGGCGGAAGAGTTACTCCGTCACAACGGTGACTGATATCCCGTCTGCCAAAATTTAAATCCCATAGGAAATAATGGCATTTAGATTTCAGCGGACAGGATATCTGTCACCTTTGTGATGGAGTAACTCATCCACCAATATCTAATTCAGGCCCTTAGTCTACTTTGAGAGGTCTGTGTGATTGAAAACTATTAAGCACATGGCATTTACTGCATTTCTGTCTAGAAATGTTATAGAAAAGTGAAGAAAATAATTTTAAGTTTTGGAATAGGAACCAATAATATGTGATGTTCAAGACATATACTAAATCCTGATGGAACAGAGCTTTGATCAATAATCTGATTTGCTTCTTTACAGAGTTGAAATTGAAATTAGGCATATTAACGAATTTGATAGGTGAATGCCTAAATGGGTTTATGTGATGTTCGACATTAAATAGACAAATGTATAGATTAAAAAAAGAAGTAGGCTGCCTGCCATCCCTGCCCCTCGGACAAGAGGGGTAGATGAGATAAAGTCAGTGTTCACAAGAATTTAAAGTAAAAAAATGTGTGGTAAAAGTATGGATATTTAGGGAATGTGAAATTAGGGTGTCCACAGGCAAGGTGTATTATATGTAGGGCACACTATTTCAGTTTGGGTGACAAAGGGTGTAGACTCCTCTTACCTGATGACAATGCACTGTTCCTGGTCCGAAGACTGCGACAGCTTATAAGCCTTTTCCGCCACAGCAAAGATATGTCTGAAGAGAGAGAGCAGAGTGCGCAAGGTGGTCACTGAGGCAGTACATGGGGGTTCCTGATCCACAAGAACATAGGAGAAGACGTATCCACTTATCACAGACACAAAGCATGAACAGAGACTGATGCAGAGAGAGAAACTTTGGGGTGGGAAAGTGGGAGGCAGGAAAACAAATCTTCAGGGACTTGAGGTATCAGTGTAAACAAACCAGGAAGAGGCCAAGACATTTATAGAGCTAGGGGAATAGCGGAGATAGACACCTTCAGGGCATGCATGTGTGAAGGCAAGACACTTGTAAATAAGTATAATGAAGACACTAGAATGACTTTTAAACTGCCGGTTCTGTAGTCCCTCACCAGTTCATTTACACAGATGAGACTTTCTCCCTGCACTAGTGTGGATGGAGCACTTTGCGGGGATGGGCAAAAGGCTAGTTAGAGCAAGGGTGTCCAAACACATTCAGGAGGGTTGTATACATTTTGGATTTTCACACTAACCATTGCACCTTCCACTCTAATGACTGCAAAATCATGCTATGTAAACTAATCACATTACTTTGATATTCTGAAATCTAGAATGGACCTGGCTCTCTTGAGCCTGTTGTTGGTCACCCTTGAGTCAGAGTAATGGAAGCTGCAGGGTCCGATCACAAGAGTCACTAAGGGACATAATGTGACCTTACTCTCATCTGTAGCAGCCATTTCTCTGCCCTCCTGGGAAAATTTCCAAGGCTAGAAAATCCATAGGAAAAGGAAGTTCTGAAAGACTAAGAATGTCTATTGAAACTTTTTGTAAGCCCTGCTTACAAAAGGCTCAAGGCATCGTCCAAATGGTAGCGGTGCAGACAGCCTAGAGAGGCATGTTATTTTGAAAAGTCATTGACACATACTTGCACACATTTAAGAGAATTTCAACCTAATATAATAGACCTGCTTGCATGCATACTTCAAATCAATGCTACACAAGTGTTATGCAAGGTATTGTTGTTCTATACTCCTAGATGCATGTCCACTACAGGCTTCCACAGCTAAACATTTCCCATAAAATAACCATCACTATGATGCTGTGGGTGTAGATCAACATCTTACTTATAATTAGCATGGTTTGATTTTCAGTAACTGAAAAGGTTCTTCATGTTTACCACATAGGAACACAAAGTAACTGATTGCCCATGGATGGTACGTCCCCACCAGACATACTTGTTGGGATTGGATAGTATGGTTATTTGTAACCAGAAATTGAGAATGCCCCTTCTCTTGAGGTTTGTCCTACAGTTGAACTTCTCCCTATCTCTCATCATGAGAGGTGGGACCCACTCGGTTTAGTGATGTTTCTCCTGGTCATTAGATAAATGCAGTAGCTCTATCTTCAAATGGCAAATAACCCTTGAGGCTAAGGATAATGCACCTTGGAAGTTTAATGCACAGGAACATTCATCTAATCGAAGCGGTAACAGGGTGTACAGCAGGCTTTTTTTCTTGAAACTCCTGGAAGAAGGCGACTGAAGCATCTCCGATGAAACTGTGTGGTGGGAGAAGTAATATAGGAGAGGACAGAAAAGGAAGTCTAACAAAGTCAAAGTTGAAGGCATGAACTCATCTATCCAGGGCTAGCCTCTGGGAGACAAATAATTATGACATGACAAGAGCGGTTCAACTGAGACCATATTAAATAAGGAGACTAGGGCAAAAGACAGGAAACTTGGTTGCAGTATCCTATTAAGTTCTCATCCTTCCTTATGAGAATTGGCTAGTTAGATGCCCAGAAGTGTCAAGCAACAGAGAAAACTGGATTTTCAAAAGCATCAAGAGGCGGCGAAACTACTAGGAACTATTTCTATGTATGGAGGCCTCATAGAGATACTGAGTCTGCATTTACCTAATTTCTGGGCATTCTAGATCTGCTAGATCACAGAAGTGTGCCTGTCCTTGTACAGCTCTATCTGTCTGCAGTTTCTCTAGTCCCACAGGTTCAACTTTCACATGCTTGCAATGACATCCAGATTCTATTCAATCTGGAGGGGGCTTCACTGAGGTGAGACAGTTAATTTCCAACACTGCATAGTGGACCTAATGGTATGGATAAAAATTCTAACAACATGAAAACTATGTTTGTGGGTATGTGCACAGACCTCTGGTTTGAAGAGGCCTGTTTCCAAAATGCAGCGAGGGTGTGCAACGTGACGTTCTGACCTGACCAATATCTACCTTTTAACGTCCAGGTGGTAGCTGCTATCTCATTAGACTCCTACCAGATAAAAGTGCTTACAAATGCTCACCCTGCTTGGACCTTTCGGTGGGAATACAAACAGTTTAGACCGTTAGGTGCTGGCTGGGTTATGGCAATGCCTTTTACCTTGACATTCCACAATACTTAAGGGAAACTTTACAGATATTCAAAATGCTGCTCCTTACCTACTAATAGGCAGTAGAAAGTTTAAGTACACCATCCCTCTCTTTAAACAAGTACATTGGTTTTCAACTGGCAGCCTTGTAATTAATTCACAAAAAGCTTGGACATTTAGGCCAACTTGGTCGCTGAGATTAGAATCCTTGATCCTTTTGACCATGCATACATTTCATTTCCAAAGGAAAGGCAAAAGTTAATGCTCTTTTGGCCCATGCCCTGGGAAACACCATAACAGTTTCTATGTGTACTATTTCATCTCATATTTCGTAGAAACAAATGCGTGTCACTATTTCCTAGGCTTTGATTTCTTCTGTTTGGCTTTGTTCTTTCTATTGTACCAGTGTTCAGTCATTTTAGGTCTACTTCTCTAATGCCGAAATCATTTGGTTTCCAGGCTGCATGCTTCTTTATTGTGCCAGACTTTCTTGCCTTACTCACCCTCAAACAACACTGATTCCTTCCAGACTACGTATCAACCCTTTATTAGATCCCTGGATCCTTTCATCCTGGCCTTTGTCTGAAGTTCCTGTCTGGATCAAATTACATCTGGACACAACATGCTGAGGCAATCTTTGGTTGCTCTTCTTTCATCACTGCTTCTTTTTGAAAATGAAGCTTTTGGGTATGAATGTGGTACTCATATAGAATTACCTTAGCCAAAAGGTAGTGGAGAGCTACAAAGGGTCCGAGACAAAGAGTGTGTGATGGGGGGGAGGGGTAGATGGTTTCAAAAAGCAAAAGTAGACTATTACTGCATCATGATGTAGTGTTCTTTAAAGACATGTCATCAGCTCTTTACTAACCTGGAGCGGGGCTGGGTCAGTCCTCATGAATACAGAGATGTTTTGCCAGGACCTGGGTCCATAGTTGGAGAAGGAATGCCTATTGTTTTAGTTTTTTTTGCACTTCATCGTCTCATGGCGTTTATTCTGCAGGTGTGCCAAGAGCCACCAATGATGGTAAGCTTGTCAGTCAGAAAATGCCACCTATAAATGGCCAAGTCTGTACTGATAGGAAAGGCAGCCAGGGACTGTGAGAGGTCATCATACCTAGCAGCATAGACATCTGGGCAAGGTCTACTTTAACCACTGCCTAGTCTTATAAATTAAAGAACAAAAGTACATTAACAAAGTGAGTCCTGAGGAGATATGGACTTCCCAACTAACACAGGGGCCTAATGTGTGAGAGAGGCGCTAGTGAGTTCACAAACACGGGTGAGAGGGTGACCGTTCAGCTCAGATTCTTGCAGATGAAAGGACTGTCCATCTAGCAAATGGGCCACCTGCATGAAAGAAGGAGCTACCTCGCAAAATTGCCTTGTAGCTGAGAAGGAAACTTTAGATAATGAAACCCAAAGCAAACTAATTTACTGTAGGAACTCATGGACTTACGGAGCCCTCTGAGAGGGCATGATCTGACGGTACATTTCTTCCACATCTGCAGAGTATATGTTGAGAATTTTGAAGGGGTTCACAGAGACTAGCATGTGCCCGATGTAGGTCTGCAAGACAGGATGTTAGAATTAGTCACATATTCAACTATTTTCCAAATAAAATATTAAAAGGGTGAAGGACAGGGTCAAAACACAGCGAAGCAGAATCTCTTTAGAATCACTCTGGCAGTAATAACGCAAATGCAAAAGAATGCAAAGTACTTTATTGAAATGGTAAGTTGGATCAGTACTAAAACCCAATAATAAAAAAAGAGAACGTCAGGCTGCACAAGCAAGGTCTCCATCCCCTCATCTTGAAATTAATTCCAAATTAGTAATGCATGCATTGGGCAAATCACACATCCCTGTAGTTTGCCACAACTCAGCATTGCCAAGGATGATTTTTCCAGATAACAAGTAATCTGCACTTTTTGCCTCTGATGACTATTCAAATACTGATAAATCTGCTGCTGAAACTCTGATGTTTGTCAGAATCCCATTTATCACCACACAGGATCCTTCTACTTGATCTCATTAATTCATTCAGTCCACATTTAAGCTTTGTTGGTACTACAATCCATTGTATTGTTTGAATAATATCGTAATGCATTAGTTGTATTTAAATAACAACGCAGAGATCACTTCCCATTTCATAAAATACCACATTATAGGTTCAGATTTTTTAAACGCATGTCAGCTCATTTGTTTTTATGAAAACCAAAAAAACTAAAGGAATTTTGATACAGGAAAAGAATTAAAGAGAGGAAATAAAAACAAAGACAGCAAAGGAGTGGTGAGAAAGAAATTACTCATACAATCACCTTTTTCCACATTCTGATTTTAACTGACTAAATTTGCTTATTCTAGTTTTCTTTCATGCAACTTGAACGAATAGTTTTTGAGGTCGAGCAAAGCAGGACAAAAGCCCTGCTTTTGCGACATGTTATCATCTATTTGGGCTTTCAACCAGGCCCACCTCATGCCCATCACAATCTCTTGTTCATGGGCTTGCCCTACAAAAATCCTTTGTTATCATTGGTAAATGCTTTACGTTTGTCCTTCTTTGGGGCAGTTTGGTTACTGCCTTGGACATTGACCTTTTTACATGGCTAATGCACGAGGCCCACCCCTATTGGGCAGAGCCCGCTTATGGTGGGCCCCTGAACAAGGGCTCAGGTCAATAGGGTGTTTGGTTGCTGCAGCCCTGGAGGCACTTCTAGGGCTGTGTGCAACTATAATGCGATAGGCTCTGCCTTTAGAAGGCGGGAGTGGTCGGCGAGCAGGTCTTTGCCCACGTTCTCTGGTCATGTCAGCATCCTCCGAACGGCCCAACCAACGAAGTAAAACAGAGCGTTTTCCTTGTGTTTTCCTCCCTCTCCTTTTGTTTTGCACTTGCCAGCAGGAGGAGGACACCTCGCCTTGACTGCATTTGGTATCACAAACAGGCCAGCGTGCCTCCCAGGGAACCGTACGGGTTTGAGCAGAGCTCACCTGACCTGAGTTTATCTCGGGGCGGCTCCTGAGGGGCCCCCGGTGCTGTGGGGCAAGGGGCCTTAAGACCATACTTGTTGTGCTTATTTTCTCGGGACAAATTACTGATAGGTTAACGAAGTAGGATTAAGGGCGGGAGTGTAGGAGCGGCAGCGGTTGGGCAGATTTTAAGGGGAAGCACTTGTCTGCGACTATTCGGACCCTTGTTGAACACAATAGATGTGGTCAGGGAGTACAATGGTCATTGGCTGTGCTGCAGTGGGGCACATTGCCAGTAGTGGCATAAGTTATCACTTTGAAGTGTAGGCTGATTCTGTTCTTCTGTTCAAGTTTTGTTCGCCTGCTACCGTAGTCTATACAGTTTTAGGCAACTGTGTCTGTTACAATTTGGAAGATTTTAGTGGTCTAGGTTGCTTGTTCTGATTCCAGTGGGTAGTGGCAAATTATAGTAGTGATTTTCTTTTCTTGCCAACAGCATGGCAGCGAATGCACAGAGAGGTGCGAAGCACTTGCGCACTCTGGCGCTCTTAGGAGCTCTGATGCTTAGGATGGATGCTATGGATCAGGCCATAGCATCCTTGAGGTCCGAGGCCCTCTGCTTCTGAGGCGGTGTCAGATGGTCAGACGAACAGGCTCTGGCAGACGGAAGTATCTCCTAGGGAGGCATTCCCCCAGTTCCGAAGAAGGTGCATGGGCAGAAGAAGGGCAAGGGGACTACGGCAGTGTGAGCAGAAATAGGGCAGCTCATCCCAGTGCATGGGATAGATCATGTGGTGGCTTCGGAGGGGCTGGCCTCACCCTAGTCCCCAACATTGCATTTTATGGCTCAATCGTTGCCGTGTTAACTGCGGTTCAGCCCGTTAGTGCTTGTGCTAGTAAGGTGGAAGCTCAGGCCACGACAGAGCATGGTAGGGGTCGTACCGTGGGGGGGGGGGGATGTGCCTGCTACAGCTATGTTGGCTTCTCGCAGGGGAGGTGTGCCAACAGGACCTCGTGAGACACTTGGCTTCGGAGTCACCATGGCTTTCTGAGGTGGATATGCTGCCCACCTCTTTGGTGAGGGGCCCGTCCAGCAGGTATTAGTGAAGGTTACGTTATGGAGAGGAGTCAGCATTTGGTTTCGCTTCTGGGTACCAAGAAAGATAGCAAGGGGTCCCATGGGAAGGGACTGGGGTCAGGCCATGGTGAAGGGACGCAAAAGGCCAACCAACAGTCATGAACTCCTACAGTGGAGGGTCAGGTGGCCCCTGCTCCAGCGTCATCTACGCAGCAAGTTGCTTCTGCATCAGGGGCATCCATCCAACAGTCGGGCAATGCACCAGCGGTGCCGACCACTACAGGGACGTCTTCTTTGACCAAAGGAGCGACAATTTCTGGTACTGGTCACTCTTCTCCCCTTACGGACCTGAGTGGTATTTCCTCTGAGCATGAACAATTGGGGCTGCATGTGCCGACGGAGGTGAGGGAAAAAATTTGGAAGGGGGCATACATTGATATCTTTGAACTGCTTGTTTCAAATCCGACAAGGATGAGGTGAAGCGGTGTAAGGAATGTGCACATTAAAGAGAGTGAGGCCATTGGCCTCAGAGAAAGAAACTGGAGGAGTCACTGTCCAACTGGGTGAAGGCCTTCTCCATCTATCAGGCCATTTTAGCTGAGCGCTTCAGTGATTTAGGAGCCCAGTTAGCCTGTTACCAGAACAGGATTGTAAGGGCACATGATGAGTATGGTGGCCCTGCGTGGAAAGAGTATGATAGGGAATTTAGAAGAATCAAGGCCAATAATCCCACCTTAGGATCGGATCAGATCCATATAATTAATTAGTTGCGATACACTAATCCACCACAGGGGTCCAGAAGACAGCCCTTTTGGGGGACATCGGGAACAGCCTCGGCCACAGCTGGCAGGAGGGGGCTATGGCCAGGAGGGAGGCCTGCTGGGATTTCAACCAGCGTACGTGCTTGTGGTTACAAACACTGCTGCTCTTTCTGTGGCCAGGCCTCACACCCCGAATTCAAGTGATTCAAGAAATCACAAGATAAAGGTGGCAAGAAGCAAGAATGCCTCATCCCCTGTTAATCTATTGGCTATAGTCCCTTGGCTTGAGTCCTACTCCAATCAGGCAGCCATGCAGGTACTGTATGAGGGTTTTAGGGATGATTTCAGGAACCCAGCTCAATGCTATGTAGGCTCACCCCATTGCAAGAACCAGCTGTCTCTGAGGTCCAATGCCGAGGTGGCTAGGGCCAAGATTCTAAAGGAGCTCAAGTTGGGGCGGGTAGCTGGACCTTTTGAAGAAATTCACATGCAGGGCTTTGTCTGTTCTCCGCTGGGAGTGGTCCTCAAGAAAGAACTCGGTGAGTTTAGATTAATACACAATCTGTCTCTGCCGAGGGGCTAATCGGCGAATGAAGCGATTGATGGGGCACTTTGTTCTGCCAAGTATGCTTCTTTGGATCAAGCAATTCAGATGATACAGGAGCTGGGGCCTGGAGCGCTGATGACAACGTCAGACATTGAATCGCATTTTGTCCGTTACCGGTCCATCCTGATGACTTCCACCTCTTGGGTTTCCAGTGGGAGGGGAAGTACTATTTTGATAGATGAATGCCAATGGGCTGATCCCTGCCATGTGCTTATTTTGAGAAGTTTAATACATTCTTGGAGTGGGTTTTTAGGTGCAAAGCACAACATCAACGGTTACTTCGCTACTTCGATGATTTACTGGTTCTTGGTCCCCCTGGGTCTAATCAGGTTCATAAGGGTTTTTTTTTAATGTCATGGGCGGGTTCGCAGTTTCACTGGAGGAGGGCAAGATGGTGGGTCCCTGCACCATAACTGACTTCTTGGGGATCGAGTTGGATTTGGTAGCGGGGTGTCTAGGCTTCCTTGGGAAAAAGTCATCTCTTGCTCTCAAGCCTTGCAGGCATGTTTAGGTGTGCAGAAGGTCACGCTCCACCAGTTGCAATGTTTGGTGGGACAGCTCAACTTCGCTATGCGAATCATCCCCGCGGGGTGCCCATTTTCTCAGTCTATTGCTCAGGCTATGTCATGACTGAAAGCCAAACATGACCACACTTGGCTTTCCAGTGATGTCAAGCAGGATATGATGATCTGGGAGTGTTTTCTATGTGATTTTAATGGGCCAGTCGTGTGGCCGAGTCCACCTAGATCCAACGAAGAACTGGGCCTTTTTACAGATGCTGCAGGCAGTGAAGGTTTTGGGGATATATTTGGTACAGCATGGTGGGCCTTGCAATTGGTCCAGGAGGGCCTCGTAGCCAATATCGGTTTCTTGGAACTATTTCCAATTCTGGTGGCATTTTCAATCTGGTCAGAGGGTTTTCGCAAGCAGTCTGTGATCTTCTGGTCCAATAATATGTCAGCGGTGTAGTGCATTAACCAGGAAGTGGCTAGGTGTAATATGATCCTGAGGCTACTGATGGAGATTGTGTTGGTGTGTTTGAGGTTGAATGTGATTTCAAAGCAAAGCATGTGCCTGGTGTTTTGAATAATGCTGATGACGCCCTGTCTGTTTTAAGATGCAGGTGTTCAGGTCCCACCTCCCGGGAGCAGAGGAGTTTCCAATGCCCTTCCCGGGGCATCTGTGGCAGACTGGTGCCAAGGAATACTGGACCTCATGGCAGCCAGCCTAGCACCCAGGACAAGGAAGACCTATGAAGGAGCGTTTACGGCCTAAATTAACTTTCTGGGCGGGGTTGTCCCCTTGTTTTGATGTGTCAGCAGTCTTGTCATTTTTAGAGGTTTTGAGGGGGGGAAGGGAAGTCCGTTGCATGTGCTAGGCACCACACTTTCTGCCATTTCTTTCTTTGCACAACTATGGGGGATGCCTGATCAAAATCATTTCTGGTGAGAAGAGCCCTCTGAGGCTGGCAGCAACTCCAGAACGGCAAGCCAGATTTGAGGCATTCCATTGATGCGGCAAAGCTGGGATCCATACTGGCCACGTTGGAGCACATCTGTACGTCTACCTGGGAGGTTGCTTTATTTAGGTCAGCCTTTACCCTGGCTTATTATGGGGCCCTCAGATTGGGTGAATTTGAGGCAAGGAACAAGAGGGACGTCACAGGAGGGCAGCAGCTGGGGGATATTCATTGGCCCGAAGGGTCCTTGGTGATCAACATTCCTCGTTCTAAGACAGACCAGGGTGGGAAGGGTGATCACATTTGTCTGCAAAGAGCCCCGAGTAGTTTGTGTTGTCCAGTCCATAATTTAGAGGTCTTCCTAGCGCAGCGCCCTCCGGGGCCAATGGGTACAGTTTTGGTGCATGCTGACGGCACCCCACTGACCAAGTACCAATTTTTGCAGGTACTCACACACGCCATGTGAGCGGCAGGTTTTGACGCCTCTGAATTTGGTACTCACTCCTTTAGGATTGGGCGCAGTGGCAAGTGGCAATGGGGTTTTCAGGCATGACGGTTAAGAGAATTAGCAGGTTTTCTTTGGACTGTTACAAGAGCTATGTGAGAGTGCATATGCTGTGAGTATCTGTCCCTCACACTTTGTTTCTTTCCGTACTCTCTTTAAGTGGCCGAGGCGGCTGTTTGAAGATCCCAAAGGTTCCAGTATACGCGGAAGCAGCGAGGGTCACTGCTGTGTGGGTCATCGGTCACTCCCATGTCCGACGGGCAGGTGAACTATTTCTAAAGAGTCCCTTTGCATTACGCGCATCGCAGGTTGGATACCGTTTTTCTTTGCTTGGCTGGGGCAGGCTGCGCCTCACTCAATTAAGGTTGGTGCCGGACTCAATGCTTCCTTCAGGGTGCCCGCCACCAAGTGTCATCATCTTGCATCTTGTGGGTAATGACTTGTTCCCACTGGGTCATCAGCAACTGTTTGAGTTGGTGGTCTTGGAGTGCGGTTGATTAGCCAAGATATTTCCACGGGCAGTACTTGCTTGGTCAAACATGATCCCTCGTCTGTAGTGGAGGGGCCGTCTTTCAGTTAAGGCCCTCAGTGACTCACTGAGGAGAATTAATAACAAGTTGGCCAAGTTGTTTCAGACTTCGAGGTTAGCAGTTATCTCACATGGATGCATTCATGGAGAAGGCTTCTTCCTGAAGGACGGGTACATCTTTCTCGTGTTGGCTATGACATGTTTTTGGATAATATTCTTGCTTGGCTGGTTCATTGTACTTGCTAGAGGGAAGCCCTTCAGGGGGAGGAGGCCACGTAGTCAGTCAAGAGATCATGACTGGGAGGACAATTATGTACCTTTTTTCTTACAGGAGCAGAATGGCAAGGTAATTGGACCCTCCAAGGGATGTTGGCTGGGAAGCGAGAATGGCACCCAGTGAGCGGGGGATTGCGAGCAGTCGCTGGCATCTGGTCCCTAGGGCCAACCACCAGCTCATGCACAAAGGCCTGAAGAGAGCACTGGCCCTTGGAGGTGGTGAAGCCTGAGGGTGGTGGGGGTGCTGAGGTAGATATCCTTGCTGGCAGACGGGCCCCCTCCTCAGGGTGTACCCATAAGTGGGATTGGAAAGGGATAGGAATCCCCAATGGAAATCCTACCCCTGGGCCTCATAGCAGGAGGAGGGGCATGAACTGGGTGCACTAACCTAACAGTCATGATCTCATTCATTACCACCAACACTGGGGCATGCAAGAACAAACTGTTTTAGTCAGTGTTACAAATTCAGATTATTAGTGTACTCTGTTAAGGCTAGCCATCTGAAACACAGTAAATATCCTGTAAATATGATGGGGTTACTGCATACAATTTTAATGGTTTGTTGATTGATTCATGTGTTTTTGTCAATAAAATACAGCCGGGGTTTCACGACCCCGAAAACCAAAAGATGTGAGGTTAAGTGCAAAACAAGCTAAGATCCGTTTGGGTTTTCCCTGGGAGAGTAGTGTGGGAGCTTGTGGCGGGAGGCCTCGGCAGCATCTGGCCATATTGCACTTTTGCCGGTATGTTTGACTGCGAGCAAACTTATTTTTCCTTTTGTGTGTCTCCTTCCCACTAATGCTCATGGCTGCTGTGGTGCATTGAATCAGCTCGCTTATGTGAAACTGTTTTACCTTTCATTTTCAGTGTATGTGACACGAAAAGTCAGGTTAGGGGTTTACAACCTAATAGCTCTAACTCGAGCAAATGCGAGACCCATTGTATTTGCAAATGCTTGTTCATAATGAGCCCTCGGGGGCGCTCCTGGTCCTACCATTTTGCACTGTGCTGATAAAACATTTTTAACAAAAAGGCAACTGTCTGGATGTACTGCCTCGCGCCTCATGCACAAGGGCTGGACACCCGGGGAAGCCACAGGGGCCTACAAATGGGATGCGTCTCAGAAAACTATTGAAATCTGAGTTCTCCAACCTTGCCTATAACTGTCAGCCCAATATGTCACGAATACTCACTCAGACAACAATATGACTTGATGCTCAGCGCTCTGGTTTAACCGTAGAGACAAGCCGCGCTTTACAAAGCTGTCAAATACACGAATAAACAACATCCCATGAAAAAAGTGTTAAGTGGAAGTGTGTAGAAGTGCAAATGACCACTTAGAAAAAAAGGAAGAAAGCAGTTATGATGGAACGCAAAAATGAAACACTACAAATACTCACAAACATTACAAAAATCCAATCGCGCAGCTTTTCAGGTGGTGAAGACACTATAAAGTCCCCAGCCCTGATCCTCATGTCCGCCACTAGCCTAGTGTGACAAGCAGTAGATGGTGAATGCAACTGTAGTACACGCTGACAAAAGCAAACTAAGCAACAAATTATCATAATTGTCCGGAATACGCAGCCTTTAGAGAAAAACTGTAATCTACACTCCCCTAAATTAGCAATGGTGTAGTTGTACATACGTAAATGAAGTCACGGTGAAACCTCTTCTTGAGACACAGCAGCACGGCGCTCTCACACACCTCTCTAAAGGGGAGGCAAAAAAGAAAAAAAAGGCTGTCACAGGTGGGAGACTGCTACAAGTGCAACCATCATGGCCTCTGGCCATAAGCAATGAAGGGGGAGGCTCCTGTCATAATTCAGACGTCCAGGTCTCGGATGCACTCTAGCACCGTCGTGAGAACCAAACTGACCACACGCTAGTTTTATTAGAGTGGTCATGCCACTGGCTAGCAACTTTAAAACACTGTAAGGAACAGGTGATTTTATCCTTCCCGACTTAGTGTCACTGACTTTGTCAACCTGGGAATGATGAAGGAATCACGTGCCCCATTCATCATTCCAACATGTGGTTTGTAGGTTCCACAAAGATATCAGCAGCCAGAAAGTGCACTGACCTCACAAGCTGGCTCCCCCGCAAAAGGGAAACAAAGGACACAAGAGAAAGAGAGACAGTGCAAGAGAGTTAGGGAGCAAAAGATGGGAGCCAGCTTGTTAAAGGGGATGTGGAATAAAGAGAACAAAGAGAAGCAAATGAGTAAACAAAACAATAGTAATAAGAACAGGTGTGCAATTGTGCAAGAAGGGGACGTAAGTACGTGTGTGCACAGTGGAAAGGGATGAAGGAAACAATTTCAGAAGCATGCCACAGGAGCGTGCCTTGCACCCTCATGTTAGAATGGACCGAAGCCCAAGTCTCGTAAAGATGAACACATATTCCCAACCATTCCCAATAAGGGACTCCGAGACTGTAGCTGGAGACCCAATCATAAAACACACCAAATAAGTTCCTTACATAATCACGCTTGAGCCTTTACACCTGAAAACGTAAAATCACACATTGGGTCTGATTCACAAACTGCACCTTGAAGAATACTTTGTAGTACTACACAACTTACTACAAAGTGCTATTCCCAAACTGAACTTTTGTAGTAACTTACACGTGTAACACGTTTGTAGTAACTGACGTGTAACCTACACTTTTGTAATAACTGACGTGTAACTTACACTTTTTTAGTACGTCCAGCACTACCTAAGGCCAACCACTAGTTCTCCAAGCACCCTTCCAGAGAAAATGACATAAAATAAACCCCCACAGGAAATAACGTTAAATTAAAATACATTATTTAAAATAGAAATAAATACTGATGAGGCCTTCAACAACAATGCTATTTTTATTGATGGTGACAGGACAGCTGATGGTGAAAACAGAAATTTCAGTCTCCCAGAATATGAGGAATGATGCATGCAGAAATAGTCGGGCTGACCTTTGGGCTTAGAAGGCATTGATAGATGGCACACTTTTCCACCTCATAAGATCCTCGGAGATGGACTGAGGTGCCGGGTAGTTTTCTTTTTGGCTTCACTTGGATGTTTACAAGGTGGATCTTTTGATGTTGAAGCTTCTTCCTCATCTAAAACCACTTTAAACAGGGTTTTATGTTCTTTTTCGGTCTTAAGTGAATCAGAAGACATGTGAGAGACTTCACAGAAGGAAATTGTGCCCTTTGCCTAGGACTTCTGGAGCCACAGGCGTAACCGTCCTTCCCTGCCTTCAAGGGTTCGTAATGAAAATTTTCTGAACATCTTGCAGTATTTAGTTTTATGAGCCAGGTAATAGCACTGAATGCACTCCTCGTATGATTCATCAGAATACAGTCTCTTTTTCCCACAGGAGCCACAAGGTCTGAAAGTCCTTTTTTTGTAGAATTAGACGTGGACCAAAACGAAGCCTGGTAGTAAGTCAGCTAGAAAGCTTGAGTAAGCACTGGTAACAATATTATTATTAAAAAAAGACTTCTGACTTTTACAGCAACATGAGCAGAGCTCAAATGAACTCCATTCACACAGGACATAAGGTATTAGTAGTGCTACAGACTCTGATGGACGGTGGCCTCTGGAGGCATGATCTTCACTTTTCTCTCACCTCATTGATTATGTTTGGTTCTTTTTCAACAAGCTGGGTGGGCTATTTCAGTGACAACATTTTCAACCTCTTTGGACTCCCAGCTCAATGGCTGGGATGATTCAAGCATGTGAATCTATGAAGGATCCAGTACTGGAGGCTATAACAAGTGGCAAGGGCAATTGTATTGAGTTTATATCTTGGTATTATATATCTGCAAGTATGTATGTGCTATCTCTATAGTGTGAACCTAGCCAAGTAGTGCTGGGCAGGGTCAAAGTCAATGATTGATTGGAGAAGTTGTGTTGTGAGAGTGGACGCGCACTGCTGCTTTGTTATGGTGTATAATACTTTGAAGAGGTGTGTCTTCAAGTCTTCTCTAAATTGGAGCAGGGTTGGGGTACTCCTGATAGATACAGTAGGGCTATTCCAGATCCTGTATCCATATCCAGAGAAGGCCTGTTTCCTTGTTTTCTTTGTTTGCACTTCATCATCTTTATTGTGATGGAGTCCCGGCTGCAGGTGTGTCCAGCGCCACTGGAGATGATGAGCTTGACACTCGGATAGGCGAGGCTGCCAACTGTGATGACTTTAAACTATCTGCATACACTTATGATGCCAAACCAATTCCCACATAGGCTACCCTGCATTTACACACTTTCCCTCTTCTCACACACGAGCACCTTTTAAGAATGTGTCCTATCTCTGACTCTTTTTGCTTCAGTACATGCCAAGATACAGCAACAAAAACATTAAGAGCACAACTCTGATCCTTACACATATAACTTCAATACACTTTTCACAAATGTAACATCAGAGAGAGCGAAAGATACACACTTGCTTATGATTATACCCACAGAGTAGTGTGTTAACTGGCTGTAAAAGCACTTTGGTGCCTTGTCAGGGATGAAGCACTATTGTCCTCAAACCTACAGGAAAAGCTTAACTGAGTCTGAAAGCACCTTTCTTCTCTAGCCCGCTGCTGAGATTTGTCTGTAGATGTTAAAGGTGGGCATAATCAGTTTAAGGAGCAGTAGGTAAAGTGTAGGACGTCTGATGGGTTAGATTCACTACTCCCACTCCTGTCTAAGCAACAGTAGGAAGAGCGTTGGACTTCGGAGGAGTTTGATTTATTATGCCCACTCCAGGATAAGCAACAGTATAGAAAGTGATGGACTTGAGAGTAGTTGGATTTACTATTCTCACAACAGTCTAAACAATAGGGAAGTGTTGGATTTCAGGGGGTGGGGAATACATTTACTACTCCAACTCTAGTCTAAGCAACAAAAGAGAGAGTGTTGGGTGTTAGATTTACTATTCCACTCCAATGTATTCAACAGGAGAAAGTGTTGGACTTTGAAAGGATTACATTTACCTTTCAAACTCAATTATTTTCTAAAACATTTAAATGCCCAACAATAATTTTTCTAATCATATTTTATACAGAACATGCATAGGATATAAACTTAAATAAATACTAAGTAAATTAAAAAAATAAAATTCAATTTATTTTCCAACCTTTTCAAAACCACTAAAAATTAAAAAAATATATATATATTTAAATATAAATATTCTTGAAATGTTCCCAACCTAACTAATGGGGTAAAGGCTCCCAAGGTTACCCCTATCCTGTCTGGTGATTGTCAAGATGGCAAAAGTCTTCAGCCACACTACATTTTGGGTGTGTGGAGACTGTACTATTGTAATCCTTGCGTACTCCACTTCCAGTTTGAGGCAGTCACTGTACCCAAAATAAACCCTGAGACAAAGGTCTGTGAGAACCTTCGGCATCCTGCTTCTCTTCCTTTCAAGAGCAGTTTTATAGGTAAAAACCCAGCAGATCTACCAAACAGGATTTGACACCTATGTCAAAAAAGGATGCTCATAGCCCACCCTGCACATTCTTTCTTTGTGGATTACGCAATAGGTGCTGCTATCTACTAAAGACGTTTGATTTATAGGCCTTGTACCTTATATTAGGGATTTATAGGTAAATTGAATAAACCAATTAGGATTATGCCAATTCAACCATCTCTAAAGAGGGAACACAATCACTTTATTACTGGTTAGCAAAGGTAAAGTCCATAGAGTTATTCAGCTACACTACAGTTGGGCTCTGAGGACTGGGGGTGTGTCAGGAATGTACTGGTGTATACACTCATCTAACACTAAAATCAGGTTTTAGGCAGACCCTGTACCCCAACAAACTCAGAGACTGAAGTCTAGTTTAATTAAGCTGAGTTTTCATCTAACATGCAGTGGATACACACACATTGTTTTGGCATTTTGTTCCCTCCTTTGAAGTGTGCCCCAAATGTTATATGAAAAGACTCGGCAGAGCTGTCAAGAAGGATGTGATATAGAAGCAGGACTCGGCACTTTAATTTTAATAAGAATCCTGCCAGCCCCCAATGCATGTTCTGTCATGTCCAGAGGGGCAATCTCTGCCCATTCAGGTCACCCTATTGTGTTGCTCCTAGCTGCAAGTTCATATCTCATTCAAACATATTAAATTGCTAATTACTGGCTGGCCGAAGTTAAAGAATAAAATGCAGATTTAGCTTCCAGAGGCTTCATGAAGGGCAAAAGTAACTTTTTAAAAGTTACTTTTCTGTAACATGCAGAACAAATCCAACTTCACCAGTGAATTGGATTTTTAACACCTATTTAAACAGTTGTTTATCTTTCTAGCGAGTCTCATTCCTGAGATTCAGGATTAGTATTTAAGATTGCATCCCAGTGTTTTCCTATGGATCAGCCAAATCTGCAATTGTGAAAAAAGTTTTGAGGGAATTTTCACGGGGCATGTTTAAAATTAAACTTTTACATGTCCAACTTTAGAATACCTTGCACCCTGCATTTTTGGGCAATATGGCCTACTTAGAGGTGACAAATATTTTAAATAAAAGGAGCATCTGATTGGCCAGGTCAGGCAGGTGACATCACAGCCCCCTCCTGATAGGTGGTCACCCTGCTAGGTGACCAATCCCCCTTCTTGGGCTACTTAGGGTCCCCTTCTTGGGTGGGTCCTCAGATTTGACAGGCAAGATTCCATTAGGACTCCTCTGCATCGTTTACTTCATCTTCTGGCCACTGGGACTGCAACTGGACCCTCCAGGAACCCACAATCTGCAACTCAAGTGACGACTCTGCTCTGTACCACTGTTTCTCCGGGTCCTAACAGCAACTGCAACATTTCCCTGGCTGTGCATCCTCTGAGGGCGGCAAATATTCAGCCTGCACAAGAATCAAGAAGGAATCTCCCTTGAAGTGAAGGAGTCACTCCCCTGCATCCACAGGCACCAACTGCAACGAAGACCCGTTGCATGGATCTTCTCTCCTCCGGAGCTGTGTGGCTCCTGCATTACAGGTGGTGATCTTAGTCCTCTCTACCAGCTGTTTAACTTGCGGGATGGTAAGCACTTGCCCCTCCTTGCAGGACAGTACCCCTGTGTACAGCGACTCTAGCAGCTACCAAGGCTTGTTTTTTATCTCCTCCAAAGGATCTTCAGGCTCCATGTAGCGCCAGCCCTCAGCACTCTTCCCTGCAATGCACAGTCTCCTGCCTGCTGCTCCAGCGATGTGGGACTCCTTTCCAGGTGTACTGTGTGGGCCTCACAACGACTCCGGTGCTGGCTGCCTGGGGGCTGGCTGGGGGGCTGCCTCCTCTTCCTGTGACTCTCCCAGCTGCTGAGAGTCACCTTGGACTCCACTCTTTGGGTCAAGTCCCCTGGGCCTTGCTAGTCCTCTTAAGCCTTGCAAAACCCCCTCTACCGTCTCTTTCATTTACCAAGGCTTGTTGATGTTTTTTCAGCACAACTGACCGGAACCCGACTGCCGATGTCAGACATCCTTTGCATCATTTTTGGACTCCTCTTCTGCTCCTGTGCTGTACTGCTATCTTCGTCCACTGCCAACCTGGTCCTGGGTGGGTAGTGGCTCCTGCTATCACTGGACACTAACTCGAACTGGACTTGGCCCCTTCTTTTACAGGTCCTCTTCTGTCAGAATCCATCTTTGGTTTCCTCCAGTCTTCTCTGGGCCTTGCACAATCCTTTTCCAAAGTTCTTCTGTGGGTTTAGGGAAAAAACAGGTACTTACCCTGGTCGCTGGGGGGCACCCTGGTACTTACCTTTTGGGGTTCCTAATTCCTCCAGCTCCCCTCTGCTGATTCCACTTTCTTAGGTGGGGGACTGCCTTTCACATTCCACTTACTTAGTATATAGATTGGACTCCCCCCTAGGGACTTCACTCTTTGCTATTGCTTTTACTACTGCTGTTGCTTTTTAAGCTAATCACTGACGTCTAATGTGTATATAATAGTGTGTTTACTTACCTCCTATTGCAGTATTGCCTATACAGTATTTTAGTATTTGTGTTCCCATAATAAAGTACCTTTATTTTTGTAATACTGTGTGGTTCTTTCAGGTGTGTATGTGCTGTGGGACTGCAGTGGTATTGCATAAGCTGTTTTTGGCTGTTCATCCAGAGCTACCTCTTGAGAGCCCTGGCTTCCTAGACACTGCCTACACTTCACTGATAAGGATACCTGGACCTGGTAGAAGGTGATAACACCATAGAGCTCACCACACACCAGGCCAGCTTCCTATAAACAGCCCCTGGCTGGAGGAAATCTTTGACCCCCTTATCCCCCACCAGGGTCAAAAGGGAAGGAGAGGACAAACAGTGATGTCTGCAGGTGTTAACAAAGCTCTAAACTAACCTTTTATTGTAACTTCCAATCCCCACTCACTTACACCGGTAAATGGGCTTACGTCTGCCAGAAATGCCATTGTGAATCCTTAGCAGGCTTATGTGAGGTACATTCAGTTGTACACTTAGGTCTGCCAACCACCAGATTCCCCCCGTTCTCTCCATAAACTAGCTCCCTCATGTATCATGGCCCTGCTTTTATTCTATATATTGCCTTTGATTTTGTGGACACTTTGCAAAATTGCTCCATTATTGATAGCACATTCCTCTGTAGTTGCAACATGCCATGATCCGTTCTTTGCAAAGCACGCCTTACATTTTACATATTAATATCCTAGGAAAGGGAGAATAGCAATTGATTACTTTCATTTCTTGAGACTAGTCAGATGCTCTATTTAGTTCAATTAAGTTTATGTTCCCTTCATAGTGGTAACTGCTTGAGTATCCATTTTTAAACTTCCTGAATTATTTAAACTTTAACATCGCTTTCTTCTTCAAATGTTTATGTGTTTCCTTCCACTTTCAGAGCACCAGGCAATGATTCCCATAGTCATTTTCCCTCTACTTAACTATTGTAAATTCTCTGTATTGTTTCTTACTGCTTCCTCTTGTTTAGTCTTCAGAGAAATCAACATGCGGCAGCCTTCCTTATATTTGGACTTCTCATATATGAGCACTGTGTCCCCTTACATTTGCAGCCTTCACTGGATACCAACTTCCAAGTGGATAATTCGTAAATCAGTGTGGCTTACTCATCAGACCTTTCAGAACATTGGCCCATGCAATTTGTCTCCTAAGATCCACCAATAGTCTACTACCTGTCATTTAAGATCTTCCTCCCTCAGACTGCTTAGTTTGCCTACAGTGCACTGTGTACACACAGACGGGTGCATACACAGTGTACCCATTCCCTTTTCTAACCTCCAAGTATTGAAAGATCCTCCCTTCCTTTAGAGCTGTGATTCCTTAAGGATCACCTTTGGATATGCAAATCCCTGACAAATTGGCTCTACAACATCTGTATCCAAGAATATTTTGGATAGAGATACTGAATAGCAATCCTCTGAGCGCCAGGATCCTCTTTTGGGTGGCTGCTTGCATTCCTTTAAATTGCCTGAATAGAACTGAATAGTATTTATAGGCAGTACTGCTACAAAATGGTGGAAAAATGGTCTAGCGGGGAAGATGCAGTGGGTCTAGTTGCTGCCTTTGTCACCACAAATATAAAGGGACAGATCTAGACCATATATTTTCATAATGTAGGTTTGGAGCAGATGATTAGCTGAGAACTTAGCCAAGCTATACATTTAAAAAAAGTAGTTTCGGTATTTATGTAGCACTGACATGGCCAATGATGGGAGTGGAGTGCTCTAGCTAGCACAAGAAGCACACACAGTGTGCAAAATCATGGGTGGCTATTTACAAGATCATGGTGTCAGCAAAACTAGAAGATTTTTGGCGCAGAAAAGAACGGAACAGGTGTACAATGGAATATGACTCAACTACAATTGCTGGTTACCGGGATTTCACGAATTAACTTGTTTCATGCTTAACGTAAGAGGCAATGTGTCAAGTATCTGGGCAACACTTAAATTACAATAACAGTAAACAACACCACAAAAAGACTCCACAGAAAGAGAATATTTAAGTGAATAAAACAAGACCAAAATGACAAAACGCCCAATACGTAGATCCAAGCTGTACATTTTTAAAGAATAAACTGCAATATAGCGCGTTAAAGTCAATAGACAAAAAGTTTACTTGAGGTGTTGCTAGACCAGGGCAAATTGAAAGTTCAGGCAGACCGGATGGGGGGCAGGCCGGTTACAGGACTCATGCAGAGCCCGCTGAAAAATGACCTTGTATGGAGCAAGCGTCAACATTGAGGATCGATTCAAAGGCGATGCACTGGTTCCGATCCACGCATTCGAGTAGATGCATCGGTGTCGAGCCTCGCATTTGGGTCCTGCGTTGAACTCCATTGAGATGTATGTATTGCAATGTCATCGAGCTGCGCAGCGATGTCCTTCAATCGGCGCTGCGTCATCAGCAAACCTCGCAATCTGGTCCTGTGTAGTCACTGATTCTGCAATGTGTTGGCGCCAGAGGGAAGTACGTCGGTTCTGAGTGGTGCAACAGCTCGGGTGCATTGATTTTTCCAGAGAAACAGCTGCAAAACCAGTTTCTAAGACCCAGGACTGGATTGGCACTTGAGGCAACAGTAAGACTGACAGGCGACAGAGACCAGCAACAGTAGCAGAGTTGCAGGCAGTCTTTGATGTCCCTGAGACTGCAAGGGCAGGGGGCAAGCCAGCAAGCCCTTGCAGTCACTTTGGGCCAGATGTAGGAAAGGATTTGCGCCTCGCAAACGGCAAAAAACGCAGTTTGCGAGGTGCAAAAGCCTCTCCGCGATGCAGATATGCATTTTGCGAGTCGGATCCGACTCGCAAAATGCATTTCCGACTCGCAAATAGGAAGGGGTGTTCCCTTTCTATTTGCGACTTGCAGCGCTCGCGGTCGCAAATTAAATCGCAGTTACCATCCACTTGAAGTGGATGGTAACCCAGTCGCAAACGGGAAGGGGTCCCCATGGGACCCCTTCCTCTTTGTGAATGGATAAAAAATATTTTTTTAGAGCAGGTAGTGGTCCTATGGACCACTGCCTGCTCTGAAAAATACCGAAACAAAAGGTTTTGGTTTGTTTTCTAAGTGCAGCTCGTTTTCCTTTAAGGAAAACGGGCTGCAGATAGAAAAAAAAAAAACTGCTTTATTAAAAAGCAGTCACGGACATGGTGGTCTGCTGTCTCCAGAAGGCCACCATCCCAGTGAGTGCCCATACTCGCAATGGTGTCGCAAACTGCGACCCACCTCATTAATATTAATGAGGTGGGTCTTTGCGACCCCATTGCGAGTTGCAGAAGGTGTCTGAGACACCTTTCTGCATACCAAATTGCGACTTGCAATTTGCGAGTCGCACGGACTCGCAAATTGCAAGTCGCAATTTGCTTTTTTGCTACATCTGGCCCTTTGTTCTGTAGATGCTGTAGAGAACAAAGTCCGTCCTTCTCACCCCAAGGCAAGCGGCAGCAGGCCAACACAGCAATGTGGATGAGCAGAGTGCAGTCCCACCTGACAGCACCGCAGTGTTTCTTCCTGTCAGAATGTCCTTCAGATCCAGTAGTGTACTGATTTAGTGGGGTTTGAAATCCAGTACTTATACCCAGTAGAGCATTTGAAGTGGGGGAGACTTCAAAGAGAGGCCTCTGAAGTGCGAAAGGTACCATCCCTTCCTTCCCTGGCTTCAGACACTCTACAGGGAATTATACAGCCCTTTGTGTGAGGAGAGGTACAACACTATTCAGGTGTGTCAGCTCCTCCCTCCCATCTAGCCAAGGAAGACCCATCAACCTGGTTGCACCCCAGCTTCCTTTGTGTGTGTGACTGTGTAGAGGGAATGGTTAAAGTAATAAAAAGTCAACTTTCTAAAAGTGGCATTTTCAGACTTACAATTTAAAATACAACTTTACCATAGGTTGGGATTTTAAATTGAGAGTACAGAGACACCAAACTCCAAATTTCTAGTTTTTCATAATTGAAAGTTACAATTAAAGGTTGCTTC
Source organism: Pleurodeles waltl (assembly GCF_031143425.1). Lineage (NCBI taxonomy): Eukaryota > Metazoa > Chordata > Amphibia > Caudata > Salamandridae > Pleurodeles > Pleurodeles waltl. Next base: position 1,131,976,254 of record NC_090446.1, on the reverse strand, counting down.
AAGGTAACCCCAATGTTAACCCATGGGAGGTATAGGCCTTGCAGTAGTGAAAAACAAATATAATAGTTTTTAATTACCATGACATGTTAAACTTAAAAATACATGTCCAACTTTTTAAATACACTACACCCTGCCCTTGTGGCTGTTAAGGGCCTACCTTAGGGGTCAGTCAATCATTCATTTGTAGAGCACATCATTGTCACCCCTGGGGGTATCTGGGCACTGGTTTGCGAGATCTCTGTCAAAGAGCCAGGTCTTGAGTCTCTTTCTGAAGTCTGCCAGTGAGGCTGCAGTTTGGATGGGAGGGGTAAGTTGTTCCAGGACATGGTGGTGATGTAGGAAAAAGAGTGGCCGCCTCTGCAGCTGCGCTGGAATCTGTGTGTGTGTGTGTGTGTGCGCAAGGACCAGAGACTAAAAACAAAGGTGTCTCATGGGTTGGTGGGCGTGTAGACGGAAGTTGATGTAGTCCGCTCCTTGATCGAGTAGGGCTTTGTGTGTGTGTGTGGGGAGCTTGAAAGGACATCTCTTCTGGACGGGCAGCCACTGGAGGTTTCAGAGGTGAAGGATGATGCAGATGCACCTGGAATGGTCCAGGATGAGTCAGGCAGCAGTGTACTAAATTGTCTGGGGTCTCTTTTGGAACTGGAAGAACATGCCAACATAGAAAGCATTGCCATAGTCGAGGTGGCTGGTGACGAGGGACTGGGTGACTGTTTTCCTGGTGTTGGCTAGAACTCAACTAAAGATTTTGCAAAGCATGTGGAGGGTGTGGAAGCAGGAGGAGCCGACTGCGTTGATCTGCCACTTCCTGGTCAGCTCACTGTCGAGGATGATGCCAAGGTTGTAAGTGTGGTCTATAGGCGTGGAAGTGGGTCCAAGTTCAGCTTGCCATCAGCTATGGTCCCAAAGGAAGGGATTTTTCCCAAAGATCAGGACTTGTGTCTTCTCGGAGTTGAGCTTCAGGCAGCTGGTTTTTATCCAGTCTGCTGTGGTGGTCATGGTGTTGCGAAAGTTGGTTCTGGTGGAGGAAGGTTCTTCTTTAAGTGAGAGGATCAGTTGAGTATCGTCTGCGTAGGAGATGATGTTGAGTCTGTGGGATCTAAAGATGTCGGCCGGGGAGGGGAAGTTGTCATATAGATATCGAACAGAGTGGGGCTGAGGGATGAACCTTGGGGTTCTCCACAAATGATGCTCTTGGGTGCAGCGGGGAAAAGGGGTAGTCGGAAGGAGTGCGTCCTGTCAGGAAGGAGGTTGATAGGTTGAGGAGGATCAGGGGGGCAGTTTCCCCACAGTCGAGGAGAGCTCTGATGTCAGCAGTGGCAGCAATGAGTGCAGTCTCGGTGTTGTGATTGGAATGGAAACCTGATTGGGAGGTGTCCAGTAGGTTGCTTTCTTCCAGGTATGTGGTGAGCTGCTGATTGATGGCCTTGTCAAGTACTTTGGCCGGGTAGGGAAGTAGAGAGATGGGTCTGTGATTCTTGAGGTCATTGGGTCGGCAGAGGGTTTTTCCAGGAGGGGTTTGATTTCCGCATGCTTACATTTGTCTGTAAAAACTACAGAGGTGATGGAAGTGCTGTGGATGCTGGTGAGTTCCCTGCTGATGAGGTTGGTTTTGAGGTAGAACAGGTGGTGGGGATATGGGTTGGTGGGTGCCCCGGAGTGAATGGCCGAGGTGGATTGAGAGGTGAGCGGTGCCCATGTGGAGATCGTACTGTTGGTGTGCGTGGGGGTGGTGGGGTAGAGAAAGCTGAAGTTGGGGATTGTGGGTTCAGTGTTGAAGTTGTTGTAGATGGTCACGATCTTGCTGTGAAAGCTGTCTGAAAGGGTGCTGCTGAGTTCTTGGGAGGGGTGGATGGTGTTCCCTGTGGCTGCTGGGTTGGAGTATTCTTTGACTATCTTCAAAAGTTTTTTGTGAGGTTGGATGCTGAGTCAATGCGAATTGAGATGGCCACTCTCTTGGCCTTCTTAAGTTGTCAGTGGTATTTGCTGAGGGCTGCTTTGTGGGCTGTTCTGGCTGAGGGCTTCCTGGTGGATCACCTTTGTTTATCTAGTTTGTAGCAGTTTTGCTTTGGTGGCTCTGTGCTCCAGAGTGTAACAGCTGGTGTGTGTTTAGAGGTTTTGTTGGTTTTGGCTGGTTTATGCGGGCCAACTGAGTTGGTGTATTCGATGATCCAGGAGGAGATGTTCAGGATGGCTTTGTCAAGATCAGAGGAGGCCTTGGGATTGGATAAGCTGAGGGCCTTCGCCCACTGTGATTCAGTTCCTCTGCTCCAGTTGCAGTAGTGGGCTCTGTGGTTCCTAGTGGTGGTATGTTGAGCGTCAGTGGCGGTAAAGTGGATGAAGCTGTGGTTGGACCAGAAGAGTTCTGTGACATGGCTGAATCGGACTCTCTCACTGGAGGTGCAGAGAGGGTCGAGATTGTGTCTGGCCCTGTGTGTGGGTACACTGAACAGTTGGGTGAGGCCTATGTTGCTCAAGTTCTCAAAGAGGGTGGTGGAGTTGGCACCTTTGTGGTAGTCAATGTGGAAATTTAGGTCACTGAGTAGAATGTCATGGATGAAGTTGATGGCTAGTGGTGTGATAATGTTGAGGATGGCGTCGCAGAAGGCTTGTGAGGGTCATGGGGCTGTGTATACCTGGGTGCCTTTTAGGGTAGTTTTGGAGTCAGTTTGTAGTTGGAAATTGAGGTGTTCCATGAGGGCTCAGGTCTCGTTGTTGGTGGCGATGCATCAAATGGTGTTCTTGAATATGATGGCGATGACCCTGCCATGTCTGTTGGTGCGGTCTCGGTGAATGATCTTGTAGCTGTCAGGTGTTGCAGGGGGGATATCGGGGTTTGGGGAGGGGTTTAGCCAGGTTTCGGTGATGATCGTGGCCTTCAGTGTGGGTGCAGCGAAGGGTCCTGTGTAGGCTGGGGGTTCGGTACTGCAGGAGAAGTGGCAGTTTCGGCATGTGAAAGGCCCTTTGGTAGCATGAGGGGATGGGGTGCAAGGAATAGCCTGCAACTATAACATGCATACAACCACTTGTAGACAAACAGCCCCACACCACGTGCAGTTGAAAGGTTGGTCTCACAGGTCCTGGCTGTACTCAGACATACTTACTGATTAAAAGTGAGCCTATTGGCTTTACCAAGAGGTGAGCAATACATATATCAACTACTGATGGCCGCCAGTAGGTAGTTATAGTTAGGACCTATTTTCCATAGGAAAAACATTTTTGTTTTGCCAATAACTTTAGCGCCGCTTGACAAATCTTCATGACATTTTCAAAATGTATACTTCAGTCAGTTCAGCTGCTGTGTTGAAAGTTTCAGGGTGATCAGTCAAGCAGGGGCTGAGAAAAAGGGGGGATCCCAAAATGCATTTTCCCCACACATTTACCCATAAGGATTTTGAACCCAACTACAGCCCAAACCACTGGACGGAATTACACCAAATTTGGCAGAATACTAGCTCTTAGTCCAGAAAACGTGTTTTACTACTGTAAATCCATTCAGTAGTTTGAGAGATATTAAAGGAAAAAGAAATATAGATATCTAGGAACGTCCTCTGCCGGATCCAACGGTCCCCGTGCTCATATCTGATTGGCCGCCAACACTTCAGCAGGTAAGAGACCCACAAACAAAGATTGAAAAAAGAAGGGTCACCCTGAGACCCTAGCCTTTTTTTTTGCAGTTGTATATAGCGCAAACTCGACCTGAAGGTATTGTGTATTGCAGCTCTTTACACGAGCACCAGTTAAGTTACACAAGGACACATTCATTTTTTGGTGGGCATGGGAAGATAAAGCGATTTGCCTAGAATCACAGGATGTTGAGCCCTCTCCGAGACTCTAACCTGGTTCCCCAGCTCCAATGTTGGCAGCTCTGACCGTTATGCCACCACCTTGGTGCAGGGGTCCACCACAGATCCCAACAGGGCTAAAAAGCTTTTTTTTTTTTAATCTCGGAAAAATATGTGGATGGATCTGTGGATTTTTCTGTGTCTTTTTATACAAAGCGCGGCCCTCCCATGCACTTCCTTTAGTTTACCCCTGGGAGACCAGGTCCCGTGGGCATTGTGAGGGGAAATTTTTTAAGTCAATGACGGGGGCCCTGGGGACGGCTGCCTCCACATGGCACTATCCAACAAGTATGCGGGTGAGTCTGCTGGGCTTGCCCACCCACGGGAACCACATTCTCTGGGGCAATGTTCGTAATCAATGCAGGGGGGCTGGGGCCCCCTCACAGGCCCGGGGACCACCACCTCACCATAGCAATCTACTTAATACACAGTGTGGGGTCCGCAGGTCCCGGGACCGCCACTTCCCCCAGGGTAAAGTTATTAAATTAGTGCAGGGGCCACCTCCCTGGGGCACTGACTAATATGTATGGGGGCAGGCCTGCACTGGCCCCAGGACCATCACCTCCATGGAGAAATGTTCTTAATACAATGCAGGGGGAGGCTGCACAACTCCCTCCGCAGCCCCAGGGACCACCACCCCCGGGTGAAGTTATTAAATGAATGTCGGGGGGAGCCTGCGACACCCCTCGACCCCCACCCGGGAGGCCACACCTCCCCTGGACAATGACCAATCAATATGGGGCAATGCCCACCATCCCACCCTTACCCCTATTCACCCTGGGAGCTCCAGGACCGCCACCTCCCTGGAGCAAGTAGAAGTAAATTAATATAGGGGGTCCATCGTGGACCCTTGGCCCTGGGGACCACCACCTCTCTAGGGCTAAGTACTATGATGGAGGAAAGCAGCACAGCCCCCCCACATAAAGCCATAGGTGGCCCTGGAGACCGCCAACCCCCAGGGCTGGGTCATGCTACCTTCCAACATGCCCACCCTTGGAAGTTAGCTGTTTTCTTTTGCTTCATGGGAGGCTGACAGCTACTACCAAGCAAAAGGAAATAAATCTGTCAAACAGCTCCTCCTTGCAGAAAGTAGAGTTTTCTTCTGTTTCCCTGCATGCGAATATGAGATCACGGAAAAAGATTAAAACGTTGCTCCCGCAAGAAGGGAGCTGCTATGTCTAGCATCTCCCTGCTTGAAGGAGCAGTGCCGGCTCCCACAGGACGTGGAGAGCTGGCTAGAACAGCGGGGGCCTTCAGGCTGCCCCTGCTGTCCTGACATTCTCACTCTCTCTCTTGCATCCCATAAAGGGATAGGAGAGAAAGAGGCCATTATTGCAATGGTCTCTCCATGCAATACATTCAAAGTTTCACACTAGCAGGATGTTTGGTTCAAACATTATAGTTACGTTTTGAGGATAACAAAACCACACAGTCACTTCTGGCCTGCTGTTAAAGCTAATGGACTGTCACTCAGTAGGCTGAAGGTTCAAATCCTGGTATCTCATGCTGTGTCTCAGTTTATTTACAGTTAAACATTCCTAGTGATGAAACATTTACGTCTTTTTGCCATAACAATCTTCGGGTAGAATGTCATATTTATGTCTGGAAACTGCAAAACAAAGAGTCAACTGTGGCCTAGAGATTAAGGTCTGAAACACCCCGAAGGTTGAGGGTTCCACTCTAGGTGTGTAGGTAGTCACATTCCCACTTTAATTACTTTTCAAATTCAAATATTTCAGACATATACCGGAAATGTAATCGCACTCTTTTCATTTTACAAATAAATTTTTTTCAATTTGTCCAAAAATGTCTCATTCTAAATATATGATTCATCAAAGTCTAGCCAAATTCTGTAGGTAGTTAGAGGGGGTTGACTGCAAGGCTGCAGCCACCCCCACCACACGAGTGATTATAGGGAGTTGGCCGCAGGGACTGGCTGCAGGCCAGACCCCTTGGTCAACCCCCGTCATTTGGGTGGCACAGGATTGGGTAGTAATAGGCCGTGCGCAGCGGTGGTTGAATTAACATATAGTTGGTGGTTGGATTATCGTATCGCTGGTGGTTGGATTAATGTATAGTAATTAAAATTACTTTGCATTAGAGAAACCATAGAAATTCACTGAAAAAAACAAAGGTTACAGGGACGTTATAGTTAGGAAATAGATATTTTTTTTTTTTAAATAGAAACTCTCTTAAAAAACCAAAGGTTACAGGGATGTTATAGTTAGTTTCTGAATTTACTTGCACAAAACCCTAGAAATTCAGCAGTTACAGTTATTTCAAGTAACTATAACTTGTAGCCTAAGATAACTATAACTTGTATCCTTGCTGTGCACTGCTAATTACCCCAGATATTACAGCACTCATGACAACTTCTATAATATAATTATAAATATAAATGAAAATCTAGCAGTGAAATTATTGAAGAAAAAATTGTGCATGACTAGGCCTGGGCTGTAATCTGTTTGTGGAGGTGGCTCTACGCATGCCCCCTCCCCAAATAATAATATATGTTGACCCCATGACCTCTCCCAGGGGGTTATTTAAAAAGTCAAAACATTTATTTTGCCGCAATCCTGCTGGAGTACCACGAGATCCAGGCAAAAACCCAATTTATTTAAACAATTTTCACCACAAGGGCTAGGGAGATAGGGCATCTCTACCCTGCCCCTCATATCTTTTTTACTCATTTTCAGGACCGGGGAATAAGTCTGGCTACAACATAAAGAAGATGAAAGATGCTAGAGCGCTCACTGCTGCTGGACATTCGCTCCTTTGGGAGAGAGATGGTCCAAGGAAAAAAAGTCCCATGGCCCAATGAAAATGCTCTATTTTTTTACGTTGCGTTTGCAGGACTCGTATGAGAGTCCCTCTAATCCAACTGTCCCGATATACAAATATTTTTTAACCTTAATTTCTCAAAAATTACAGAATGGATTTTCACCAAATCACAAAAAGCATGCTTTCTGGACCAAGATATCACTTCCTGCCATATCTGGTGTAATTCTGTTATCCGTTTGAGCTATAGGCCTTGTCAAAAAGTCTATGGAAAACGCATGGGGAAATATTGTTTTGGGTCAGTTGTTTCATAGGAAAATACGTTTTTGCGTTGCTAATAACTTTGGCCGCGTTTGGCGAATATCTACAAAACGGTCCAAAAAGGTGCTACTATTTGATTAGTTAGTGCATGAAAAGTTTCAGGTTGATCTGTCAAGTGTGGTCCAACAAAAAAAGGGGGGTCCCAAAATGCAAAATCGCAATGCATTTTCTATAGACTTCATTAGGAAGGGCTACAGCAAAAACTGCTGAACAGAATTACACCAACTTTGGCAGGAAGCTACATCCTGATCTACAAAGTGTTTTTTTGTGTGATTTGGTATAAATCTGTTCGGGAGAGCTGGACGGTTGGGCCCATGAGTGGCTCCAGAGACCGCGCATGAGTGGCAATTTAAAAATGAAGCATTCTATTTGGCCCATGGAGCTTTTTTACCTTGTGCCAATTCACTCTTGCAGAAGTCAGATTGCTGTGGGAGCGAGCGTTCTGATTGGCTGCCAGCAACATCAGAAAAATGTTGCTGGCAGCCATTATAGGACTCAGGGACTTAGGGCAAGATGTAGGAAGCTGTTTGCACACTCACACCTAGCAAAAAGGCAGTGAAGTTCTGTACAGGGTCAAAGACAAACATGAAGTCAATGAGTAATTGGTGAGGTAGCTGTGTTGTAGACGGTTAATGGATTGCAATGTAGTGTTGGTGAGGTTCTGAAGAATAAAGGAATGTTGTTCCAAATCCTAGGTGCAAAGATGCAAAAAGCCTGCTGCCATGTTTTTTAATTTTTTACAGTTTTATAGTCTGCAATATGATGATGTCATCGCTGCTGGTTTGCTGAAAAACAACAAAAGGTGTTCAGCTTGTCAGCAAGATAAGTGAGGACGCCGGTCGTGATGGTTTTATAAATGATTCAGAGGATTATTTTAAAGATGTCATGAGCCAGCAAGGGGAGTCAAAGGTTTTCCATTAATGTGTGGGTGATGTGATCATCTTTTCTCAGGCCATGGATGAAATGTGCTGAAGCATGAAGAATGCCCTTAAGGGGTGATAGTTTGGCATCGGGGGGGCCATGGAGCATAGCATTACCATCACAGACACTCTAGCAAGTGAGGGCTTGAACAGCAGTTCTGAAGCCACTTTCTGGAAGAAACAGGTTAATTTTATTTAGAAAAGAGAGCTAGTACCAGGCAGTCTTTTTTTTGCTAATGTGTTCCTTTAGGGTAAGGTTGGTGCGCAGGGTTAATCCAAGTGATTTGGCACTTAGTGAAAGATGTGGTCTTAAGAAATCAAGGTTCAAGTCACTGAGCTAGGTTTGCACTGTTTCTTGTCAGTTGTTCTTAGCAAATGAGAGGAATTCTGTCTTGGTTGGGTAGTATGGCTGATGTGTAAAAAGTGTTTGAGGCATTGGATTTCTGAAGCAGAGGAGACTTTCAAGTAGACTTAACTGTCATCCGCATATTGGTTCTTGGCAAATAACAGTCAGCACTCTGAAGAAAATGAAAGGCATTGGGTAAGAATGGATGTGCTTATCACAATTTAATTGTTGTATCTGTTTGTAAATTTTCAGCCTGATTACGATTTGAATTGTTTTCGCAGCCAAAGACGTAACGGTTACATCCTTTGCTGAGGCACTGAGGCACCAAGGACGTAACTGTTACGTCCTTGGACTGGCTCCCCCCCATGAGCCTCGCCGCCCCCAGTGCAAGGATGGAAGGGGCATCACTTCCCCTCCCACCCCCACCCCTCAACCCCCATATGGCGTCTGATGACGTCAGCACGTGATCGCGCGCTGACCTCATCAGGCCCTGATTATTTTGGGTTTTGGTTTTACATTTGGGCCATGAGAGCTTGGCTAACAGTCCCACTTGGAATGGTGAGGGCCCACGTTTTGAACTTTGGGACGCTGCCATGTAGAAAAATCGACAAAACCTAGACACATCTGAAAACTAAACATCTGGGTGAGTCCAGGGTGGTGCGCTTCACATGCACCCCACACCATTTTCTTACCCACAATGTCCTGCAAACCTCCAACTTTGCTGAAAATCACACATCTTTTTCCATATTTTTTGTGATGGAACCTTCCAGAATCTGCAGAATCCACAAAAGTCCTACCACCCAGCATTGCCTCATCTATACTGATAAAAATTCTGCCCCACTTGTCAGTCTAAAAATGCTTTTTTTCAAACTGCCCTTTTGGACCTGCTTTGGTTCCCCCTCAATTTCGACATGTTTTTGGCTCTTCCCTGTCACAAGCACTTGGCCCAGCTACTCAAGTGAGGTATCATTATTACCGGGAGACTGAGGGGAATGTTGGGTGGTGTCCCGGTGAGGTGATCTCACACACAAATGTGGGGAAAAATGTGATTTTTCAGCTAAATTAGAGGTTTGCTGAGGATTCTGGGTACGAAAACACTGTGGGATCCACGCAAATCACACCTCCCTGGACTCCCTCGGGTGTCTAGTCTTCAGAAATGTCTGGGTTTAGTGGGTTTCCCTGTATGGCTGCTGAGTCCAGGACCAAACACACAGGTGCCCCCCCCCCCCCCACCCAGCAAAAACAGGTAGTTTTGTATTTCATAATTATGATGTGTCCAGATAGAGTTTTGGGGCATTTCCTTTCACAGGCACTAGGCCTACCCACACAAGTGAGGTACCATTTTTATCGGGAGACTTGGGGGAACGCTGGGTGGAAAGAAATTTGTGGCTCCTCTCACATTCCAGAACTTTCTGTCACCGAAATGTGAGGAAGAAGTGTTTTTTTTTTTTGGCTAAATTTTGAGGTTTGCAAATGGTTCTGCGTAACAGAACCTAGTGAGAGCCCCACAAGTCACTCCATCTTGGATTCCACTAGGTGTCTAGTTTAACAAATGCACAGGTTTGGTAGGTTTCCTTAGGTGCCGGCTGAGCTAGAGGCCAAAACCTACAGCTAGGGACTTTGCAAAAAACATGTCAGATTTCAATGTAAAAATGTGATGTGCCCATGTTACATTTCCTGTCGCAAGCATTAGGCCTACCCACGCAAGTAAGGTACTATTTTTATTGGGAGACTTGGGGGAACACAGATTAGCAAAACAAGTGTTATTGCCCCTTGTCTATCTCTAAATTTTTTCCTTCCAAATGTAAGACAGTGTGTAAAAAAGACGTCTATTTGAGAAAGGCCCTGTAATTCACATGCTAGTATGGGTACCCCGGAATTCAGAGATGTGCAAATAACCACTGCTTCTCAACACCTTATCTTATGCCCATTTTGGAAATACAAAGGTTTTCTTGATACCTATTTTTCACTCTTTATATTTCAGCAAATATATTGCTGTATAGCCGGTATAGAATGAAAACCCATTGAAAGGTGCAGCTCATTTATCGGCTCTGGGCACCTAGGGTTCTTGATGAACCTACAAGCCCTATATGTCCCGCATCCAGAAGAGACCAGCGGAAGTAACAGTATATTGCTTTCAAAAATCTGACCTCGTAGGAAAAAGTTACAGAGTAAAACGTAGCGAGAAATGGCTGTTTTTTTTTTCCTCAATTTCAATATTTCTTTTTATTTCAGCTGTTATTGTTTGTAGGAAAACCTTGTAGGATCTACACAAATGACCCCTTGCTGAATTCAGAATTTTGTCTACATTTCAGAAGTGTTTAGCTTTCTAGGATCCAGCATTGGTTTCACACCATTTCTGTCACTAACTGGAAGGAGGCTGAAAGCACAAAAAATAGTAAAAATGGGGTACGTCCCAGTAAAATTTTTAATGAATTTTTTATACATTCTTGATTTCAATTTCTCAAACACTGAAATTGAAACTGTGTATTGATTTTTAAAAATACTGATTGGGTTTAAAAACAATTAGATTGAAAGGGTGGTACCCTGTTACACTTCAAAAGTTTTTTTTCACCTCTGCAACTCAGAATAATTTGTCTAGGGGTGCTATTTTGTCTCCCACCACATTGCCATTTTAGGCTGCAGTTCTGATCATTCGGGTGCAAGTGTTTGTGGCCAGGTGGGGACAGCCATTGAGCCTTGGGTTGGGGGGATAAAATGCAGGTCGAGGCAGGGACGTGCCAATGGCATGCCACAGGCAAGCCTGTCTGCGCCTGGCCTGCGTATATCGCCAGCCAAGCTTCCCAGTTGGCGAGAGATGGGACTATTGTGTGGAGCAAGGAAGTGCTGCTCCAACTTAGAGGTGACCCCAAATGCGATTTTAGTTTCTCTCTTTCTGGGTAAACCCCAGCAGGCTCTCTCTCAGTGCCCTGGGATACTAGGGTTGCCCCCACTGTCATGAGGTTCCTAATATGATAATAAGACTGCATGTTTAGGGCAGCAGCACCATCGAGTGAGGGAGACTGAATCAACTCCATGCCCTGTCAGCCTTACTCCTGGCAAGCCCGCAGTGCCTCGCTGAACCTTAGAAAGGAAAAAGTGATTTGTGCCAACCTAACCATGACACTCTGACTCCTCAGGGAAGTCGTGGAAACAGATCATACCCCTTTTGATCAGTGACACATGCCTAGGCAGAAGATGAGATGGAAACTGGATTTCAATGCATTTATTGAGGTAACAGCATCCTAGAAGAAAAAAAAAAAGCATGAGCTGCGATATTAAGGCAGATGAAACATAGTAGGGTAATCATCATTACAACCATTGTAAAAAGGATAAACAATCCAACCATTTTGTATGTTTCTAGAGAGTCTAAAGATTCCTTCTCGCACCCTATGTATAAGTCTGAGAAAATAGCGGTGGTAACCCTTTTATCTGTCACGATCTAAGTGAATAAATCTGACCCCATACTTGAATGTCATAGCAACAATCTGCCTGTTGTCTGAATAGCAATCCACTCGAGGAGCTGAAGAGTCAGGGTCAGCGAAGCAATCAGTGAAATGATGTGTCCCAGGTCGGCCATTTCTGGAATGCTCTCTGTACCCCCCCCCAGGCCAATCTGTTGTTTATATACTAACTTATCCAGAGTTCTAAGAATAGGCCTGACGTACCGATATGTCTAGAAAATGGGGACTCACGCCTAAGCTCCTGGAGTCGCAATACGAGTTTATATATCTTGTACCGTACGTAACAGCCTTGAGCAAGGCACAATGTGCATGTGTACAAATGGCTGATAAAAATTAGCAGTACAAACAAATTTGTTTTCTTGGAAAGAAGCAGATGATTCAAATACGAAACAACAAGCTAAAAGCTGGCTGTGCTAAAAAATATGCAATTAATAAAACGCATACGCATTTAAGAGACACAGGCTACAGGCCTAATTCTAAGATAAGGGTGTCCAACCTAAGCACTAAAGGTAACCTACAACACCCTCCCCTTGTCGGAACAGGAGTGCAGAGTCTACTACGAAACAAGCTGATAGAAGACCCTTAAAATCTCTAAATTACATAGGAACTTTAAACAACAAAAATACTAGAAACTATAAATATAAAACAAAAAAAATATAAGGATGTCCATGTCGACAAGCAAAACAAGCCAAAGAAGAAGGCCAAATTGAACTAATGAATTGTTTGGAGAAAAAAATAATCAGAATCCTGCATGATGTAATCAAACATAGTAGAAGGGATGGAATTGAGGATAGACCCACATCGGCAGACAATAAAACCACCAGAGCCTCATTTAAAAGATTAAAGGAGCATACATGATTTGTAGTCTCAACCATAACCACAGCTGAGAAAGCAGTGTTATGTGCTGTGCCAGATGGCACCAGGAGCCAAAACAACGTAATCGATGAAGGCTTGCTCAAAGAAGGCGTCATGTAGCAACCACAATATCATGGGACAACCCTGGCAATTAACCTTCATCAAGAACTTCTCAAATTTAGGTCCACAGAAAGTACTTGTTGCAAGTCTGCTAATAATAACCGGCCCAACGTAGGTACAATGATGGAGGCTGTGTTAATCAAGGCATGTCTGACAAATGCTAGATCCCTTGTCAAACAGAAGTATGAAATATGGTTGGTGCTATCAGACAATGAATGGGACCTAATGTTTGTCACAGAGACATGGCTTAATCCCGCTGCCATCTCTGCTATTGCTCTTGCAATCCCTAACAGTTACTCTATCTTGCACCAAGATCATGAGAATAGGAGGTGGCCTACCTTTGATTTTTCACTCTACGTTCTCGGCGAAAGTGGCAGGACTGAGCTAATGAACATGAGGAATGACATCTTTTGTACTAAAATCTCAGAAAATCTCTCCTTATTGGTTGTCCTGGTTAATAGCCGTCTGGGAAAACTGGGTTACTTCCTGGATACTGTGGCTGATGTCATCAGCAGTGCCTCAATAAATATGCTGACCTCACAGTCTTGAGGAGCCTCACATGCATGTAGATGACATCAGTGACACAGACCCCATCCGAACTAGTAAGATCTTGGGAGTTAAGTTTGAGCAAGACCTGTCCTTTGAACCACAGAATAAGGCTACGATAGGAGCTTGCTACGGGATGAGGAAATTATCAAGTTCTTTCATAAAATATCTCCAGAAAGACCGTTATACAGACTCTGGTTACCACCAGGTTGGATTACTCCGACACTCTCTACCTGGGGGCTCTAGCCAGTTTTATCAACAGACTGCAGAGGATTCAGAATGATGTGTAAGGCTCATTGTCAACCTGCGATGCAGACACTTGAGCCAGACTTTGAGGAATCTACACTGGCTCTTGGTCGAGAACAGAATTCTTTACAAGTCTATGCTTACTACCTTCAGGGTCTTGCATACTAAGAGCCCGGACTACCTCCACACCTGTTTTAAGGTAAACACCCACACACACTCACTGCGTTCAGCCACTTTAGGCCTCTGCAAATTCCCAAGGACATCAGAGCTAGGAAAGTAGGCTTCTCCTTTTCCTTCCCGGAGGCCAAGGCTTGGAACACCCTACTGCCTTCCGTAGGACAGGGTCCTACTGTGAAGATATTTAAGATAAAGCCTGAAACACATCTTTTCAATCTGTAAGTCATTTTCTCCCCCTCAACCCCCTATCCGCCCCCCGCCCCACCCCAGGATGCCCCTTAGGGAGCTGCTGTTGCGCTATATAAGACTGTTTCATTCATTCATTCATTCATTCAATACACAGCCCTACACAGAACTGAAAAACAAATAAATAATAGAGGCCATTGATGGTAAAACAAACATATGTAAAGTTTCTAAAATGTGTAGGTTTAGGGACCCACAATTATTCAATATATGCAGGCTTGAAAAATGAATGAATGAATGAATGAATAAGAAATGTGTTAAGCATACAGATATTTGAGAAAGAAGTGTCTCAGCACCAGTGAGGTAGAGTCTGGAGTATTAAAGCTCTTGTGCGCCATTACAATGACTATTATGTTGGATTGGAAAACAAATGGGTCTTTAGTAATTTCCTAAAACTCTTAAAGGTAGGTTCTGCCTAAAGTTCCAGGTTTTAGCCGTGATGACCAACAGCGATAGGCCTCATGTCCTGAATTTTTTGTATTTAGGGATTACTACCTGGCGCAGGTGATTAGACCTTAATAGGTAGCTACCAGCAAAAAGGGAAATAAATTGCCTTGAGACAAGGGACTTAGCTTTGAACTGGCACCTTTCAACAATTGTTAGTCAGTGAAGATTCTAAAAGAGACTTAATATGGAGAAGCATCTCTTCTGTCCTATAATCATATGAGCTGCTGCATCTGAACTCCTTGTAGACTCTGTAAGAAATATTTGGGAGACAAACTAGCAAGAGTTACAGTCGTACAATCTGGACATAATCATAGCTGGTAACATGTATTTTCTAGATGAGGGAGGCAGAAAAGGAAGAATCTTCCTGACAATACTGATTAAGTGGAACCAAGGGGTGGAGAAAGACCTGATATGTTCCTCAGATGACAACTTGGATTCAGTTAGGACTTCAATGGTTCTAGCATAATGGGATGAAGCCTCCTAGTGTCTCTGGCCACCATTTGTTTGTTCATAAGAAAGAATTGCCAAACATGACTACTTCAGTTTTATTGCAATTAAGGGCCAAAGAGTTGCTGTTCATTCTAAAAGACACCTCAATTAAGGCAGGTTCTGAAAATGTGGGCAGCAATTTTCAAGTTTCCATCTCTCTTAGGATAAAGTGGGTGTTGCTAGCATATGCATGGAAGGTAATGCCTCAGAATCAAGACAAGCAAGCAGGGCTATTTTCACATCAAAGAGTACAGGATTCAGAATAGAGCCCTCTGGCACATGTGTTTGAATTACCTAAGCAGAGGACCTGTATTTAGCTAAGGACAATGTTTGACTATGGTCGCGTAGACATGAGATAAATCATTTGTGAATTGTACCGATAACACCTGCCATAGTCAACTGTTCCATCAGAATTGAGTGAGTTGGGGTTGAAAGCCTCGAAAATTAAGCATGAAGAAACCAGAATGCTCAAGTCTCAATCAACAAATTTGGCGGGTGCACCTATCACCCATGAGGGTATCCGGGTGCCAGGTCAGCTGCATGAGTCTCAGTTGGTGAGCCAGGTCTTGAGCCTTTTCCTGAAATCCTGGATGAAGAGAGGGGCCCTCAGGTGGATCAGGAGGCAGTTCCAGGATTTTGCTGCAGAGTAGGAGAATGCCTGGCCTCAGTAGTTGCTCTAGTGGATGTATGGTGTGTGGGCAAGGTGCAGGGAGGCACAGCGTAGGTGTCTGGTGGGATGGTTAAAGTTCAGTCTGTGGTTGAGGCAGGCTGGTCTTGGTTATGTAGGGCATTGTAGGTGAATATCAGAAGTTTAAATTGGCAACATTTTTGTATGGGGAGCCCGTGCAGGTTCCTGAGGTGAGGGGACATGTGGGTTCATCTTGGGAGGTCGAGGATGAGTCTGGCTGCTGCGTGCTGAATTATTTGAAGTCTTTTTGTGAGGTGTGTGTTGAGACCGGCGTTGAGAGCATTGCCATAATCCAGGCGGCTGGTGATTAGGGCCTGTGTGACGTTGCACCTTGTGTTGATGGGGAGCCACTTGCGGATCTTGCGTAGGTGGATGATACTGTGTTGACCTCGTTTTTCATGTTCAGTATGTTGTCGATGGTTTCGGCATGGTTCATAGGGATTGGAGGGGCCCCAGGCTGGCGGGCCACCAGGAGTTATCCTACAGTGAGGTGGGGTTTCCAAATAGCAGGACTTCTGTTTTGTCATTGTTGAGTTTGAGGTAGTTGCTCCTCATCCAGTTGGCGATGCTGTGCATGAAGAGGTGAAAGGTGGGCTTTGTCGTGGAGTGCTCTTTGTATAGCGAGAGGATGAGCGGAGTGTCGTCTGCGTAGGAAAAGTTTATTCCGTGGTTTTTCACGATGTTGGCCAGCAGGGTCATATAGCTGTTGAAGAGGGTGGGGCAGAGGGAGGATCCCTGGGTAACCCCACAGATTATAGGCTTAGGATGTGAAGTGAAGGGAGGGAGGTGGGTTTTCTGTGTTCATCCAGTGAGAAAAGATGCAATCCATCTCAGGGCATTGCCTCGGATGCCGATCTAGTGGAGTCTTTGAGCACAGTGTGGTAGGAGACTGTGTAGAAGGCTACTGAGAGATCGAGGAGAATCAGGGCCCTTAGGTTTCCTTGGTCTAGAAGGTTCCTGATATCCTCAGTAACGGGGATAAAGGTGGTTTTGGTACAGTGTTTGGTGTGGAAGCCATTTGTGAGGTGACAAAAAGAGTCTTATCTTCTAGGTATGCTGTGAGTTGTTGGTTGATGGCTTTCTTGGGAACTGTTGCTGTGAAGAGGAGCAGTGAGATCGGTCTGAAACTTTTTAGATCATTGGGGTCCGCAAAGGGTTATGAACTTTTTCCCCATCTATAGACCATTCAAACGTTGCTCCTAATTTATGCTAGTTTCTGAATACAGTTCTGGTTTCATTACCATACTGTGAACCTTTTTTGTGGAGATACCCTAATATTGGCTATCAATCAGGTGGCATTCCTCCAGGAGATTAACCCTACAAAAGGAAGAAAGCTTTGAATAACAGGGATGCTGAGGGAGTGCTGATATGGATCTATCTGGAACCCCCTTACTCTCCCAGGTGGAAATCATTGATCCAGAGGGTCTCTTCATGGTATTGGGGGAAAAACATGATGGCATTGACATTGCTTTCCTTAATGTGTATGCCCAAACTGGGAGCAACCAGCGTTCCTGTCCTTGGTAGCACCACACATCACCAAGGTCAACGACATCACCCTCAACAGATCATATCTCCCTCTTCCAACCTTCCCAGTACAGTAAACCGCCTGGCCTTCTGCAACTCGGATGGCGGATTGAGGGATAGTCGACACCTGGAGAGCTCACAATCCCCAAGACACTTCCTTTTTGTTATTATTTCAATTTACATGATTTATCAATTCATCTGGACACATTCCTATGCTCTGCCTCTTTACATAACTGGCTTATTTAGACTGAATACCTTGTCAAAAGCTACTCATATCACATCCCACTACTACAGACCTACTCCCGGGCACTTAACAAGGCCTCAATCCCGGCATGGAGACTGAACACCTTAACCACTTTTAGGACAGGCTTGGGAGATGCAATCCGCAATTACTTCGTGTAAAATGAAATGAGGGCACAGCCTCCTCTTCCCTCACAGAGTAGAGAACATTCAAAATGGCCATTCTGGGGCACTGTGTAGCCAATATAGTTGGGATTTGTGCTCAACTGCACAAAGAGATCAAGCAACAAGAGGATCTCTGAACAGAGTTGTTGTTCTGGTGTTTTGGCAACCTTGACCCTCCTCGATCGGATGCGCATGGAGGTCAAGACCATCCCAGCGCTAGTTTAACACCTCTGGACTTATGATTACAGGGCCCACACCACCAGAGCCCACAATGAGAAAGACAAGAAGGGGAGATTATTAGCTTGGATAGCAAGCCCTGACTGGTGAGCCTCTGACAATAGGGAGTCTATACCCAGACCGAAAGTAAAGTTTTTGTGGAGTACTACGCCCAGGTGTATGCCCGGCAGGATAGAACACCCTCCCAGCCCATGGTCGATTATATTTTAGAAGTGGAGATGCATAGGCTGTCCGCTGCTGTGGCAACCCTACTAGGAGGGGATATGCTGGTTCAAGGGGCCAGGGGGCCATTAAAGCTTTAGCACAGGGTAAGGTCCCTGGCATGGACGGCCTGCCCATAGAATTTTAAACAAGCATTGATGCCCTCCCCCATGTGCTGACCAAACTGTTTATTGCGGCCAAAGACGTTGGTTCCTTCCCTCCAACACACTGCAAAGCCCACCTGGTTCCCATCCTTAACAAAGGAAAACCCTGAGAGATGGGCACCTCCTACAAAGCCCTGTCTATCCTAAACGTTGACTACTATACTGAGCAAGATCTTAGTAAGTAGGCTACTCCCCCACATATAAGACTCCATTCATAAACATCAGTCGGATTCATCCCTACCCAAAGTACTACAATTAATATCCACCAGCTAAAACAAGGCATGCATACTGCACCAGTTACGCACCGAAAGCCCTCGTTTTAGTTGCTGACATTGAGATGTGTTTGATTTCCTGTAAACTGGCCTGGCCAGCATGGCACTTGGTAGTGGTTTCCTCAGCTGGACACACCTTTATAGAAATCCAGTTGCGAGGGTGAAGGCTGGCTCCATCATCACATCACCACAGAATTTGGACACCACTCTGGGCTTGGAATTAACTGGAGCAAATCAGACGTCTTTCCACTATACAACCCCCTCACACGGGCTCCCCTCCCCACCAAAGTAGGTCGCACCCTCCGATGGGAACCGGTTACATTCTGATACCTCGGAATACAAGTTTATCATACTGAAATGGAGCTCATCGAGTGCAACATCAGGTCGACTCTCGCCTCCCTACATCGCTCTATACATATCTGACTTACTCTTCTCTACTACAAGATAGGATTGCAGTATCAAAATTGATATTTCTTCTCCGACTACTCTACTTCTACCCCACTCTACTCCACCTCCCCAGGTCCCTTTTTGCTGAAATAGACCACCTACTAACTCAGCTTATCTGGGTACAGAGTGCCACCGAATAGCACTGCGCAAAATGTGCCTCCCTGTAGATGCGGAGGGATGTGTGGTGCCTGATTTCGAGCTCTATTACCTTCCTGCACAATTAAGATGGGCAGCTGCGTGGTGTAATATGCACTGGACTGATGGCGCCAGAGGGTGACAGTTCACCCCCTCACAGCCTTCCAAGGCAGCCTTACTCCTTACACCGGGGCCACAACTCTTAGTGGAACGGAAGGACCCATAATTTCCTTCCTTATGTCTTCATGGGGGCTACAACGGACCAGGACGAAGTTCCCCTATGCTAAGGACCTCCCCTTATCGTGCTACTACACCTTCGAGACACAGGTGACAGTGTAGGACTATGCGACTAGGAACATTAGGGCATGACGAACACAGGGGATTGCTTCTTGAATGGACGACTTTGTGACTTCCAGAAGCTGGCGTCCGAGTTTCATATTTCTCCACATCAGTTCCTACTACATGGCGCTGTAGCGACAACTATAGTGGGTATGGCGTGCTGAGGGACTAGAACCCCCAACCATAATTGCCTTCAGACTATTTGTACCACGGCTAGTTGGGTTAGGACAATCATGCTCCTTTATTCTTCTCTACTCTCCTAAATTAAAAACCTTCTCAGCCCTACGCACCCACTGGAATGCAGACCTGGTTCGGGAACTGTCAAAGACTGGACTAACATTCTTCACTACTGTTAGAAATGGGGTTTTTGGTTGGCAGTTAGGTTGCCCTCTGTCCAAGCAAGAACCCTCACTCTAGTCAGGGTAAGTCACACACAATCCAAAATCAGCCTGTGCTCACCCTCCGGTAGCTTGGCACGAGCAGTCAGGCTTAACTTAGAAGGCAATGTGTTAAGCATTTGTGCAATAAATCATACAACACCATAGCATAACACCACAAAAATACACCACACAGTATTTAGAAAAATATATAATATTTATCTGGGTATCTTCAGGTCAAAACGATCAAAGATGCAATATGAATTTGTAAAGATATCACTGAAAAGTGATATAAAATGTCTTAAGTCTTTAGAAAGTAAACAGAGTCTCTTTCAAACACAAAGTACCTGGTTTCTGGTGGAAAATCTCCTCAGAGGGCCACAAAGGAAGAGGTGCGTGGAAAAAGGGTGTGTGCGTCGATTTCTCCCCAGCACACACGGACTTGCGTCGCTATTTTCCACGCGGGGAAGTCGGGCGTCGTTTTCCGGTGCGCGGACAGTCTCTTTCTGTGGGTCGCGGGGATTACCAGATGTCCCGGGTCTGTGCGTGGATTTTCCTGCTTGTATTCCGACTGCGCGTCGTTCTGCAGGGCTGCGCGTCGAAGTTTCGATCTCACGGCAGGCGTCGCGTCGATTTCTCCTGCGGAGTCGGGCGGCGTTGTCCTTGCGAGGCCGTGCGTCAAAGTTTTGATCTCACGGCAGGCGTCGCGTCGATTTCTCCTGCGGAGTCGGGCGGCGTTGTCCTTGCGAGGCCGTGCGTCAAAGTTTTGATCGCACGGCAGGCGTCGCGTCGATTTCTCCTGCGGAGACGGGCGGCGTTGTCCTTGCGAGGCCGTGCGTCAAAGTTTTGATCTCACGGCAGGCGTCGCGTCGATTTCTCCCGGGAAGTCGGGCGGCGTTGTCCTTGCGAGGCCGTGCGTCAAAGTTTCGGTCGTCCCGAAGGCGTCGCGTTGATCAGCGTCGGTGTGCGGCGTTTTTCTTGCCGCGGAACAAGCTGTGCGTCGAAAAGTTTGGCGCACGGAGCGTCCAAGAGGAAGAGTGAAGTCTTTTTGGTCCTGAGACTTCAGGGAACAGGAGGCAAGCTCTATCCAAGCCCTTGGAGAGCACTTTTACAGCCAGGCAAGAGTTCAGCAAGGCAGCAGGCCAACAGCAAGGCAGCAGTCCTTTGTAGAAAAGCAGACAGGTGAGTCCTTTGAGCAGCCAGGCAGTTCTTCTTGGCAGGATGTAGTTTCTGGTTCAGGTTTCTTCTCCAGCAAGTGTCTGATGAGGTAGGGCAGAGGCCCTGTTTTATACTAAGTTGTGCCTTTGAAGTGGGGGTGACTTCAAAGAGTCTCTAAGAAATGCACCAAGTTCCCTTTCAGCTCAATCCTGTCTGCCAGAGTCCCAGTAGGGGGGTGTGGCAGTCCTTTGTGTGAGGGCAGGCCCTCCACCCTCCCAGCCCAGGAAGACCCATTCAAAATGCAGATGTATGCAAGTGAGGCTGAGTACCCTGTGTTTGGGGTGTGTCTGAGTGAATGCACAAGGAGCTGTCAACTAAACCTAGCCAGACGTGGATTGAAGGGCACAACAAGTTTTTAGTGCAAAGAAATGCTCACTTTCTAAAAGTGGCATTTCTAGAATAGTAATATTAAATCCGACTTCACCAGTCAGCAGGATTTTGTATTACCATTCTGGCCATACTAAATATGACCTTCCTGCTCCTTTCAGATCAGCAGCTGCCACTTCAACAGTGTATGAGGGCAGCCCCAATGTTAGCCTATGAAAGGAGCAGGCCTCACAGTAGTGTAAAAACGAATTTAGGAGTTTCACACTACCAGGACATATAACTACACAGGTACATGTCCTGCCTTTTACCTACACAGCACCCTGCTCTAGGGGTTACCTAGGGCACACATTAGGGATGACTTATATGTAGTAAAAGGGGAGTTCTAGGCTTGGCAAGTACTTTTAAATGCCAAGTCGAAGTGGCAGTGAAACTGCACACACAGGCCTTGCGATGGCAGGCCTGAGACAGGTTTAAGGGGCTACTGAGGTGGGTGGCACAACCAGTGCTGCAGGCCCACTAGTAGCATTTAATCTACCTGCCCTAGGCACATGTGATGCACTCTACCAGGGACTTACAAGTAAATTAAATAGTCAATCATGGATAAACCAATCAGTAGTACAATTTACCCAGAGAGCATATGCACTTTAGCACTTGTTAGCAGTGGTAAAGTGCCCAGAGGTCAAAAGCCAACAACAACAGGTCAGAAAAAATAGGAGGAAGGAGGCAAAAAGTTTGGGGATGTCCCCGTCAAAAAGCCAGGTCCAACATGACCCCCTACCAGCCTAAAGCCAGGGGAGAACAATCACTATCCTGATGTACTTCCCTGTTTGAGGCGACAGAACAAGGACCCAGGCCCACAACAGCAGGGGCATGCTCCAGTTCTTCGCCTTCCTGACTCCAATTGGATCACTCTGTCCATACTCTCAGGGCCCACTAAGCCAACCCATGGGGAACATTTCTCCTTACCTGCGGATCCCATCTGTGCAGCACCTAACCTTACTTTGCTCACAGATGTATCCCAGGAGCAGGATAGTACCACCATGACCAACACAGTGGTGTTGCCCACTCTACCCCTGGGGTGTGACACTTGTCCCCTCCCCAGGGATAACTCTGTCCACCCGGACAGCAAGCCACAGTGATTACTGACAGCTGCCAGGGATGAGAGCCAGGCCCCAGGCCTCTCAAAGCTCTCCAACCACTGTGGCTGTGGAGAGTGGGGGGCGGTAGCCCCAGGTGCTGGGCACCCTTTAACCACTCTCCCTTCCACCAGGTCAGGGATGACAGCCTGAACCTGGTCCTCCCCTCTGGGGCTTTGTACCCTCCCTCCTGGAGCGGTACCCCCAGAGTCCAACATGGTCAGGGTGCTTACAGAAGTCACCCTGTACCATTCCTCCACCAGTGCAGGGCTGTTAACCTGCAACTGGCCCTCCAACCTGGGGCCTGTACCTTCAGGTTGGACTAGGGCCCGGGGTGAGGTTTCCCTCCCCCTGCCCTCCCTTTTGGGGTCCAGCACCCTCCAACTAGGAGTGGCCTCCTCAGAAGACAACATGGTAGGGGCACTGTTATCAGTAGCCCCTCCCTCCAGGTCCGGGGGGACACCCTGAACCTGGTCTTCCAGCCCAGGGTCTGTACCCTCAGACTGGATCACTGCCTGGCAAACCAGGACTTCCTGGGAGGCACCCCTACCCCCCCACCAGGTCAGAGTTTAACCTCTGCACCTCACCATTCAACTCAGTCTCACCACCCTGAAGTTGAACAATTGCCTGGCACGCCAGGACTTCCTGGAGGGCACACTGACCCTCCACCAGGTCAGAGTTTAACCTCTGAACTTGGCCATTCAACTCAGAGTCACCACCCTGAAGTTGAACAATTGCCTGGCACGCCAGGACTTCCTGGAGGGCACACTGACCCTCCACCAGGTCAGAGTTTAACCTCTGCACTGGGCCATTCAACTCAGAGTCACCACCCTGAAGTTGAACAATTGCCTGGCGCACCAGGACTTTCTGGGAGGCACACCTACCTCCCACCAGGTCAGAGTTTAACCTCTGAGCCTGGTTCCCCAACCCAGGGTCACCACCCTGAGGTTGGGCAATTGCCTGGCACGCCAGGACTTTCTGGGGGGCACACCTACCCCCCACCAGGTCAGAGTTTAACCTCTGAACCCAGTTATCCAACCCAGAGTCAGCACTCTGAGGTTGAACAACTGCCTGGCACGCCAGGACTTTCTGGGGGGCACACCTACCCCCCGCCAGGTCAGAGTTTAACCTCTGAACCTGGTCATCCAACCCAGAGTCAACCCCCTGAGGTTGGACAATTGCCTGGCACAGCAGGACTTCTTGGGAGGCACATCTACCTCCCACCAGGTCAGAGTTTAACCTCTGAACCTGGGTATCCAACCCAGAGTCACCACCCTGAGGTTGAATCTTTGCCTGGCATGCCAGGACTTCCTGGGGGGCACTCTCACCCCCCACAAGGGACAAACCGTCCCCAAGGGCCACACAAGAGTCTGGTTGGCGCAGGTCTCCCGACCTCTGCCCATCCGGCAGAGTCTGGGTTTCCCCCAAACCAGAAACGGTTTCACCTGGGTCATTCCTGGGGGGCTCTGCTCTCAGAGCTGTCCCCTGACTCTCAAGGTCCTCCACTGAGGTCTGCAACCCCCTCTCAACCCTATGTCTGGACTTCTGCACCCCCTCACTATGAGGGGTACTGCCAGACACCAGAACTGTTGGGATGCTGGCTACAGTCACCCCCCCCAAGTTCTTCTGACACTGCGGGGCTTCCCTCAAAAGGTGGCCCTACGGTACAGGCTAGGCTTCCCTCCTGGTGTTCCCTCATGGAACTCTCTAGGACCTGGGACCTACCTGGGACACTACAATCCTTTCCCACCACACTCGGTTGGGAACCACCTAGACCACTCCCTTCAGGAGCACCCCCAAATGCCTCTTCAGACTCTCTGGTACTCACCCAGAAGTCTGCCTCCATTGTAAGCTCCCTGGGGTCAGAGAACTCACACTCCACCTGGTGTTGGCGTAGCTCTGGAAAATAAGGACCAGACATATGCTCTCCAGCAATTACATCACTCTGCCCTTCACATGTATTAACCACAGTACCCTTCACCCAACCACCCAGTAACTCAACCTTGGAAAAGCACTCTACTTCGCCCTCCTGAGACTGGTGAGACAGTATCTGTCTGTCCCTGACACTCAACCCAAACTCTTCTGGGATGTCTCTACACTCTATATCCAGGACGTCCACCAGGGGGGAACCCTTTTCTCTGTCACTCTCTGCTAGAGTCAGTAAAGTGTCCCTCCCCCTAGTAGGAATATGAGTCCCTGTGCCAGTTCCCCAATCCTTCTCAGGGACCCGGTGCATAACGGGAACTACCTCATACCCTTGAACCGCCTGGGGTGTGTCAACTCCCTTCTTCAAGTTGGGCACCACATCTCTGGGCTTGTGCCCTTCTTCAGCAGTACTGGATGCAAGATTTTTGCTGCCACCATCTGAACTGGACTCAGCCCTTCCGGCCTCCAGTTTCAGCTCTTTGCAGCTCAGCTCTTGAGCTGCAATCTTTTCTTCTTCCAGGGCTAAGAGACTTGCTGCCTCAGCCCTTTCAAGCTGCTCATCTAGCTCTTCTAGACACCGCTCTAGAGCTAGGAGCCATTCATCTCCCACTGGTTCTCTTTCCTCATCTGAGTAGTCTTCTTCCTCATGTGAGCAGTCTTCCTCCTCATGTGAGTAGTCCTCCTCCTCATCTGAGGGGTACTTAGTCATTTGGTTTCTTGCTGCCTCTCTCTCTGCCCATCTTTCCTCCCCCAAGACTATGTAGTGATGGAGCATCTCCGCCTTAGTAGATCTCCTTGCTACAGGAAGGCCCCATTTTCTGCAAAGCTTCCTTAGGTCAGCCTTAGTGAGGTGGTCCGTACGAACAAAGAATGAGTAGGTACACAATCCCATTTTGATAAGATCTTATCAGCAAAAACCAAAATCCAAAGTCCAAAATATCAATAGTATATCCAGGAGGACATCAGAGAACCAAGAGCCAAAAAAGATGAAAAATCAAGTTGACCTTCAACTGTGGGTAGGTAGTGAAATACTTAGCTACTGTATGTCACTGCACAAACACAAGTCCTATCCTCACCGCTGATCACCAATGTTAGAAATGGGGTTTTTGGTTGGAAGTTAGGTTGCCCTCTGTCCAAGCAAGAACCCTCACTCTAGTCAGGGTAAGTCACACACAATCCAAAATCAGCCTGTGCTCACCCTCCGGTAGCTTGGCACGAGCAGTCAGGCTTAACTTAGAAGGCAATGTGTAAAGCATTTGTGCAATAAATCATACAACACCATAGCATAACACCACAAAAATACACCACACAGTATTTAGAAAAATATATAATATTTATCTGGGTATCTTCAGGTCAAAACGATCAAAGATGCAATATGAATTTGTAAAGATATCACTGAAAAGTGATATAAAGTGTCTTAAGTCTTTAGAAAGTAAACAGAGTCTCTTTCAAACACAAAGTACCTGGTTTCTGGTGGAAAATCTCCTCAGAGGGCCACAAAGGAAGAGGTGCGTGAAAAAAGGGTGTGTGCGTCGATTTCTCCCCAGCACACACGGACTTGCGTCGTTATTTTCCACGCGGGGAAGTCGGGCGTCGTTTTCCGGCACGCGGACAGTCTCTTTCTGTGGGTCGCGGGGATTACCAGATGTCCCGGGTCTGTGCGTGGATTTTCCTGCTTGTTTTCCGACTGCGCGTCGTTCTGCGGGGCTGCGCGTCGAAGTTTCGATCTCACGGCAGGCGTCGCGTCGATTTCTCCTGCAGAGTCGGGCGGCGTTGTCCTTGCGAGGCCGTGCGTCAAAGTTTTGATCTCACGGCAGGCGTTGCGTCGATTTCTCCTGCGGAGTCGGGCGGCGTTGTCCTTGCGAGGCCGTGCGTCAAAGTTTTGATCGCACGGCAGGCGTCGCGACGATTTCTCCTGCGGAGTCGGGCGGCGTTGTCCTTGCGAGGCCGTGCGTCAAAGTTTTGATCTCACAGCAGGCGTCGCGTCGATTTCTCCCGGGAAGTCGGGCGGCGTTGTCCTTGCGAGGCCGTGCATCAAAGTTTCGGTCGTCCTGAAGGCGTCGCGTTGATCAGCGTCGGTGTGCGGCGTTTTTCTTGCCGCGGAACAAGCTGTGCGTCGAAAAGTTCGGCGCACGGAGCATCCAAGAGGAAGAGTGAAGTCTTTTTGGTCCTGAGACTTCAGGGAACAGGAGGCAAGCTCTATCCAAGCCCTTGGAGAGCACTTTTACAGCCAGGCAAGAGTTCAGCAAGGCAGCAGGCCAACAGCAAGGCAGCAGTCCTTTGTAGAAAAGCAGACAGGTGAGTCCTTTGAGCAGCCAGGCAGTTCTTCTTGGCAGGATGTAGTTTCTGGTTCAGGTTTCTTCTCCAGCAAGTGTCTGATGAGGTAGGGCAGAGGCCCTGTTTTATACTAAGTTGTGCCTTTGAAGTGGGGGTGACTTCAAAGAGTCTCTAAGAAATGCATCAAGTTCCCTTTCAGCTCAATCCTGTCTGCCAGAGTCCCAGTAGGGGGTGTGGCAGTCCTTTGTGTGAGGGCAGGCCCTCCACCCTCCCAGCCCAGGAAGACCCATTCAAAATGCAGATGTATGCAAGTGAGGCTGAGTACCCTGTGTTTGGGGTGTGTCTGAGTGAATGCACAAGGAGCTGTCAACTAAACCTAGACAGACGTGGATAGAAGGGCACAACAAGTTTTTAGTGCAAAGAAATGCTCACATTCTAAAAGTGGCATTTCTAGAATAGTAATATTAAATCCGACTTCACCAGTCAGCAGGATTTTGTATTACCATTCTGGCCATACTAAATATGACCTTCCTGCTCCTTTCAGATCAGCAGCTGCCACTTCAACAGTGTATGAGGGCAGCCCCAATGTTAGCCTATGAAAGGAGCAGGCCTCACAGTAGTGTAAAAACGAATTTAGGAGTTTCACACTACCAGGACATATAACTACACAGGTACATGTCCTGCCTTTTACCTACACAGCACCCTGCTCTAGGGGTTACCTAGGGCACTCATTAGGGATGACTTATATGTAGCAAAAGGGGAGTTCTAGGCTTGGCAAATACTTTTAAATGCCAAGTCGAAGTGGCAGTGAAACTGCACACACAGGCCTTGCAATGGCAGGCCTGAGACAGGTTTAAGGGGCTACTGAGGTGGGTGGCACAAACAGTGCTGCAGGCCCACTAGTAGCATTTAATCTACCTGCCCTAGGCACATGTGATGCACTCTACCAGGGACTTACAAGTAAATTAAATAGTCAATCATGGATAAACCAATCAGTAGTACAATTTACCCAGAGAGCATATGCATTTTAGCACTGGTTAGCAGTGGTAAAGTGCCCAGAGGTCAAAAGCCAACAACAACAGGTCAGAAAAAATAGGAGGAAGGAGGCAAAAAGTTTGGGGATGTCCCCGTCAAAAAGCCAGGTCCAACAACTACACTCCTGTACCTCCTGGAACGCCCACTTTAAATTGATCCAATATTACTACCTACATACGGCATACCGAACACCTAAAAGACTCAATAAACTGTCTTGGGCGCCCGAACTGCCCATCCCAGATGTCACGTAAAGGATGCAGACTTAACATATGGTATGGAATTGCCTGGCCCGATTTTGGGAATCAGTGGCGACTTTCATTAACTCTGCCACGGGCTGCAACCTTGCTTGATACAACCCCGGCTGTCTGCTTTTTGGAACAATTTCCAAAATGACGTGCGAGAATCATACCACGTTGTGAACCTGGCCTTAATTTTGGCCTGTCGACATATTTCCATGTTTTGGAAATCCCCCATATGTCTCGTTCTATTGGGATGGGTACGAG
Organism: Pleurodeles waltl; assembly: GCF_031143425.1. Lineage (NCBI taxonomy): Eukaryota > Metazoa > Chordata > Amphibia > Caudata > Salamandridae > Pleurodeles > Pleurodeles waltl. Next base: position 1,131,948,246 of record NC_090446.1, on the reverse strand, counting down.
AACTGTCCAAGTGCGCAGAATGTGAGGGTGCCATTATATAAATGGAAGTACAGAGGGGTCGACGCAGCCCTGACCACATACTAAGGACTGTCCACTGTTAATCCCTGATGGCCACCTACTTCCCACCTCGGACAAGGACCGAGCCACCAATCACCCACTCGGACGCATTCCTCCCCTCCCTGCTAATGTACACCACACACTGATCCGCGATAGGGAGCCACAGGACTTTCCCTGCTACCCGCCCCTCCACGATACTCGACCCGCGTACCACTGCCCCCTTGCTAGAAGCGGCAGCTACACCCTACTCAGAGACCCTCTTTTCGCCTCTGTTAGTTCCTTATTTAACTACTGTTTCATGCTTTCACCCTCTTTTCCCTGCTCTGTTCTCTCTGCTTGCGGGACTCGTGCACGCACGCCGGATAGGTGGCTGGGGAAAATATTACCTCCAAACTCCTCACATGGTATCTTTTGACTGTACATTTGACTGTGTTGATAACTGTACCGTGCTCATATGCAGAGCCCTACCGCCCTCACAAGCACTCGAACTGATGCATGCCTCATTGTTCCTTGCTGTGACTGTACCCTGTACGCGTTAAATGTCAATAAGGTTTGTTTTAAAAAATAATTGGTTATCAAGCAGTAATTCCTAACGCGATCCTAGGGTGGGTTTAGGTAAGTAAATGGAGGTCAGATTAACAGGGGGAGACGGTGCTTAGCCACGGGGAATATGGATGCCCTTGGAAAGACCTTCAATACCAAGTCCTCTCTTGGGCATTCTGCTTTGGCACCTGGGACCTATGCACTCCATTATTGATGACGCAACTATCAAAAATGACAGGACACCACACACTCTGCTAGCAGGTCTTGGAAGTGGTGGAATAACCCAGGGCAGCTGCTCTCTTGAAGGACTACCCCGCACCTGGGCCCACATGACAGGCATGCCCTGTACTGCAACTCGCTGAGACACAACTGCCCTCAACAGGGCTAATGCTAGAGCTCCTCCCAACAGCAACAGTGCTAGAGATGAACATATTCATGAAGCTGTGCTTCTGTGTCTTCCTGTACTGTACGTCCCAAGAGTCTGCCCTTTCCCGAAGAAGCCTTCTAAACCCCCCTGTCAGAACACAAGCCTTCTCCTCATGATACTGGATCAGATGAGGCACGCTCCTATGCTATATCCTTTCTTTGTTTGATTTGTATTTGTGATGCTTAGTTAAAAGGTTGGACGGTGTACCACAATGTTTATGTTTCCTCTGGGGCGCCATCCCTTGTGCCTACAAGCATGCATTTATTCTATATGGGAGCTATACCTATGGAACCAGGTTAAAAGCCCATAGGCCACTTTTAGTTAGTAAACAGAATTCCAAGCCAACTGCTGAACAGATAGACAGCAATGGGAGATACAAGACAGGATGAGATGTTCTTAAATGCAGGAATATGTAAACATACATTTGTATAAAATGGTAATATTTACCTGTGGCTATAGTGTTTTGTTACATCGGGCTGCCTGATGTGCTGAAACGCAACAGGCATCGAAGTAGGAGTGCATGTTTTTCCATTAAATAAATGAGGAAATACACCATTTTACGAATCGATTTATTCTCCAAACAAAATAAATATGGATAAATATCAATAGGATGGGAAGAAAAAAAATATGGACACATAAATAAAGAAATTTCAAGAAAATAAATACCAAAAAAATGTCAAATAGGTATACATTAACCAAACTACCGGGAGAGGGTGGATTCAGTAGTTGTTGAACACGGACGCCACAGAGAACTGCACCCGCAGACGCAGATCAACAGAGCCCTCTAGGGGGTCTCTACTCATTAAGAAGACCCTCCTACACAGACGTACACACCTGGGCAGATCCTGAGGGTGCCTATGTTTTTGTCAATTTGAAGACTTTAGATGCTGTATTGTGCGTTGTATCCATGTATGCGCACAACACAGAGAGGTGGGGCTTTTTCTTTAAACCGTTTAGAATATAATTGAACTAGTGTCTTCGAGGCTTCTGGCGACTTGAATCTTATGACTGATTCTATGTAGGATTAAAGAGGGGTAATGTAACTGAGGGAATGGCAAAGCTGTCCTTTCTGAAGTCTGCACCAATCATGTTACCTTTAATGCCCGGGCGCCGGCCCTACCAGGATCCAAGGGTTCACATTTGTCCCTAATTCCGATGACATGGAGTCAAGTAACTACTACTTCGTGCACCATTCGGTGCTGTCTGGTGTGGTGTCTTGTGGCATCATGCCCTAATCCAAGTAATTTTGAAAATGAAAAACAGAGCCACACTTCTGGCAATGTGGCAAATGTAAGCCAACAAATGTAAGATAATGAAATGCAATAAAACTCTCCGCCCCCTTATCAGTATGCACAAGGACGTAAAGGACTCTGACAACATTGGTGCAGATAATCTAGGCAGCAGCGAAGTCCACCTGGAGTGAAATGATGATGCGCGACGCAGCGATAGTTCGTCAATTGTCTAGGTTGCAGCAGGACAGACTGGAGCCCTCAATTAAAGTCTTGATTTCTCGATATTCGACACACCCAACCTCTACACTGAAGAACTAGCAATCATACAAACCTGTGTCCAACTCTTTCTTCTTCACCGACCCTGAACAAGTCCTCGTAAAACTGAAACTGCGCCGTTACATAAGGAATTACAATGGATGAGATCTCGGAAGCCATTAGAGATCGCCATGCCTGCAAGTCTTCGGGAGAGTATGGCATTCCCGGGGCTGAGGGGCTGATGTGCTTTGCATCAGGGGTGCTTACCTGTTTTGGCACTAGTCGGCTGAATTCCCATTCTGTCTTCAGTGTGCTCACAGCGGCTCGCAAGTGGTTGAGATGGTGGACAGTAGGAGAGTATGAGATTGGGAGAGCCTCTGGTGGATTGTTGGTCTCAGCTAACTTCGTGTTGCCAGATAGGTGAGGTGTTCACAGCAGGGACGTGGGCTGCAGCTGTGGCCTTGGACAGCTGGGAATGTCGGAGAGGTCTTCTGAAGCAACTAGGTTTCTGTCAAGAGACTGACCATGACAGCAGCAGACAGGGAGCTCAAGGAGACCAAGTCACCAATAGAGCTAAAGGGCCCCAAGGAAGCAGGCTGCTGACAGTGGCTGTGTGAGGACACTGAACTTACTCAGAGAATCTCATTATCTCAAGATGTGCTCAATGTACCTCAGCTAATGGCTCATTATTTTAATATGTTGTATGGTCAGTAATATATGCCTTAAAGGCCGCACAAATGGGGCCCTAGGGAGTCTTCAAATAGTTTCCGATCTCAGTCTCCAGGGGCGGATACTAATGCCCTAATCTAGCAACTTACTGTGGGAACGTGTTTCATAAACTCAATAGGATCTTCAAACTCAGAATACAACCAGCATCTCAGGTCCTCTTGCTAGATCATTCATCTACTAGTCCTTTTTTGTCAGGGATATTTGTTTTGCAACTACTGTGGCCTTCTGAGTGTGGCACGTTCATGGCTACAAAGGGAAGAACCTGATTTCAAATCATAGTGGCAGTACATTATTTTCTTTTATGGGTTTCAAAAGTCATTGTTTAGTTTCAATCCGAGGCACACAAGAATCCAGAAAATCTGGGCTCCCTTAAAGAGTAGATGGTTGCGTGTAATCCTGGCTGTGTATGTAGTTTATCTTTTTCTGCTGTGTACATGGCATATTATGGTTCAATGTGGATTTAATTATTTTTCTGTTTTCTTCTCTTTTGCTTTGCATGTATGACCAACAAGATGCTTTTGTCTAAAGGATGGTTTCACCAATTTATGAATTGTTATGATTAATGGTACTTTGTTATATTTTTGATACTATAAAAACAGCGTGTAAGAAAGAAGTACCTTCCCTCATCCTAATCTCATGTGCTGCCTATAAAGAAGCAGAAGCAACAGGAGCTGCTAGACACATATCAAATGAGACAAATGTTACCTCCATATTTAAGGAGAGGACCCCCCCCTTAATTACGACAGGTACCATCCAATAACCTTGATAAATGTTGGTATCAAAATCCTTGCCCAAAAACTGGACTTTAGCTTGTGCAAAGGCATACCCTCTTTGACACATGAATCTGAAGTGGGGTTTGTCCCAGGTGAATCTCCATTTACGAATGCTTTCTGACATCTTTTGATCAATATCCAACCAATCGTCATCACACCTTCCCTTGACACTGAGGAGGTGTTTGATTGAATTGAATGAGGATATCTTTTGCAAATTCTGGAGAGGGTAGGCCTTATAAAAAAAAAACTATCTCAAAGGTCAGATGGCTTTACAATAGACCAGCGGCTAAGGTTAACAGTGAGGGGTTCCTCTCCAGGTCCCAAAATGTTGGGAGGGGCACGCATCATGACTGCACACTCTCACCACTTATCTTCTTGTTAGTACTGCAGCCGATATCTATGGCTATCAGACTGGCCTCAGACATTCAAAGAAAATACACAATTTGAATCAGATCAGATCAAGTCTTTTCTATATACCGTTGATGTACTTTTAACACTGACCAACACTGTCACCTCACTAACAGCTATAATAAATCTAATCCACTCATGCTCTATTATTGGGATACAAAACCTATTGGTATAATTGTAAGATGTCACCCATTACCCATATGACCACTGCTGCCACCCTTTGTGATTATAACATGCAGAGGATACCACAGACATTGAAGTACCCGGGCATACTTTTAAATAAATATTGGTGTGTAATTTTACACACAGAATAACCTAGCCCATTGGTTCCATCTAGGACTTTCCTAGTGGCATCAGGATCAAATGATTAAGATGACAGTACCTTCACATTACAATTCTGTATTTAAGATGTTACCATATTTTACCCATAAACGTCTTTTTATACAGATGAACAAGTTACTTACTTTTGGTAATCAGCTTTCTGTTGGATACGCTATCTAACCACAGATTCCCTAGATGTTTGATAAAAGCAGTACTCCTGCATGCTGGTAGGTGGCGTTGTGCAGCTCTGCACCAACTTCGTTCTGTTCCGGCAGTGTTGAGTGGAGCTGCTTTAAAGCGTCACCCAAGTTCACTGATTTCAATTGCTTTCTAAGTTGTCTATGACCACAGATGCAGCACCCCTAGCAAACTGGCATGAAAAGTGTGCAGATTTATAAATCTAGGGCCTTTTTAGTTGTGAAAAGGAGTCCAGTTCACATAAAAGGAAGGAAGGAGAGCTGCAGTGGAGTCTACAGTTAAATAGAGTATCCACCAGAAGATTGTTACAGAAGATAAGTAACATGTTTTATTGATGGATACTTCTAGCTGCAGATTCTTCACCTGTTAAAAAGATACCATAGCAGTACCTCCTAGGGCGGTGAGTCTGAACTGGAAGGACCGAGCAGGCAAAATGCCCCTCTTGATGGACCTGAGTACCCAGATAGTAGTGCTTCGTGAACCTCTGTACCAACAAACATGCAACCGACTGACAAATGTCCAGGACAGGCCCTCTGTGGTGCCATTGCACCGGCTGTAGTGTTAGCTCTGGTGGAATTAATCCATAAATCTTCCCGGAGCTGCTTTTAAGCTAGTGCATTGCAATACAAATGCTCTCTTTTGTGGTAGTGTGGCCGTGCAGTTAGGCTTATCAGAGGGTAGTGGCTAAGCTTTTGTTGTACACACACAGTCAAGAAATGAGGCACACCCTCAATGACTAACTCCAGGCCAATGTTTATATATAAAAAAATATACTTTGTTACTTTATTTCTAGAGCCAAACGGATCTTTGCTGCAGGTAAGTACAGTTTCAAGAATGTCGCTTTCAAGTATCATATGCACTTTGTTTAGAATTCACAGGTAAAACTGTTTTTCAGGTAACACTTTTCAATCTAAAAAGTAGACAGTGTAATTTCTCATGGAAAACAATGCAGTTGTAGGGGACAGGAGGAAACAGCTGCAGGTAGGTACCCACAACTTCAGGGCCCAGACTTGGGTGGGGTAGGAAAGTCGGGGGCGGGGTTTACATCAGCATAGTGGGACACAGGTCAGCACCAAACACACACCCTCAGCGGCATGGGGCGGCCGGGTGCTGGGTGGAAACACGGCATCGGGCACGCAATGCTTTTCAATGGAGGAACCCCAGGGGTCACAAAGAGGCTGCAGGCTTAGTCCAGGGAGTCAGCTGAAGAAAACCAGCAGCTGTACAGGTAAGTAGAGAGCCCACTGAAAGTTTCTGGACTGTCGGTTGGGTTCCCCAAGGCCAGGGGGCTGCAGGTACAGGGGTACATTCAGGCTTTCGGGAAACCTTCACCAGAGCCGGTCAGAGGGTCCTCAGGATTTTGGCTGCAGGCATCATTGTGTTGGTCAGGAGGGCTCAATCCAGGGTGGACTCTAGATCAGAATCACCTGGTGACCTTCTCTGGACCGGTGGGCCACCTGGACTTGGGCATCGGGTGCAGAGTGGCAGGACTTGCAGATCTGGGCGGTTCTGGTGTCCTTCTTGGAGGTTTCTTTGTGCACAGGGCTGCTGTCCTCAGAAGATCTTGGTCCTTGGGTAGGCAGGCAGTCCTCTGGGGGGGGGGGGGTTGTAGCGGTTGCTGGTCCTGCAGGATGCATTGCCTTTTTGTAGCTGGAGTATTCAAGCTGCAGACAGGGTGGTAGGGCCAGGGCCAAGTCAGTTGTTGTCTGGAGCCTTCACTGCTGGTGTGGCTCTTCAGTCCTTCTTCTTTGAGGTCGCCAAGAATCTGAAGGGATTGGTTCAGAGGTGCCCCCAAATACTAGATTTAGGGGCATTACAGAGGTTATGCCCCAATGGCTACTCACCCTGAGGGTGGTTACACACTTCCTGTGCCCACACCCTTTGGAGAGGTTGGCACATTCTGAACCCTATTGGCTAACATCCTCCAAAACAAGATGGAGGATTCTGCCAGGAGGGGCTCACCTCAACTCTGGGTACCTTAGGGGTGGTCCCAGCTGGAGTGGACACTCCTCCTGGTGTTTACAAATGTTCCCACCTGACCTGCTGCCAAAAGTGGGCCCTGGTCTGCGGAATGGGCATGTCCACTAACTGGAGTGCCCTCAGGCAGCAGAACAAAAGGCAGGAACCTTTAAGGGTCACCGCCAAGTGTTGCTGTTCCTGCAGGGGGGAGGTGTGAAGCACCTCCACCCAGAGCAGGCTTTGTCCCTGACCCCAGGGAGCACAAAGGCTCTCATCCAATGGGGTCAGAAACGTGTCGGTTAGTGGCAGGCTCGCACAGACCCGACAGCCTCACACTAGAGGGATGTGTGAAATACAGGGGGTATCTGTAAGATGTTCTCTGTGCATTTTTCAATAAATCCAACACTGTCATCAGTGTGGGTTTATTGAGCTGAGAAGTTTGATACCAAACTTCCAAGTCTTCAGTGAAGCCATCATGGGGCTGTGGAGTTCGTAATGACAAACTCTCAGCCAAGGTAATCAATATGACCACACTGCACTTAAAATGTCTAAGAATGGACTTAGGCACTGTAGGGGCATATTGCTCATGCAGCCATGCCCTCACCCTACCTTAGGGCTGTATGGCTTGCTAGTGGGGTGACTTACCTATGCCACAGGCAGTGGTCTGTGGGCATGGCACCAAGAGAGGGATGCCATGTTGACTTTAACTTTTTCTCCCCACCAACACACACGGTCTGCAATGGCAGTGTGCATGTGTTTGGTGAGTCCCTTAAGGTGGCACAATACAAGCTGCAGCCCTTAGAGACCCTCCCTGGCCACAGGGCCCTTGGTTCCACTGGTACCTTTCACGAGGGACTTAGCTGTGTGCCAGGGGTGTGCCAATTGTGGAAGCAATGATATAGTTTAGGGAAAGAACACAGATGTTGGGGCGTAGTTAGTAGGATCCCACCACACACTCAGTCAAGTTAGCATCAGTTATCGGTCAAAAAGTGGAGGAGGGGGGGGAACGGTGCCAAAAGGGGCGCTTTGCTACAGAGGACAGATGCTCATGCCCAAGAGTTCCCAGTACAACACTTTCCTGGCTGGGTCCAGTGCCACTAGAATAACTTTGGCCCTGTTGTTCCCAACCTTCTTCAGAACTCTGAGCAGGAGAAGCATTGGCCGGAAGGCGTACAAGAGACCAAGCTCAACTCTAGACGAAAGAGGTTTCCAAGTGAGAGTCTTCTTGGAAACACTAATGAGCAAAAGTGCTGACACTGCATATTCTTGGCAGTGGCAAAAAATCAAGTTACAGACCTGCCAACTTCAAGAAAAATCTCACAGTGGAGGAGGGGGTGGGGTCTCAAAGGGGGCATGGCCTCATGCCAAATAGCACCTAGAAGGCACTTTTGCCCTCCCCCTAGCCCCAAATCCTCCTCCTCTTTAAAAATAAAAAAATAAAAATAAAAAAAAAAGCTTGCTGATGCTGTTGCCGAGGTCCTGGGGTGTTTTCACACCCATTAATGGACATCAGCTTTTAAAATCCTCCGAAAACGAGCTGACAACCACTGCTTACAGTGGTTTTAAGCTTGTTTTTTTCTGCCACTGTGTGATATTGGCTCCTCCTTGGTGACCATGTGATGGGAGCCAATATTGTATGTCACATGGTGGGATCGTGCGAGTTAGAAGGTCTAAAGTCAGTGTTCTTCCCACTGCTGGAAGATGCCTTGCGCAACCTCCGAGTGCAACAGTTATTTCGATTTGCTATGCGTCTGCAACTGCGTTCATCTGCAATGGTGAAAAGATCCCAACAGTTGGTTTATCACCTAAGAAATTCTCTGGCGATCCACCAACTTCCAGAGGTGCAGAGCAACCAGTAGCCCACCACCCTGCTTGTTGCAGTACCACATGGCAGTGGTGTTGTTTGTGAGCACCTGCACCAGCCTTCCTTTGATTGTGGGTAGGAGTGCCTCCATTGCCAAGCAAATTGCCCTCAAGTCCAAAAAACTGATGTGGAGTGAAGTCTTTGCCTCAGACCAGACCAGAGGCCTCTGATCTCCACCTCTTTCAGATGGCCGAACCAACCCATTAGTGATGCATCCGTAACCACCATAATTTCTGGGTACTGACCTAATCCTAGTGCAGAAGCCACCACTTCAAATTTTTTGAAGTCTCCTCTGGAATTTAGATACACTTCAACAAATTTCTACTGGGGTTAGAGGATCGACGGGAGAGCTGCATATGCCACTTGGTATGTTTGGCCAGCAGGATGCAGGAGGCTAGTAAGCCAAGAGCATCAGAGTTACCCGCACTAAGATTCAGGGCCGAGGCTGAAACACCGGGATTCTTGCCCAAATGTCCTGGACTCCCCATTCTGGGGAAAAGGGAGAACACTGTACAGCATTCAGAATAGCTCAGATAAATGGGAGAATCTGCAGAGTCACGTGACAATGAACCCAAACAGTGTTAGGACATTCACTGCCATCTGGAAGTGATTCACATCTGCCTGTGATGAGCCCAGTTTCAGCAGCCAGTCATTGAGGTAGTGGAATACCAGCACACCTGACCTCCAAAGATGTGCTGCAACAACCGCCACCAGTTTTGTGAACACCCAAGAGGCAGTGGTGAACCCAAAAGGAAGTTGTGCAAACTGAAAATGCTCCTGCGCCGCCAAGAACTGCAGTTATCACCTGTGTTGTCCTGCAGGATGGGACTATGAAAATAAGCGTCCTGCAGGTCCAACAACATCATCCAGTCTCTGGGGTCTAGGTTCAACAGGACCTGGCATCTGAGAATTTAGAATTTGTCCTTCCAGAGAAAGAAATGGAAAGTGTAGCCCAGATGGTCAATGTGGAGGTCCCACTTGTCTGAAGTGATGGCTTGCCACCCTTGGAGGAAACATTGAATCCTGCCTCTGACAGGGTGGCTGCGTGCCGACAAGGGCAAACAAAAGTGATTTTATGGTGCTGGAGGGGTGTGGGACTGAGCTGTACATTGTCTGTAAACTGTAAACCGTAAACTTTGCACTTGTATAGCGCACTACTCACCCGGTCTCAAGGCGCTGTACTCATACCGCTATGGAACCCCTCCTGGCTTTTCCCTGTGAGGTGCCCACTCCTGGGCACCCCCAGGGTGAAGCCAGGCATCCAAGCGCTGGTGGGGCCGTTGTGGAGATTAAGCAAACTATAATCTATGTCTCTGCTGTCCTGAAAGTTGCATCTGGAAACCACAGCTCTGGTCAGAAAAGGGTTGAAAGGCCTGCTGGGCTGGAGGTGGAGCCTGACATTGGCAAAGTAGAAAACTTCTACTGCAGCCATGGAAAGTGCAAATCTGATGGTGGAATAGTCTGCTCCCATAAGAGTCTTAGAATCACCCTAAATTTTATGATAAGACAGGCTCAAAGAACAAAATAATGTGCTGTGGCTCTGCTCTCCTCGAAATATTCAAATTCCGAGTCTGCTTTTTCACCAAAATACGTAAGAGCCTACAAACCGGCACGTCAATTAAGGATGCGCACAGACCTCATCCTGTTAGGACACTGAAGGGTCACACTAGTGCCCACTGCTGGTGCCCCTCGCTGCCCCTAAGTAGTCAGTCATGTTCAATCCAAACCAAATGAAACATTTTGCTGCATCTTAACCTTAATAGCCTGGGAAATTAACGTCCAAAGGTCATTCGGAACGGACAGTAAAATTTGTTCCACGGAAGCCCAAAGGACAAGAGATTAGCGGCCCAAAAGACAGCTGGCATTCACATATCTGAATGTCTATATTAATACTACAAAATGAGATGTACTGTATTACTCAAAAGATCACAATAAAAATATAAAATATCACAATTGGTGCAAATATCAGGTAGTCGTTAAAAGGTTGTAGAGGCATATAAGCTAGAATCGAGGTTTAGGAACGGTTCGCTTAACTCAAGAAATTAATACTTTATAGGCGTGGTCTAAGAATTTCATTAGCCTTATTACTGAACTATATCTCTGACAATAAAGCAGTACCTACCAGTCTCCACAGTAGATCTTATTTTTGCCTTATTAAAAATCGATCGCAGATACATTTTATTTAAATATAAGAGTTTGGAACAAATACATATAATATGCGAAGTGTTTCTACTGTGAGTTCCACAAGCAAATTTTCCTTTGAGTGCCGGGTTCCATTTCCCCTCAAATTTGTAAATCGGGATATAAAACTGAATTTTAGAAATTTCATTTTAACATAGCCTGGCAGGTTTGACTCTAGACATTCTTGGTTCTGTGAGGCAAGTGTAAAAAATGAAGGGCTTCATTTCGAGTGGGCCGGTCCGAGGACCGTCACAATTGTGGTGACAGTCAGACTGCTGCACTCCAGGTGGTCCAAATGCCACATTACAACGCTGGTGGGCAGACACACCAGAGGACCGCCGTCACCACCAGGAACATTGTTCCTAACTGGCTGACGGCGGTCTGAGTTCTACTCAGCCACGGCCATATAAGCTGTGCTGATTACAATTCAGCTTTTACACAAGCCTTTCCATGGTGCTCACCCTGCCATGTAAAGGCTGGCAGGAAGCCAGTGACAGGGGAACCCCCAGCCCAGCACCATTGTATTGCACACTGTCTGCTTTGTAGACAGTGCGCCTTCCGATGGTGCTGGTGTGCCACGGTTTTGACCTCGGATCCCTTAAGGGAGCCAAGACCAATGTCGTAGCACTGTTCCCACCGGTCAGCTCGGCTGGAATGCGTAATACAATGTTCAGACGGGAACACTGTAATACACCTGGGGGGACGCCATAGTATATATGTTTCTTGAGCCATGTTTGAGGATCAAACATTCAGCTCCAAGTCTTTATGTGTTGTTTTCCTTAGTTCTTGCTGGACTAAGAATTTTAAAGTTGAAAGATCCACTCTTGAGGACTCACAGGTATAATTCAGAGTACTTGTGTGATGAAGTGATGTTAAATATTTTAGGTTTAGTTCGAGCCTGATAACAGTGTGGAGTAGCTGTGTGGAGATGGATCAGATTACTAACACGCTGCATAAATGTTTTATCAGGACTAGCTATAACCTTATGGTTTAATACAGGAGATGCATAAAGCAACTACCAAACGAGTTTCATGTTTAGGGCTTTCAACCATGGCAGGATTGTTCTGTCACAAAACAGGGTGGCAAGTTGTGTAACATGTTATGTGATTGTGAATGACTTGAGTTTTTTGGTTGTAAGATGGTTGGTCCATGATATTTTGCTGTCAAATGTAGCACCAAGATAATCATATTGACTGACTGCTTCAATCCGAGCATCTCATAAGCCCCACAACACAGGCATAGGTTTCTTTCCAAAGACCATAATTTTTGTCTTTTGACAGACTAGCGATTAGTTCATTCTCCAAGTTGCATTTATTTAGATGTTTTAAAAGGTGTAGGCCAAATGTGATTTTCCTTTCTAAGTGCCTAGCTGGTGGATGAAAAAATCTGTTTTACAATTGTCTCTATGCATTTGGATTCCTGCTACGGTGCGGTAATAGGGAAAGCATTTTGATTAATTTTGCTGGTGGACATCTGTACTACCACACTCTCTGGCATCAGGTGTTGAGTGAGAAAAGCTGGATTGCCCGGTACAGGGCTACAGAGCTGTGCAACTTGCCTGTTAACTGGCAAACCTAAACAAGGTTTTGAGAAAGTGTCCAAAAGACTATTTGTAAGGGCCTCACTGAATGTAATAGTAACTATGTGGGAGCCTAAGTGATGTAACTCTGTCAAGACATTAGTCTTTACTTCCATAATGGGTAGTTGTAAATCTAGAACCTCTGCTGCCCTTCTCATCGTAACAGCAAAATAGGCATTTTTTGCATGTAAGGAACAGGGAAGGACACTAGGACTTTATCTGGGGATGTATCCAGCCCAATGGAGCCTGAAACTCTTCATAACAGTTTTCTTCATCATACAGGGAACATAGTTGTCCCCCTCCGCTTCCTCACAGTTCTCATTGTTTGAGTACATGCCAAAAAGATTATGTAAAGTCTGGGCCCTACCATGTGGTAAGGGCAAACTGTTGGAATCCGAATGGTTGCCCAAAGGCTGTGTGCCAGTCGCAGCCAGGTGCGATCTTGATTGAGGTAATGGTGGATGCTGCTCAAAGTAGAGTATGTAATGCGCATCTTACAGAATCAACCACATCCACATCAATGTTGATGCAAAAGGAACTGGTGCAGGGAACGGCACCATAACTAAAGGTGATACAGGACCTGGTGCGGAAGTCAGTGCGAGTTTAAGGGGCACAGACGGCACTGACAGAGGACCCACCGGCAGTAGTCTCACTCAAGGCCCCTGGAGGTTCTTGGGGCCCAAAGGCACACCAGAGGGAGTCAGTAAAATGCCAAATATACAGAGCTTGATCTCATTGGAGGCCTGTACTTGCTGCAACATTGCAGACGACCTGGGTATTTAGGGTACACCAAAATCAAACTCTTAAGTGGTTCTCATGAAGATCGAGTGCAAGACTGGGCAGAACATTGATGCCCCCTCTTTGTAGTCCCACTGTGGTGGGAAAGAGCTGATTTCTACCTCAATTTCTTGTTGTTTTTCTTGGAATTCTCTGAAGACTTTAACTGTGACAATGATCAGCCATAGGAACAACTTTGGGGGAAGGAAGGGAAACTTCATTATGACTTTGACTGGTCTCAGCATCAAGTCTTTTTTTTTTTTTTTAATAATCAGTGATGTAAAGTTGGGTCTCATGATCTTGTATGGTCTTTACAGACATTGGATTTGTGGTCGGGCCTCAGGTACCACAACCAAACATTGTGAGGATCCATCACATACATCCATTGTGATGGACCCTACATGATTTACACCCTGTGGTTTTAGGAGGGGAGTTTCTCTTGCACACTGGACAATAGTGTAGAAAGGCTTGGTCAAAAGCCCAAGAAGCAGCTCAGGATCCACATTAGGAGATGCAGAGATAAAGGAACTGACGTCAGCCTCCATGGATGGCCCTTACTTATAGAGCGTCAACTAAGTTGCAGCGGAGCTGCACACAACCACCTACTGGTGCACAGAAGTACTGCTTTTAAAGACTCCAAATCTAGGGGAATGTTCACAAAGTGAAGAATCCTCAATTAGAAGTATATATCAGAAATATTCCAGCATCAAATACTTTGTTTTGGAAGCAACCACAAAGACTAGCACCTACACCACATATGCATTACTAACTGGCCTAGAATTCACCACAGCTAACGTCTTCTTTCCCCACAGCCTGCACAGCCTTCTGCTTGGTTGAAAATGGAAAGAGACCCAATATAAGGATCAGACGCCTTTGTATTTTATGCATGCATAAATTGATCCCTGCACATCTTTCTGACCTGACAGCCAAGGTTATGCTTACCTAAAGGAACTATGGACATAAACTACCGGGGGGTTCACCTGAGACTGCACACTGGTGCCACATTATGGCACAATGCCAATGTGTCTTTCTTTAGGACACATCACACATAGACCAACTCTATTTAGACATATATTTAAGACTTTTCAGACACTTATGAAGGAAAATGGGGTGAACATAGGATCCCAGTGGCAATACCAGCAACTCTCTCACTGCGTAATAGGGAATTTTGGTCCTGGCTCTCTCTATTGCATGTTTCGCTGATTAAATGTTACCCTGAAAAGTGGGTTTCCTTCAAGGAAGCGGCCTCAGGGCTCTATAGTCTTCTCATAGACGATAAGTATTCTAAATGAATGGAACAACTTACTTGAATCTTCTGGCAAAGACTATTGAATAAGGACTGCACAGAAGATAACTGGAGAACAATGATTTGGAGAAGCTAGAGTGAAGTTTTTATACTTTAAAGTCCTTTGTAACTGGTACCGATTCCCCATGAAACTCCAGAGGGTAGGCTTCTTTCTTATTACAACTGCTGGTGGTGTTCACACTATGACTGTGACTTATTACAGATACTCTGGTACTGCCTCAAGAATCAGCAGTACTGGTACGAGCTACAGCAACAACAAACGCTTGCCCATGGACTAATCCATTCCTGCCTCAGTTCAGCTGGCAAAATTGCATGACACAACAGATGTGAACAGGCCTTTCTATCCATAAGCACAGATGATTTGCACAGCATAAGCTACAGCCAAGGTATTTGTCTTAAGACACTGGCAGGAAACATCTGTACCTACGCTACAGGAGTGATTGCCAAAGACAGATATTCAGAGTTGCTGCCTGAGAGAAAGATATATATATATATATATATATATATATAAAAATAACATACTGGCGGTCGCCAGCAGGTAGTTATAGTTAGGACCATGTTTCCATGGGAAAAGCATTTTGGGGTGATGTGTCAAGCAGGGGCTCAGATAAGGGGGGGCAAAAAAAGTGTATTTCCCATGTTAATTTCCTTAGGAATTTTGTACACTACTACAGTACGCTGGGCAGAATCACACTAAATTTGTCAGAAAGCTAGATTTTGTTCCACACACTGTGTTTTTTGTTATTTGGTGTAAATGTGTTCAGTACTTGTCAAGAAATTAAAGGTGATCCAATTTTGTATATCAAGGGCAGCAGATCTTTCGCAGCAAATTCACGATTTTTGCCGAGAATTCACAAATACGCATGCCAATCCGATTGCCTGAGCAGAGAGTTTCAGCCACCATTTTAGTTGATCGAACAGTCCTCTGGACTCAAATAAAATGGCAGTAGTCACAAGGGGTCAGGCTGGATGTAACCTGGCCTCATGTCTGTAATATAGGGGTCTTTGAGGGACCTCAGATAGCAGAATTTGTGGACAAAAAAGGTTTCTTTCCCATGCACAATATCGGTGATGTCGCGATCGTCATCGCGGCCCTCCATTATAATGTTGCGACGAGTTTGTAAGTAACAGCGAAAACAAAATTAACATTTCACAGACTCATTCAGACACTAATTAATTCACCCATAGATGCATTCAGAGGCTCATGCACCCTCTCATATACCCACTTAGAGACTCATGCACCCACTCACACACAAACTCAGACACACTTGCACTCACTCAAAGAACCACTCAGGGACTCATACACCCACTTTCAGACCCACTCACGCACCCAATCACAGACCCATTCAGAAAGTCATGCACTCAGCCAGACCCACTCAGACCCTCACCTACTCAAGGACCCAGACACTCATGCACCCACTCACAGATCCACTCACGTACCTACTCACGGACCCACTCAGTCATGCACCCACTCACAGGTCATTGCCTTAACGTATAGTAGTTAAAATTACTTTACGTTAAAAATACATATACAAATTCACTTAAAAACCCAAAGGTTACAGGGACGTTATAGTTGGGATCTGAATTTACTTGCAGAAAACCTTGGAAATTCAGCAGTTATAGTTATTGATAGCTCAGTAACTGTAACTTGTGCCCTAAGGTAACTATAATTTGCGCCCTCACCATGCACTGCTAATTACCCCACATATTACATCACTGATGACATCTTTGATAACACCATTGATAACATCAAAGTAACATTTGTAGTAAAATTACTAAGCACAAAACTGTGCATGGCATGGGCGCGAGTTATAGTTACTTGAGCTAACCATAACTATAACAGTTGAATTTCAATGGTTTTGTACGAGCAAATTCAGATCGTAATAACGTCCAGATAACCTTTGGTTTTTAAGTGAATTTCTATTTGGAAAAAAAAAATATGACTGACTGTGTTTAATCATATTTGCCACTGGTTTTAAAATGTCTTACATTTTCATAGAACAGCAGCAGGCCCACCCTCCCTCATAGTCTCTTTGGGGCTCCGTTACCATAATGCGCCTTTTGCTGAAATGTACCACGCACCTACGCCCAACTACCAAATTTTCTGTGTTGCACTGCGTAAAAAGGAGAAAGCAGGACAGCACCATATCTATTAAGATATGCGGCTGCTGCTCTCTTCCAAAGATCTGGCACACAATTTGGCTGCCTTGTGCCATGAACACACCTTTGCAGAATAGTGCACCGTTGTGCGCTGGAGTCTAGCATAGCTTGTGGTCTGAAAGGATAGCCTTCTATGCTGTGTGGGTGCTGTAACATGGGCATAACGTTGCTTTGTGTCAATTTAAGGCAACTTTCCTGTGCAAAACAAGCTTTGCTCTAGAAAGTAAATCCCAAATCAACAATTTTGAGCTGGTGCAAACTCACCGAAAATAACACAAACTGGTGCAAGTTGTTGATAAATCTGGCCCTTGGTGTGCATGCCAGGCCTGACCCTTGCACTCTAAGGCAGTTGGTTGCAATTACATTGAAAATTAATCCTGTGTCACTTCTCTTCTCTCACTTTACCTCATCTCTTCCACTTTACCCCTATTTCTAAACTGTTCTCTCGCTCTACAGTTCTATGCACCTAGATCCTCTCTCTCAATCTCAGCTCTCTTTCATTCACCTTGATCTATCTCATTGGTCTCTTACTATACCCTAAATACTTCATCTCTTTCACGATCTTATGACTTTGCCTCCAAGTCAGTCTTGTGGCTATGTCTTCTCATGCATGCCTGCATATCTGGTGCTCTCTACTTCAGTTCTCTCTGTATCTCATCCATCCCTCTGTAATCCTATGCTTTTTTTTTACATCTGACTTCCCTGTAACGCCAGTTATTTCAATTCTCACATCTCCATCTTTACCTCACTTCTCTACATCTCTATCACCTACCTCTCTCTCTCCATATCTCTACTATCTCAACTCTACCTCTCTCTCGCTCAGCCCTTTGTGGACCTCATTGCCTCCACCTATATAGCATCCTCTATCCCACATCTCTCTCTTTGGCTACTAACTCTCTTAAGTTATCTTACCATTAATTCACTATCTCAACCCCCCCTACTTCCCTTTTCTCTCATTCTGTGTTTCCATTCAGTCACCTATTATCTTAATCATTTCCTGCTACCTCTAGTCCCTTATTTCTTCCTCATTTTCTCTATCATCAAGTCCCCTCTCTCTGCCACACTCAAATACTTCTCTCTCTCTCTCTTTGACCTCCATCTCCAGTTTAATACACCACTCCACCTCAATTGTCTTTACCTTCTTTATAGATCTTTCTGCCTCACAGCCTCTTCCTCTTCTTATATTTTACTGCTATATCTACCTCAGTATATTCCGCAAGTCTTTCTCCATTTAATGCATGTCTCCAAACTTCCTGTTTTTTCACTATAACACGTCACTTCATACACTTCAGCCTTCTACCTTTCTCTTTTCCTCACTGCTTCATTTACCTGATCCGTGTTACTACACTTTTCCACATTTTGTTCTCCCTCTGCCTTATATCTTTGTTTTTGCTCACGTCTCACTATCTGTTGACATCTACCTATTGCTGCCTTCACCTCTCTCTAATTCACCTCTTTTTTCTATATTACCTCCCTCTATACCTCACCACCTTGGAGTACAGTACTTCTCTGCTTCTCTCTACATGTCCTTCTCTTGATCTCTATCTCTCTCTGCCTCTCTTCCTCACTCTTACATATTCATTTACCTCTCTTTGTCTATTTGCTACCGACCTCTCTTCATCTGTACTTCTGGCAATGTAGCCTTTCTCTATACACTTTAGTTCTCTCCCTCACCCACATTTCTGCCTATATCCTCTCTATCTCTACCACCTTCTCCCTCTACTATCCATCTCTTGCTATATACTTCTCTTTATGTCTCTGTCCTTCTGTGGTATCTTGCTCTATCCGATTTCCTGCACTCAGCACTCACAGTTAACTTTCTAGACAAACAAATGCACACGTGTAGACAGGAGAAGAGGGGCAAGGGCAGCAGAAATTTGGAGAAAATGATCAGATTTTAACCAATGAAATGGTGAAAATCTTCTGTGCAGCAGTTTGACTTTCACGGTCTGAAACAAGGATACCAGTAATGAAGGGGGTTATATGTGTCAATTCAAATATCCAGAAACTGCAGCTACAATTTCAAGTGCTATATGCACATGCCTTATTTTAATATTATGCATTAATCCACTTAACATCTACAAAGTCTCCTTTGGCATGTGTTTCCTACAGTGGAAATAACAAGCTAGTCAGACATGGAACTTCACCAAAATATTGTTGTTGTGAATAAACAAATCTGGATTCAAGATAAAAAAGAAATAGCTTTACCAATGTTTGTACCAGCTTTCTTTTGATACTATTTGGTTTGAGGACGCTAGGGAGCTTGAGCTTTCAGCAGTTGCTTAACATTTTGATTTCTGATAATAGAAAAGTTAAACAAATAATGCTAGAGGTCTGGTACAGCACTGATGCACAGTAGATATTATTTGACAGCACATCACGGATTCCAGCCCACCATTTACCCCAAATTATCTTTGTTAGACCTTGCATCCCTGGCATGGTTTCCCTTGTCTTTTTGCCTCTGCTTCTTGTATTTTTGACTGTGTGCTGGATTTCATTTTTGCTGGTGTTTGGTACTCTGTGCACCAGTGCTGACCAGTGCTAAAGTGCAAGTGCTCCCTGAGTAATTTGTGATTATGATTGGTTATCCCCGATTGGCATATTTTATTTACTAGTAAGTCCCTAGTAAAGTGAACTAGAGATGCACAGAGCCTGTAAATCAAATACCTCTACTGGGCTGCAGAACTGATTGTGCCATCCACACAAGTAGGCCTGTAAACATTTCTCTGACCAGCCATTGCAGTGTCTTTGTATGCAGTTTTGCGCTACCAATTTGACCTGGCAAGTGTACCCACTAGCCAGGCCCAAACCTTCCTTTAATTATATAACAGTCACCATGAGGTAGGCCCTAGGAGGCCATATGGGCATGATGCAGTGTATTTTAAAGGTAGAATATGTACTGATGTGTTTTACATGTCCTAATAGCAAAATACTGTCAAATTATGTTTTTTACTATTGCAAGACCTATCTCTCCCATAGGTTGACATGGTGATTGCTTTTAAATATCTTTTAAGTGTAACTTCCCATGGGGAGCAGATGGAGATATAGAGTTTGGGGTGTCTAAAATCACAATTTAAAAATACATCTTTTAATAAACTTGGTTTTTAGATTATCTGTGAAAAAAATGGCACTTTTAGAAGGTGGGCCTTTTCTTGCTTAACCATTCTGCTTGGCTGCTGAATCCTCTGCTTGGCTACTGAATCCATGTCTGGGTCAGACTGACAGTTGGGCTGTTCGTGAATTCACTCCAGACAGTAACACAAAGGGAGCTGAGGTGTGTCTTGCAAATCCTGATGAGTCTTCCTGGGCTAGAGTGGGAGGGAGGAGCTGCCACATGCACTTGAAAGGGCTGTGTCTGTCCTCCTCATAATATAGTCTCCAACCCCCTAGGGCTGGGCAAGGCAAGGAAGAGTCAGGGTCTTGTGTACTATGACGACTTTCCTTTGAAATTTGCCTACTTCAAAGGCAGACATGAGTATAAATAGTGGACCCAAAACCCCAGAGGTTTATAACGCTTCTGGATCAAGAGGAACCTCTGCCAAGGAGAAGAGCTGAAGAACTGTGAGGAGTAGTACTGCCCCTTTGCTGTGTGTGCTTTGCTGGGTTGGCCTGGAGTTGCTGCTTTTGCCTTACAGAGGACAAAGACTGGACTTTGCTGTGTCTCCTGCTTGTGAAGATTCTCCAAGGGATTGGACTGAGCTTGGCTCCTGGTAAGAAGTCTCAGGGACATCAAATATTTCACCTGCCAGCACCTGGGCTCTCTTACTGAGACCCCCTGTCTTGCCAAGTGGTGCCGCATTCAGTCCCTGGGCCCCTGGAAGGAGGAGCTGGCAGAACCTGAGTGAAGATCCATGCACCGGAGCCGAGCAGCATAAAAATCAATGCAGGGCCTGCACACAGCTGAAAAATCAACGCAGCACCAGTAAAATCGACGCATCGCCAGCTCAGAGCAGATTAATCGCTGCTGTGCATCCAGATTTTCCATGCATCATCCCTGGTTGTCAAAATCTTCAACATCACTGCCCAGATCCGAGGCTGCATGTTCAGAAACTGACACATCCCTTCCCTGAGAGGAAAGAATAGACACATCACCTACCTGGCGGAGAAAGAATCGATGCACGGTCTCACATGCAAGTAAGGAATCACTTGTTTTTCTGGTGCACGCTCACCCGTGCTTCTATATTTTTTATGCATGCCAGGTATTTTGTGCTAAAACAACACATCCAATGATTCTTATTAAGACTCTTTTTACTTTGAAATTTGACATCTTTACTTGTGTATGTTGGATTTTTGTTGTTTTGGTCTTGTTTGATTTAGATAAATATTGGCTATTTTTCTAAACTGGCGTGGAGTCCTTTTGTGGTGTTTTCACTGTGTTACTGTGTGTGGTTGTACAAATACTTTACACATTGCTTCTGAAATATCTTAGGTGTGTGACTTCCTTACCCTGACTAGAGTGAGGGTACCTACTTGGACAAAGCGTAAAACTGACTGCCAACTAGAGACCCCATTTCTAACATTCTTATGCTTATGGGGTGATCATTCCGCTATTTTTGGGAATCCCAAATTTCTGAAGGTTCATTTTATAATTCAACATTGTTTGGATGACAAATTCCAAGTTGTTCTATACAGAGGGCCCCGAAATGTATCTTGACTTTGGCCCCACAAATCATTACGACATCACAACCTGTTTCAAAGATTGCCCAACATCTTCAATTATTGTTCTATTCGCCTTACCCACTAGGTGCTAATTATGTCACAAAATAAATGCCGGGGTCCAAAGCATTGCTCAGAAGTCTGTGGCCCTCACCACTCAACATCAGTGTGTTAAATATCAAGGCTGTGGTTTTTTTTTTTTCAAAATCAATTTTTGTTGGATTTTCTATATATTATTGCACATAAATATCAGACAATCACGCAGGAGAAAAATCAAACAGCATGGGCTTCAGGCCTCAGACATTACTACTGCAATATGTATGAATTCAAGCTGAGATCACCTTGTATATTCTCTATTAAGGCATGTGGAGTGTTACAGTCCTAATGGCTTGAGATTCACTGGCATGACAGCTGATAAGAGCATGGAGAGGGAGTGTCCTTGTTCAGCATTAGATAATGGTGACCTGTGACTCTGTTGTTTTTATGCTGCGAGTTGTGCATTAATTTTTATGGGCAGCTATTTGCTGTTGTGGCAGGTATCTTGGGGTCCCACATCTATCATTTGAGGTTCCTTGTATGCAATATGAAGAAAGGTCTAAACAGGAAACAAAGAAAAATGAACCCAAGAAAAGAGCAATGTTGATAACCTAGTGTTGGCAGACCGGGGAGGGAAGGTTTGCTATGGAGGCAGGTGGAGGGGTTAGAAAGATGTGCATCGGTAGTCAAATTGAATGCATTTGGGTGCGCCATGAGCAGCCCTTTTTGAAGAGGGAGGGGAGAGTTGTGATATAAGGAGGAGAAAGTGAAGTAATGCCCAGATTAGCTCTCCAAAATTGCCATCCCACAGGTTGCATTGTGGGATGACCCCTGGGCATCGTGGGACACCACACAACCTCACTGGGCTGGTGTTCCAGGTTGGGGATCTTCCGCAAAAAGATTCTTGTATTGTATCAGGATCACATCCCAAGCAGCAGCAATGTGGCGTCTCCAAATTCATTGAGTCTCAACCCCAATGCAATGCAGAGCTTTCTGCCCCCAGGACACCGCTATTAGCCATTGGGTTAGAATCGGGTGATGCATGGCTTCCAGTGTAAAGTTAGGAGACACTCGGCCAAAAAGAGGGCCAGGTTAGCGAAGCGTGCCCGGACCTTGTGTTGCTTCCATATGGAGAAAATACCCAACGCTGTGGCCTCCCAAGAATTCAATGTGCTAACTCAGTGACCGTAGCTATGGAGGAGAGGACCCTGCTACGGAAGTAAGACAGTCCGGGGCAAGACCAGAGCACATTTTGGAGATCAATTAGTGGAGCAGGGCATCTGGGGCAGGTGAGGTGTGCTGTGGGAAACATTTGGCAAGTGAGGTATGCCCCATGTAGGATCATAAACATAATATTCTTCGATTGAACGTACAGGGAGACTGCTTTTTGACTATTCCAGGGCCCTGGCCCATTCGGAGTCAAAAAGTGGTCTTCCCAGATTTTCCTCCCATTGCTATTTAAGTTGGGGCAGGGGCGTGTCAACATGGTCTCTAATAGCCTTATAAAGCCAGGGTCTGAGGTTTTGTCAATGCCCTTGAGGTAAAGAGCATGTATGAACACGTGTCTTGGTGGATCCTCAGTCAAAGCTCCCCATAGGGAGCGCATCAAGGCCAGTAGGTGCCAGTATGTGAGGAATTGGCCTGGGGGGGGGGGGGGGGGATAATGTAGTCCTGTAGGAGCTAGTTGAACATCAGGATTTGAGTATCTTGGAAGAGAGCTCCCACTGTCAATTCCTTGGGCCTGTCATTCTGTTAGTTGATCTGCTGTAAACAGGCCCTGGGGGCTGGAGAGACCCTGCAGAGGGATATTTGGGGCATAGGGAGTGGTCATTTTCATCATCTGGAAAATTCTGGGCAGACATTTATGAGCTATCCACCCATGTAGGGACCAGGTAGGCTGCAGTTTGATAGAGGGGTGCAGAAGCTGACGTAGCGTATGTGGGAGAGTGGGCCATCTCCTGTGCTAGTTTCATGTATGTTTTTGCCCACCAACCATTGAGCCACCCACTAAAGGTAGGCCACTAAATAACATTATTCAGAGAAGGGCACCCTCAAACCTTCTGGTCTAACCAACATTTGAAGTTTTCGAAGAGCAACCCGGTGTCTCCCATCATTCCAGAACAGATCTCCCAGTAAATGGTCTAAATCGCCAAAGAAGCTGTGGGGAGGAAATACTGGCACGTTAACAAAATAATACAGTCACCGGGGGAGGATTATCATCTTAGAGAGTGCTATTTTGCCTGTAAGGGATAAGAGGAGTCGCTGCCAAAAGTGCACTTAGGATCTAAGAGCAGTATAGGCACATTTCAAATTACTGTCATATAGATCGTCTTGGGAGTGGTATAGTCTGACTCCTAGGCACCGGGGGCACCGACTCGCCCGGTCAATGGGATATTGACTATTCAGATCGATTGTGGTGGAGCATTGCCACAGTACGGGGAGGCATCTGATTTCTCCCAGCCCACCTAGAGGCGGCTGCTGCTTCGAACTCTTGAAAAGTGTTTAAGGAGGAGATGTCGACGGATGCATCTCAGACATATAATAAGACATCATCTGCCTATAGTGACACAGCATGTATAGTGTCATTTAGTGGTATCCTGCAGGTTTAGCTCTCCCTTCTGAGGTGATGGGGCAGCAGTTCCATAGCAAGTGAACACAGAATGGAGGAGAGAGGACATCCCTGTTGTGTGCCACAGCCTATTGGGAAGTAGGGTGAGATCAAGCATCCCACCAGTACCCTGGAGAATAGGCTAGTGTATAGGAGTTTGGTATGGGCTAATAAGAGTGGACCGAGACCTACTGTTCACAAAAAGATAGTCCCATGACAATGTGTTGGACTGCAACGAGTCCTGGTCCATTACACGAAACAGTCATTGGATTTTATTGGACATGTTGTGCCCTGGCACAAAGCTGTTCTAGTCCGGATGGATCAGACCTGGGAATATCTTCAAGTACTGGTCTGCCAAAATCTTGTGTAGGTTCTTATAGTCTGTCATGGTGATGAGGCCATCAAGGTCCTCCTGTTCAACTGCGTTGATAGATGGTAGGGAGGGACAACCAATGAAGCGTTTGTGTACCCGAAGGTGGGGCAGGAGGATGATTATACAGTTCGAAGTCCTGCAGTATGGTCATCTGTGATCTCAGTATCTAGCCAGTGTGCAAGATAATTTCTGTGATCAGAGCGGCTTGCGTCTCCTGTCGGGCCAGCCAGCCAGGCGTCGGCCAAGGAGCATCAAGCCGTCTCATCGGGAAGAGGGTAGTTTTCTAATGCAGTCACTGCTCGGTCTGCATCCCAGAGGGCCCCCGATTGCTACCACCGGGCACCGGTTTTGTTTTGAAGACAGTGTCCCTTCATGACCATCTTAAAGGCCTCCCACAAGACTCCCATGGTTGTGGCTGTGGCATGGTTGTCCTTGATGTAATGGTTAATGTGAGTGTGTTGGGATTCACAGAATGCCTAGTCATCTAGGATATCTTTGGGCAGTTTCCAAGTGGGGAATGGGGGAGATGAGGTGCCCCAGCTGAGATCGATGATGTGTGCGGCGTGATCTGAGAGAACCTGGTCTAGGTAATCTGCATGTAGTACACGTGGGATCAGGTCTGGGGAGCACATAAAGAAGTCCAGGAGAACATATAGATCATGGGGACAGAGTAGTGGCAGCAGAGGCATGCTGGAGGGTTCTCCAGGCATCTAAAGGGGCCCACTGCTGGGCCCAACTGGAGAATTGCTTTGAGTGATGGCATGTTGGGGTGTGTAAAAGAGGGGGGAGAACCGTGGGGAGAGATATTAGGACGTAATTATAGTCACCACCCAGTATCTATGGCTGGCCCCACTGGGCTAGCACCTCATACAAGGCAGCCCAGAATGTCACTGGTTCCGTGTTGGGGTGTAAACGCATCCCAAAAGTACATGTTCCACATCAAGGCGGCCTTCTGCAGAAACGCATCTATCATCTATGACAGTGACTGTCTTCAGGACCAGAAATGGTGTACCCGGACGTACCCAGAGCATAATTTCCCTGGCACAGGCAGAAAAGGCGGTACCTACTAACGGAGCTCCTCATCAGTGAGATGTGTCTCCTGAAGTAACTGGATGTGGGCCATGTTGACATTTAATGTAGGCATACCTGGAACATATGTGGCATGCCAAGAGCACCTCCCTCATGTTAAATGTAAGAAACCGTATAGAGCTTGAAGTAGCCACCTGGTCATGTGAAATAGTGCTGTGGGGGTGGAGGGAGGTGTGGCAGGAGTCTGAGCCCACCAAAGTGCACCAGTATGCCAGGTGTTATGGTGTGTGTGTCACTCTAAAATGGATAAATAAAACAAAGGGCAACCAAGAACCAAATAACATGAACCAGTGCCTGAAACCAGAAGTATTAGGCCCAAACGTTTAGCTCTAGGAGCCTACACGTGAAGCTGGGGTGTTGGAGGAATTCCAGTCTAATGTAGGTCCGATAAGGTAGCGGCCACCAGACGTGCAATCTGTGACATGGTAATTGCAGGCTTGTAAGAGGTCTAAGCATCACAAAGAGAATTGGGGTTGGCTAGGGAGCATGTGCACTGTTCTGGTAGCAAGGCCAGAACCGGGTCCAAGATGCCTCCTTTCATATCAGGTCCTCTGCCCACTGCAGAGTCACTATCGGGTCTGCCAGGAGCCCCTCCCATTGTTCCCTGTCCAGTGACATGTTAATGTCACTTCTGGTATTGCTTGTGTCTTAATGCTGGAGGGTGAGGCCTGATGCAAAGCAAAGGCCGCTTCTATCGCAGATTGTTGGCTCAGGCGCAAGATATCAGGGGATGGGCCCCTGTGTTTGTTACTGAGTTTGTCGAGGTCTACCCCCGGCTTTTAAGGTGTCTGCAGTGGGATTTATCTGTTGTAGTTGCTGGAGGACACTGGGTACCCTCAAAGTGCGTTTCAACCCAATCCCAGGCCAAAGTTGATTCCGGAAAGAAATGTGTGCAATCCTCATGTATTATTTTCAGTTTTGCTGTGAATAACAGGGAATAGTGAATGTTCAAAACCCGGAGTCTGCGTTTCACTGCAAGGAATGAAAAGCAATGTCACTGAGTTTGCATTGCATAGTCCAGGAATACTGAGACCCGACAGTTTTCGTGGGAACCCGCATCTCAATGCTTGCAGAATAGCATCCCTTTGTTGTGTAGCATATGTGCTACCACCCATCAAGGAGGTGTTCCGGGTGGGGTCTGCGGGCCAGAACCAGGTGTGCCCTCTCCATGGAAAAGTGTGGGGTGAGAGCTTAAATTGGTGTGAAAGCCTTTACCCACTCCTCAAGGAACACTGTCATCGGCCTTGAGCCTTCCGTGCCCTCCGGGAGGCCCACCTCTCAGATTTTTTTGTGGCGGGCTCTCCCTTCGGGATCTTCAGTGCGAGATTCCTGTCTCTGTATTCTTTTCCAGGAGATCACGGGTGCTCTGTTCCCTATCCTTTAACCTTAGTGTCATCTCCGAGATGCAATGTTCCATGTCAGAAACCTTGGAGTCTAGTTTTCATTGGTCTTTGAGGAGAAGGTCAAATACTACTGGGATTTCCTCTATACGTGCCTCCACTGACGTGCAGGAGTTTTCAACAGCGTGTAAGATGGCATCCACTTTCGTGGTCGAGTCCTGAGGATGTCAGGGGAACCTGTCCCCATGGTCATGTCCTTCTCCAGTTTGGAGTGTTGGCAAGGATGGGCGGAACTGATTCTTAGTGGATTTCTATCTACCTATGATTGTTGTGGGTGAGGGCCCTCCAAGCTCTGGCAAAGTAGTGTTGCATTTCTTTAGGCCAGTTGGCATCTGAGGGGTCCCCCCTGGGCTCAAAGGCCGTCTCCCCCATCCGTGTCACCAGTCACACACCTCCCTTACTGAGACTGAGTGGCTTTACAATGATTTGGGTCCCTGGGGAAGATCACTCAGCTCTGCTTCAAATGAGATGCAAATTCAGCAGGGGGTCCTCTGGGTCTTGCCCCGAGGAATCACCAGATATGAACAGTAACGTGATGGGTTAAGTTAAGGGAACTCCTGGTGTCCGTTGGTCTAGCCCCAGCACGGCTCACTGCTGAGGTTTGTGGACCTTGTTCCCTACTGGGCCCAGTAGCATCCTGCTACCTTTCCCTCTGCCTGTCTAAGAAGGCCAGTGCACTGACCACAGGCCAAACAGGGATTAATCCTTGGGTTTCCCTGCTCTTTGCAACCCCTGACAGCAACTAAGCAGGCTTGGGTGGGGAGCCCTCCCCCCCTCTCTAATTGATCAGGTAAGGTAAGCTGGGGGCAGAGGACGCCCCACTTTAGGCCTATTGGCCTAGTCCGATGGGTGGAGAAGTTTACGCTTTTCTAGTCAGCAGGGGATTGTAGCATGGGAAAGAAGGGGTTGACAGCTGCTACCTCCGATCCTCCCACTCAGGTACAAGGAGCCCACTTGTGCCTCTGCTGTGGGGCCAAGCTGTACTCTCAGCCCGTTCAGCAGTTTACTTATGTTGCGGCAAGGGCAAGAGGAGGGGCTCTAAGCCTCGCCCAGCTCCTCAACACTGTTGTGCTGGCAGTGTGTAGGTGATCTGTCACCCCACCCATCAGGGCCACCACAAGCCTCAGGGTAGGCAGCATCTCAATTCCGTCCACAAGGCCCCGCTGTTGTGTGCCGTCCCCTCTGGCAGCTTGGGAACGGCTCAGGCAATACAGCAGGCCTGCACTCACAGTTCTAGCAGGTAGGGCAGCCTAGTCAAGCCGTCCCTCAGTTTATAATGCCAGATGATCTGGTACTGCGCACCCCAGCACAGGGAGACAGTGAAGCGGGGTGGCATATGATCCTCTAAAGCGCAGGTGTAAAGCGGGAATAGAGGAGATTGTGGCTTCCAGGCTCCAGAGCAGTCTCAAGAACGTCTGCCATTTTAGGCTGCTTGACCACGCGCCCCCTCATCAAGGCTGCGTAGTCTTGAGTCCACATCACACCTCATTAATCCTGCACCACACACTCTGTGTTCCTTTTTCTCATTCTTGCAGGTTGCGGCTATCTCCCTCTGTCATGGTTTTTCAGTCTCACTTCCTCCGTCTTTCCCACTTGTGTGTTTTTTACTCTCTTGCCCAAAGTCAGATTATGAATTACAAGTTCCAATCCTCAAGAATGAGTGCAGGTGTTACCCACCTGCAACCACTGGCTCAAATTTAGCACTTCCCCCTCTCTTTCTGCGAATTATGGTCAATCTTCTCATTTCCTGCAGCATGTTTTGGTTTCCTGATCTGTCTTTGCTCATACTTAACATGACTTGGCACCTTTTGCCCAAAATGAAAAAGAAAGCAACACACATTTTCTATAGTTTTTACACCAATCTTTTACATTACAGTGATTAATCAACTTCTCATTTGCCGACACAGTTCAGACTGATTTCATGCAGGTGGTCTCCAGTAATAGCAAAAACTAAAAACAAATAAATGGAATGTAACCGCGAGAAATTCCCAAGCATTTCTATCAGTTATGTCTGTTCTGCGCAAGTGAACTGATTAAAAAAAAAGTGTCAAGAGTTTGATGACTGGTTTGAGACGACATGCACTCTGCAAGTTATGGAGCTGGGTATGTCGAGACTCACTGAGCAGGGTAGTGGGGAGAGGGGATTTTCAGGAAATTGTTTTTTGGGTTGTGTTTTCTGATATTCTGTTTTATGCTAGTTTATATTTGAGTTGGGGGGGACTCTCATGGTACTAGGACATTGCGCACCATTCGTACAGTGGAGGAACAGGAAACATTAGGCGATGGAGATATCCAATTCCCAACTTAGGCCAGTATCGATGTCATACAAAGGGAACAAATACCTGACTGCCTGGTAGTGGAATGTCAATGGGCTGGGCCTTTCAGTGAAGCGTACACTAGTCCTGCAATATTTGAAGAGACATGCCCTGGATATCGTCCTCCTTCACGAAACTCATCTAAAAGGGAACTATTATAAGGCCCTGGACAGGTTTGGTTATGTACTGGGGGCACATTCTGACTACATTAAGGACTCAAGGGGCATGGGAATCCTGATTAAAAACAACAGTACACATCATCGGGTGTGGCATGATGCGGCTGGGCACTTCTTGGCATTGTCTGCCACTTGGGAGGGCATAACTCTTAACCTTTGTTCCCTGTATGTCCCGCTAAGGCTGGAGGGTGCTACTTTCACCGAGGTGGGAGGTTGGCTAGTGGGTCTCCCCCCAGGCACTCTTGTGATGGGGAGGGGGAAAGACACAAATTCACTTATGGATGCAGCGTTGTATAGGACAGGAGCACCAAAAGGAGGCGAGAGGGAGGGCCCACTGCCCCAATTTGTGAGAGCCTTCGGTCTAGTGAACCTGTAGCGGGAAAGCAATCCTTTAAAGCGCCACTACACATACTACTCTGCAACACATGGGAGTTTCTCTCGTATAGATTATATGTTCACCCTGAGCGCACAGACCTCACAGTTTGGCCTGGGGTCCATCACACCAGGGGAATATCCGACCACTCCCCAGTTGAGGTCCTGCTAAAGGGCCCTTCCCGAGACTTCACGCTCCGTCCTCGTTTGGATGCTTGGAACTTGCGAGGCAGGGAGGTCCAAAAGAAACTTAAGGAAGGAGCAGAACTCTACTTTAAAGAAAACTGGGTATGGTTCCCTTTCAAGGCATTATATGGAAGACCTTTAAGACACTTATAAGGGAGCAGGCACAGGCCATACTGGGTGCACGAAAGAAAAAGGCACAATTGGAATGTGCTGCCATAGAAGGGGACATAACTTGTTTGGAGGGGGTAGCTCTAGATTCTGGGACCAAGGCCGACTGCCATAGATTATAGCTACGCTAACAAGATCTTAGAGCTCCGGCAGAAAACCTGGCATGTAGGCACACCTTAGCAACACAGCATAGATTGTATGATGTTGGGGTAAAGGCTAGTAAACTACTGGCCTGGCTGAAGGTAGGGTAGGGATAGGGAGCGCTCTTGGGTGCTCGGGTTTACCTTAGGGGATGAAGTATCGCAGATATCGAGTGCAGCCACTGCCGACACGTTTGCAACATATTGCAAGGGCCCATATATCAATCCAAAACAAGGATGACATTGGAGGCTTATGCATATTTTCTAAAAGACCTTCCCGGGGAAGAGAGGGAGGTTCTTGATGCAGATCTTACTGAAGAGGAACTTGTGGCGGCCCTGCAGGGCCTGCAATTGGGGAAGGCTCCCAGACCCAATGGACTCCCAATAGAAATGTATAATGGATTAGCGAGTAAAATAGTAAAACCAATGTTGACCATGTTTAAGGAATCCTATGACACAGGCAGCCTGTTAGGAGATCAGAGGACTACAACCACAGTAGTGCGGCACAAGGAGGGCAAGCTGCTGACGGAGTGTAGCTTCTATTGGCTGATCTCTTTACTGAATGTAGAGGTCAAAGTATTGGCCAGGGTTCTTGCATCTAGACTTTGGGGGTGGTTACTTCACTTATCCATCCTGACCAGTCGGGCTTCTTGCCCAATAGGAGCACCAGGCTTAACCTTCGCCGCCTATACTGGGTGCTCCATATGACAGGGGAGGCATCAGCGGAGCAGGCAGTCATAATGGCACTAGATGCCAGGATGGCTTTTGACTCCCCTGAATGGAATTACTTGTTTGCTACTCTGGAGAGATTGGGTTTTGGGCCCCATTTCCGTACATGGGTGGGGCTCCTGTACAACACACCCAGGGCCAGGATACGGTGAATGGAGTGATATCTAGGAGTTTTGGGTTGCAGAGGGGTACTCAACAGGATTGCCCTTTGTCCCCCATACTTTTCGCCCCAGGACTGGAGCTGCTCGCAGCATGGGTCCGCTGTGACCCACTTGTGCAGGGAATTCAGGCCCTAAGGAGATGAGAGACGCACATATCCTTATACGCAGATGACATTCTGCGCTATGTGACAAACTCCTATTTAACAATTGGCAGGCTAATGCAGATCTTTGGTGTTTTCGGAGATCACTCGGGATATACAACATACTGGCCCAAGGCAGTTATTTATCCGCTTTTGGGAGAGATGCCCAGATTGCCATGGGATTGCGCAGCACCGTTTGCCACCCAGGGCGTTATATATTTGGGCATATACATCATACGTGACCCTTGGGAGTTCTGGCACAGAAACATATCCCCAGGTGGAGAAACTCTGGCACGATATACTTCATTGGCGGGGGCTCTCTTTGAACTTAATGGGGAGAGCTGCTTTATAAAAAATTATCAGCCAGCCCAATTCCTGTATATACTGCAAAACATGCCATAAAGGGTCCCTGGAGTCTTTCAGAGCATTGAAAAGGAGTCCCGCTGCTTGCTTTAGAATGGGGGAACACCTAGGAATGCCATTGCCAGGCTACAGAACAGTGTGTAGGATGAGGGCTTTGCAATTCCTGACAACAGAAAGTACTACTGGGCAGCACATCTTCTGATAATTAATGAATGGATATTTGCGGATCAACAGGATCCAGCCTACCAGTTGGACAGGAATATTATGGGTAGGGGTGGCCCTGAGGCATTACTGGCCGATGCACATCGGGAGAGAGCCCTTCCGCATTACACACTAGCAGTGATACGGGCATGGAAGGAAGCGAATGCTTTTCTTGGCTGGAGGGTGAGATTAACTGAACATACCCTGCTTCGGTACAGTGTTATGTCTGAGGTAAGGGCTTTACAGGGGTTCAAAAAGTGGAATGGATAGGTACTGAACACTTGGGGGAAGTATGGATGTGGCCTGTATTTATTAGCTTTGAAGAGCTTCATCAGGACTTTGGTATGATGGAGACCGAGCATTTTAGGTATCTCCAGCAGGGCCATGCTCTTAACAGGCACATCACGGAAGGAGAACTCCTGCCTGAATCTTCCCAGTTAGAGGATCGGGTGTTAACAGTGCCCATACTTGTAAAATATATTTTTTGAGGCATGGTGGCCTTCCATCTACTATATTGATACTGGCTAAATGGGTCAACTGGTGTTGCGTAGATCATGGGTCTTTTATGAAAGATTTGGATATATGCTTGTAGCAAAAAAGGTGCAATAATAATTAATTCGGTGCAATATGATTGAGGGACCAGCAGTTGGTAACACGTATAGGGGAACTCTTTTGAAAACACTGCTAGAAGATTTTCTGATTAATTTGACCTCTTCTACTGTTTTAAATCTTGTAGCCTTTAACAAATTGCTTCTACAATTTAATAAGGATTCTCTCTTGACCTGGACTCTGTAGCTGTGAATTTTCCAAGATATCTTATCCATTTTAAGATCTGTTTAATAAGTGGAAGGATAAAGGAGATTAATTATTGTTGTATATTTAACAATGATGAATTTTGGTATGGGTGATTGTAATATTAACTATGTTACTCCAATGTATATGTATTGCCTTTTTGGCAAAATATTAAACAAATAAAAATGTTATTGAAGTGAAAGATAAAAGAGTAAGTAAGCCAAGATGTGGGCCCCATGCTGAAAGAAAGAAGAGAGTAGGTAAGCCGAGATGTGGCTGTTGAGCACTCAATGGCACAGGGACACACGCTGCACCTCACTGATGAGGTCAAAGTGTCCAAAAAATGCTTGGGGTTGTTTGTGGTTCTGCCCAGAGGGATATAGCCTTGAAGATTATGCTGAACTGCTCTTATGTTAGGGACTAACTGTATTCATTTTGATAGCTCAGAAAGAAATTTGCATTGGTTAAGGTTTAGAAAAGCATTCAGTCCATGACTTATGTGCTGTTGCTAAACAAGCAACTCTTTTTGTAAAGGCTCTATTCCTTGATTGATAGGCAATACTCACTCAAGCCTGGACAGGTCTTCTACCTCCTCGACTTCGACACAGCGAGTTTCATCGACATGCACCTGCACCAGAAATAAGGCAAGTGTAAATAGAAGAACAGAGGGTTCAAGCTGCAGCCAGCCCTGACCCACTTAGTTCTCAACATCCATTTGGAAAGGGAATGCCATGAAAAATGAGGGACTCACTCATATTTCCGACTATCCCATGTGTCAGAAAGGACAGTGAGGTTGCAGTGGAGTCATTGGCCTCCTAGAGTTGAGCTGTGCAACTGGTAGACTAGCATGGTCTGCGTCTTTCTGTGCATCTAACCCCTTTTTGTAAGAGTTAGTTGTAAGGACATACCATACATTAATTCCTCTGGGACAATTTTACTGCTCAATTTGCTTTTTCATGTTCAAATGGTGAACAACATATTGATACAAGTCAATCACCCCTGAAATCCGCACATTCTTACCCATCCATTACCAATTTATTTTCTAGGCATAGGTTATGCCAAGAGATAATTAATGGGGAGTGAAGGTCAACCCCAGGAAAGAGGTAATTGTGCATAACTCAGAACTGCAAAACAGTTTTTAAGACCCTGAAGAAAAGCAGATTATGGAGTAATTTCAAGTGCAGCTCACCGCAGCCAGCAGGCTGGCTAGTAGGAGGGTAAAGATGAGCTTGGCCTGCCATGTTCTAAGGAATGCAGTTTTCTTCAGGTCAGGAGCCACTACTGCATGAGAAAGGCAGGCAACATTATGCACATAATATTCTAAATATTAACGAAATAGTAGGAGAGATCTATTTAACTTCAGAGTCTATCTGAAATGCAAAGCGTTTTCAGCAGGATACCCTTCACAAACTACCTAAATCACACATGTTCAGACTGAGTAGGCCATGGAAAGTATAGAAGTCTGAGGGCAAGACTTTAGCAGCCTCAGAACAAAAACTTTATAGAATGAGGAGGGGGAACAGTGCATACAGGTCTTGTACCTCTAAACTTCAAGGCAGCAGAAGTGCACCCTTAGAAGTCTT
This sequence comes from Pleurodeles waltl, assembly GCF_031143425.1. Taxonomy (NCBI): domain Eukaryota; kingdom Metazoa; phylum Chordata; class Amphibia; order Caudata; family Salamandridae; genus Pleurodeles; species Pleurodeles waltl. Next base: position 1,131,913,989 of record NC_090446.1, on the reverse strand, counting down.
TACCTATACACATCATGCTTCAACTTCTAGTCTAAATACTAAACACCAAAGTCCGAACCATGTGCCCCACTATCGGCATTCACCCAAATGTGATTTTCAAAGCTTAACCCAGTGTTGAAACTAGATTTTATCCCCGGCCATATGCACTCCTGTGTGCAGACTGCCTAACGGTAGTTACCTGTTGGTGTGTTAAATTCATTTCAAGGATCCCCTCCATGACATCTTCTGCTTCCCATCTCTCCTGGGAGACCTTACTGCGATGAGGTTGATTGAAATCGTGATCATGATACATAGTCCACTTGCTGAGGTTCTCAACAGTTCGCCTGGGCAGCAGGGTTTCTGAGTTCAACCAAGTTGTGGGATCGCATCTCATCCCATGACTCTGCGCCCAATGCACATGAGCTGTAGTCTCGTAAAAGTCTTGCTGAAGAACATCGGTGGCCTCTTCATCTGCATCTTCCTCAAAGTAGGAGCCAACGTCTTCCTCCGCAGATTCCTCTTCTTGCTGTGGCGGGCGGTTCTGAACTCTAACTAAACCATTCTGGACTGGAGAGAAGGCAGGATGAGGGTTCTGGCTTTGCAGTAGCCTTTCTTCTTTTAAAATAGAAGAATTTGATTTTGAAGCACGTTTTCCAACCAACGGGTTTCCCACTTCCGGAGAAACATTGCCAAGTCGAGATAATTTGTACGGTGCTGACACAGGCTGCCTTTCATGAAGAATGTTCAAAGAGGGGTCAGGACCTTCTGTTTCAAAGGAATGCTCAAGAGGAACCTTCCTGCTGTTCTGTGCCATCAAGGATTTTGACTTATAACCTGGCTGCACAGACATTACAGCTTTCCTTGCGGCAAAGGCTTTTGAGAAATGCTTCTGATGCATCTCATTCCTTTCTGAAGGTACCTTCTTGGACGTTACCAGATTGTGCACTCTGGGGAACACAATTGCATACTTTGCATCTGCTGTATTGGCTTTCTCTTCTGTCTCTACAAATCCATCAGAGTTCTTGACTTGGCTTTCTCTACATTGAGTGCTGTGCAAATTCAAATCTGCCTCCAGTTCTTCAGTAGCCTCTGGTGATTCTCCAGTTCCCCTGTCTTTATTTCCACTGATTCCTCTCAGTTCTCCTGCTCCACTGGGGGAAGGACGGCTTAGCCTGTTCACTAGGCCAGCAGTATTGACAATCCTCATTGCCATCCGCCTCCTGAATCCAGCGGGCATTCCACGTTTCTTTTTCTTGGTAAACTTTCGGATGAGCCATTCAGTTATTCCAATGGCTCGAGCTGCACTGGCAAAGCGGCGTTTCAGGTTGACCTTCTTGCCAGGCCTTTGTTTGAACCAGCCAGTCACTCTCCTAAAGGCTGAGATAGAGTTAAGGGCGTTAGAACCCTTCTGTGTTACCTTTGGTATCCTTTCTGTTGGAAACTCTACTGTTATTTCTTCGTCTTCTACTTTCCTCACCTCTGCTTTTTTGGGGGAAGCCATTTTAACTTTTACGATCACTTTCTTCATCTTCTTTTTCTTGCAGATTAACGGGGACTCCTCAACTGTTTTTTCTGCACTTGAGATGCTGGAAATGCTGGAAAAGCTAGGTTCTTTCTTGTCTTTAAGTAGTTGAGGATTTGGAGATTGTTCTGTCTCTTTTTTAGGAAGATCGCCTTCTGGTTCTTCTGGCCCTGAAACAACCCTTCCTGTCATTTCAAGTTGCTCATGGCACTCTTTTGATAGCAGCTTAGTTTTTGCCAACTCGTGCCTGCTCTTTAGGTTTAAAATTAATTTGGACTGGTTGGTTAGAAGGCTCCTGTGCTTTTCCTTTCCTGTTAGTACTGTGGCTGACTCCCCACTTCGCTCTAAAGGGAAATAATTTCTTCCCTCTTGGTCAAGCTCAATGGTGTCTATAGTTCTGTCTGCTAATTCAGAAGGTGGGGATTCCTTCTTTTTTTTGGCAAAAAGTTCGGTTAGGGTCTTGCCACCCTTGAGCAGGGCCAAGTTGCTCACAGAGGACATACTGGTGGAACCCTTTGCCCCTTTCTTTTGGCACGCTTTGCTCATGCCAATGTTGAGGAGTTTTGATTTCACTCCAATTGGTAGTGGTTTCTTTCCAGTCACTCCTCTTGGTCTTCTTTTTTCCACTTTCTGACCCTCCTCACCATCTTGATCTTCCTCAGCCATAGCATACATTGCTATATTAGATCTACAACCACTCCTTTCAGACTTCACTGACTCATCATCCGAAATCACTTGGCTGATTTTCTTTCCAGGGTTCTCTGGATGCTGGAGATCTGAGTTTTTCTGTCCCGCTTCCTCATTCAGCGAGCCTCCACTGGACTGTTTGCTATCATTCTCTGAGCTGCTAGTGTCTCCATCCATGGTGCTGCTCTCGCTCATGCTCTCCTGGCTCTTTTGTGACCTTTTATCTTGTTCTTCATTTTCTTCATCTTCCTCCTCAGTGTCATCACTATTTGCTTCTTCAACAGCTTCCTCATCTTGTAGTCTTTCCTCCTCCTCTCTCTCACTTGCTGAGCTTTGACTGGCCACATCCTCTGTTTCTTGGCTCTGTGAAATGGTTTGCACACTGGTCACAAAGTCGTCCACTGCAGAACAGGGTTCTTCTGAGTAACTCTTCTTCACTTCATTACTCCCTGCCTCTATTTCAGTATTTGGCGGTGCCCTTTCTTTTAGAGAATCCAACAAGGATGCCTCATCAAAGCTTCTCACTCTGGCCTTCCTCCTCAATGACATACATGTGAGTTTCCTGTCATTTTGTGTGGGCTTTGTAAGCCGTCCCTTGCAACTGGTTTCCATGTCTTCAGCATCCACTTGTCTTGCCTTCTTACTCTTGGATTGTCCCGATTTGGTAATTGTCTCTCTAGGGTTTGACATATTTTCCTTCACTCCTGTTCCAGAATTGGGAGTCACCCCACTACTCTTCTCACTCTTGAAAGACTTCAGAGATTCCATCTCTGCCCTACTTCGGCTTAGTTCTGTCACATAGGAACGTCCTCTGCTTTTCTTTGTGATATGACGCTTCTTCTTGTCTTTTTCATTCCTCACTTTATCACCTGTGTCTTCATCTGACTTGGTGCCATGTCCTACCTCTCCTTCCAACTTTCTATGTTGGGGTTCAGGCTGTTCACCATCACTTACTCTTGCTTCTTTGAGGACTCTGGTTCTCCCTGTACAGGATCCATCTGCATCCCGGTGAGCTTGACTCTCTTGTTGAATCTCTTTCGCCTCCTTCCTGCAGACTATGGACCGGGGGACTTTTTTTTTGCCCCTGCCTTGTTTCCCAGAGTCACTCTGAACATTACCTCTCCTCCTCCACTTCCTGCCCTCATGAACCTTGGATGAACGTGGCGAGGGCCTTCGTTTCTTCCCCCGTCTTGACTTCCTGGATTTTTTTGCACCCCTCTTGTTCCGCTTTGCTTTTGAGGAGGACATCGTTTTGAAGGTTTGTCCACACATTAATTCTGTCTCCTAGGCCCACCTGTAAACAAAGGGACAATAACCAATTTTAGGAATGTTTATAAAGCAATGGCACATACAGCATTCATGTGTGAGATAGGTAGCACAGAGGACAGAAACAAAAGACTAAACAAACTCAATAAATGCACACCAACACAAGGCATCATATAGCCAAACTGGCATAGAGCTGACTTTAGATAATAGCAAAGGGCAGTAGCAGACAGAAGTAGGGTGCAGTAGAGGCACATAAGCAAAGAGCAAAATAAGACAATAATGAGAGGAAAGAGACAAAGTTATAGGATAGAACAGACACATGCTCGAACAGACACAAAGCAGTTTAGAAATATAAAGGTTAGGGAAGAACAGGAACTGGCCAGAAAACAGACAATGGCACCGGGTGGATTAGGTACACAATTCGAGTAGCAGAGAGCACTGCCACAATGTATATGAGACATATGCAAAAAGGCTAGCAAAAGAGCTCATGATTATTGTGCAAGAAGCTATGAGAGTTAAATGGACATTAAAGATGCAAGAGGGATTGCAAAGGACATCTGATTGCTCTATGAGTCGAAATTCGCATGCACTGCAATGGTGGCTTTTTGGGAAAGCTTCAGATGCAGCTATGTGAGGCTGCATGAAAGGGCTGTTGGATTTGATCATCATCATCATCATCATCATCCTGCTATCTGTAGGGAGTTACTGTCACTAAGCTGAAAAGCTGGTGAAGTGGAAACATTTCGAAACAGCAACTGAATAGGCTGACTCCTAAGGTGGAGACAAAGATTTGCCCAAGACTTAGAATTCAGATATAAAAAAATTGTCTTCTGTGTCACATTCTGTGAATAGAAGGCACTGTGAGCAGAAAGATGGAAGAAAAGTGACAACGATAAGGAGAATACCCCTGAAGACAAGACTGCAGAAACCTCACCGCTAGGTTATATAGCCCTGCATCAGCAACCAGGCATTCGAAAGACATAATTTTTAGCACATGGACCCAATGAAGATCAACAAGGTGTAGCATAATAGATCTGCGGCCAAACAAAAGAAAGAGCATTGCATTTTGGGCCACTTGTAATTTAACCATATATTACGTCAAGGGCAAGCCGTGTTAGAGTAAATTGCCACAGTCCAGGTGTGAAATAATAAATTCCAGGAACGGATTTCAATAGGCTTCATCAGCATAATCTTAAGGAATATAGGATAAAAAGCAAATTTAAGTTAGTCTGTTGACCTGAGGGAGAAGTGACAGATTTTAAATCAAATATAAATCCTAAATTATGTGCTGACGATGGATGCCAGAGATGGCAGACAGCCTGATCTGGAAGTCCTCTAGGAGTTGGTGCAGATAAACATCGAGGCTCCAATGACTTCCACTTCAGCCTTATCACTGTTTAAACACTGAGAATTAGTATTCATCCATTTGACAAGAACAATCAGACAGTTCTTGAAATGGTCTTTCATGAAACCTTGCTTGTTATCCAATTTGACTTGTTTGATCTGGATGGCAACAATCAGAAACTGGGCGAAAATTTAAAAGAAGCTGCTTCACTGAGTCCCTGTATATGGTAATAAGGTCATCTGTATTTGAGTTGTACTAAGGTAAATAGATAATGGACAGTGAAGAAGTTTACTAGCTGTGTGAGGCTGTCATTTAAAAGTTAGATCTGACCCCAGCTAAGAACAAGAAAGGAAAGAAAGCTGGCAAGATGCAGGGTGCTTCATGGGAATGAATGCATGAAATTCAATAACATATAGATGATTAGGTAACTAGAAAGAAAATAATTAATTAGTGAAATAACATTGTGTATTTGCTCAGTGAGGATGCAACAGTGCTTCACTAACTTGTAGCTCTTGGATCAAAAGAAAGCACTGAACACTGACAAGGTAATAGGGCTGAATTTGTAGAATTTGTAGAATTCCAAAGTGGTCAAATACAACTTGAAGAACTGCATTCAACATCCAGTTTTGTGCCAGAAGGATAGCTAGAAACATTTCCATGCTGTCCAATAATGAGAAGTCTAAGGGGAATGAGTTATTTCAAAGTAACAACAAGACCAACAGAGGGTGGGAGAAGTATCAGGGGTAAATTAAGTAACCACACGAAACTCTGAGGAGTCGCTACAGTGCTGTTATCAGAACCTTATGAGAAGGAACTGCCTGACCTTAACTATCACCCCAAGTTAACTAGTTTTATATTTCAGACAGAAGATGACGGTAACAGTCAGGGTTTTTAAGTAGCCAGTGCATCTGTGTATGGCGTGGAGGCAAAATGAGGTCTGGTGCCAAACCACTCATTTGTCTGGAATGACTTAATTTATATGGCATATGGTTCTTTGGTCTTTGGGACCATCACTCATCAAAGTTCATTACTGTAGACTACATTTCCCTTCCCCCACAAAGGAACTATCTTTAAGATTTAGGTGGTCATTATGACCTTAGCGGGAAAACCCACGAGTTCGGTGCCGGTGGTCTACAAGAGACCACCAGCGCATTGAAGACCCCACCGGCCACAAATATTAAAATTCCACTGGGCCGGCGCAGCAGAATGCAGTACATTGACGCCGGCTCCCGCCAGTATACCGCACGGCTTCAGCCAGGTGGTCATAATCCAACCGGGGGATTATGAGTCCCCAACCGCCAGCCTGTCCATTGCAGTAAACACCGCCATGGAAAGGCTGGCGGTAAGGGGGACTCGGTGTGCCCCTGGGGGCCCCTGCACTACCAATGCACTTGGCATAGGCAGTGCAGGGGCCCCCAGGCACAGCCCCATCGTGCATTTCACTGCCCAAATTACAGGCAATGAAATGCGCGATGGGTGCTGCTGCACCGCTGTACATCAACATTGCCGCCGGCTCGATTACGAGCCGGCTTCAATATTGATGTGACTTTTCCGCTGGGCCAGCAGACGGAAACTCTGTTTTTGTCCGCTGGGCCAACGGAAAAGTCATAATAGGGGGCCAAGCATACCGCCAGGACTGGCGGTATGTTGGCTCCTGCGGCTCCGGTGGTCTTTTTACAAGACCGCCGAAGTCTTAATGAGGGCCATAATCTCAGGAATAGAGAAACTTTATAGGCTCCTGGCAGATATACTGATTCATGTACCTCTTGTTCCTTTCAGGACACAACGGAAAGACGTAGTGAGAGAGTGGGCCTGTCAGATCAACGTCCTGACTACAAACAAAAGAAAGACTTACAGCAGTCTTCAGACAAGAAAGAAGACAAATACCCACAACAAAAGCCACAATTTAAAAAGAAAAAGGTGGCAGCAATCTCAATTTAACATGCCAGCAAACTTGAGAACATTGCTGAAGAACAAGACATGGGCAGTGACCCTCCTGGACAGCGCAGCAGAAGTCAGGATAAGACACCAGAGTCTGAAAGATCATCTGGATGCGACAGCAACTAACTACTTTCTTGCAGTCGTGACTGCAGACGGTCGTGTTCTCCCACCTGACAGAGTTTATGGTTTAAATATCCAAATTGAGGGGGATATAGAGCGCACCATTAGTGTAATTTCCTGGGATGAACTTAATTGTGATATCCTACTGGCATAAAGAGACTGGCCACCTGAACACATCCGTAAGCTCCCACATGGGGAAGATGTAATTTTACTTTCTTTCTCAGATCTTGTTCCAGAAGCGGTAAAAGTAGCCTACGCTGTAGATTGGGGCTTTAGCGCAGGCATCTACAATATACCGCAACCATGTAGGGTGGGATAAGGACTCCTCCTACCAATTAATTCCTATTAGATCTATACCCCAGCCTCAGCCCCAATATCCCATTAAACACGAGGCTAAAGCACCAGTGAGAGAGATCCTCACTCAGCTCGAGTACTATGGAGTAATAGAGCCCTGTGTCTCTGCAATGAATAACTTGTTATTCCCCGTTGCAAAACCAGACCATTCATACAGAATGGTCTTAGATTACAGACATCTGAATAACTATACATGCACATATGCAGTTAAAAACGCACACAGCACCGCACTCATCAAAAACATAGTGCGTAAAAAATACAAAACAACCATGGATATTTCCAACAGTGTTTTCTGCCAAAACTCAGCGCTTGAAAGTCGGGACCTGAGTGAATTCTCATTTGGCTCACAAAAACAGTTTTGCCGTTTGCCCCAAGGCTATAAGAACAGCTCAGGGCTGTTCTCGGCCCGTGCAATGTCAATATTGCATGATAGTAATCCTGAGGCATTGTCCTTTGTGGATGGCATCTATCACACAGATGACGACTTCAACATTCACCTTGCTAGGGAGGATCAGATCGTCCTAGGATTCGCAGCCCTTGGCTACAAATTCAATTTTAGGAAAACTAAAATAGCCTTTTTCAGTGTATTGTTCCTGGAATACGTGCTGTCAAATGAGGGCAAGAGCCTGGCCCCACATTTTTTAGAAAAATGTGCTCAACTACAACCACCAAAAAAGATCAAGAAACTGCATTCTTTATTTGGTTTCTTTAACTCTGGCAAAACTATATTGCTGATTATGCACAACGCATCAAGCCACTCTATGATTTAATTCACCCAGATTTCTCAAGCAGACACTGAACAGTTGAGCACATGGATATCCTTAGACAACAACAACAGACATGCTAGAAGCAAAACACTTACGCACATATGACAACAAAACAAATTTGGTCACCAGAAAAATTGCTGGTGTCATGGGTTAATCTATGTGAACTTTAATGAGAGCGACACAGTGCCCATAGCATATAAATCAGATTTATATTCCAATGCAGAACAACGCTTTGCACCCACAGAAAAAATTCTGATTGCTGTACAGATGGCTGTTATCAAGGAGAGGTCACTTGCCCAAGGGAAACGCATTAGTGTTGTTACCCCGGTGCTGGCTCTAGAGGCCATCACCAAAGCAAGCTTTCCCAACACTAAAGCATTACATCCACTTTGGATTCAATGGGCAACCTCTCTGACTGCCACTGATATTGATTACATCTTTGCCCCAAAACTGCAGGCACAAGAATTTCTCCAATACGAACTGGAGTACCACACACCTCTTGACATCTTGCCGCTTGACAGATATCATGCTGTCATTTACACTCTTGGTTCACCACGACTTGCTGTAGGTACAAAACATCAATACTCAGTTGAGTGCTCAGCCGTGAGCGGAGTGATGAAGGATGGTGTATCTCACCCTCATAATACCTACACGCAGACCCTGGGGGCCTGCACAGCCCAACTGGCTGAACTTAAAGTTCTTATTTTGACACTGGAACACATGGATCCAGAACAGCTCACATTGATTGTGTGTGAGTCCTACTACTGTGTCCAGTCCTACAATGATTATCTTAATAATGGGCGGTTGAACAGGGGAACACCAAAAAGCACAGAACTCTATGAGGGAGGGTGGCTGATCTTAAGGATAAGATACACGATGCTCATGTAGTCCATACATTGGGTTATCAACGTGTAAAAGTACACGTTATTGGTAACACTTTGGCTGATGAAGCAGCCAAATCCGCAGTAGGTACATCTTCTGTTGCTGCAGGGACTTGTTCACAGACCAGGTTGGATAACGAAATTCTGGCTGTGTGAAAGCTTTGGCTGAAGGCAAGTTTCTTCCAAAAGCATACCCCTTCCAAAAGCATACCCTACTAAGTATTCCTATCATATCAGTGCACAGAATGTTGCCTTTGCGACAGTTCCTGGGGTTGGAGATCGAGTAATCCCTAACGAGGACCAGAGATTAGGTCTCATCAATGCAGCATATGAGAGTGTTGCATCTGCTAATGCTGGTGCTGCGGCCACAGTAACACTCTTAAAGAAATGCTTCGGGTGGCCAGGTCTCTAGAAACAAACCAAGCAATATTTCCTTTGCTGTGACATTTGCCAGCAAATTAAAGGCTCAAACATCAAACTCCCACCGCACACATCCCTCTTAGTGTCCGACAGGCCACTACAATGTGTGTACCTGGACCATTGCGGTCCCTTACAATCTGATGGTGCATACGAATACATCTTAGTCGCTGTTGATTCTTGTTCTAGATTCCTGTGGGTATGGCCACAGAGGTCAGGTGATGCTCTAATTGTTATAAAAGACGTGCTGGTCTTTATCGGTTCATATGCAGTTGCAGAATTCCACTTGGACCAGGGCCCTGCTTTTCATCCACCATGAGGATGATTGGTGTTGACTTCCATTACTCTTCTCCGTATCATCCCAAGGGTAATTCTGTTGTGTGGAGAGGAGGAATCCTGACCTAAAGCAGTCCTTAACAGCTAGAGAATTAGGTTCAGGCCACAGATGGCTTCATCATCTATATAGGGATCCAAAGATCACTTAATCTGCCAAGACAGCTCTTGGGAGGACGCCTTCCTTACGAGGTCCTCTTTGGGATACCTGTGTATGTCCCAGGTATAGGTGGGCCTGGAATGGTAGCAGCAGACACACCTTTTAACATAAATGAACTTCACACTGTCTTAAAGGAGCTTCAGCAATTTTGTGATGATAATTCATCACCCAGTGCTGATACCTTAGGAATAAGGGATTTGCCAAAGACTTCTACAGGCTGGATTCCTAGTTGGGGATCTGGTTCATGAGATCACTGTGAAGAAGGAATTCGGCCCATCCTACAGAGCACTTGTTCTAGTCCTGGGAATACACGGCACCAGAACTGTCATTCTACCACCGCTGCCAGGTTCCAAAGGGAACAGATTTGTCTCCATCGACAACATCAAATTGCATTATGTAGCCGATCCTGCACAGTAGACGCAGAAGTCACTTGGGCAGTCCCCGGTTCCCTCTTACTACCCAACAGGATATACCTCTTCAAAGAAGAAACAACACTTCTGAATATACCACCATGTACAACAATGCTACAAATGCTTCCTCAAGCTTGGAGAGGGCGGAGAATGAGCCTCTGCTGATTCCTGTTACAACTTCACCGACAAGAACTGTCCAAGATGTGGCTGTTTTCTACTCCAATACAACAAAAAACTGATGACACTGTCTACTATGAACCCCCACGCGAAGTGGATCCATCCACCAATAATGCACCGGCTCCTGTGATTGCAGAAACTGCATCTGGTTGCTTCCACGACATTGACATTGTAATACTTCATCTACATCCATAACTGAAACTGTTTCAAAGACGTGTAAGCTGTACATATGGCTTAGAAATAATTATTTGTTTTATCCATGGAATCGTCAGTGGATATTTCTGACATTGCTTGCCTTCTGTTATGAATTGGTTTTGTGACTGTTTTCTTTCTCTTGATAAATGGTCATTATCTTCCTGAACGCTCTTCTGTTGAGCTGGTGGAAGTTTTAACATCCTATCTTTCCTCACAAAAGATCCAAAGAGACTTGTCCCTTGTGAATATTTCAGCAGTAACAATTCCAGACGGGAAACGGGATTGTTTGGAATAACGTTCCCTTTGATATTTATGTGCCTACTAAGTTTATCCAAATTCCTTGTTTTCAAAATTTCAATGACTGATGTAATTACACCTGGTGTTGTTTCTGATGACTAGGATGTTCGAATTGTTGATTCTATGCTTGCTGAGCTGCAGGATTACACTGTATTTGAAAGTGATGATGTATATATGAACTCGAATTATGGGGAAATGTTCTGTTACAATCATTGGGGACATTACTATCAGCACCTGTGGGAAGTCCCAAAAATATAAAGTCAAATCTGCATACTTTTCTGGGCATGACACTACAAATTCAGACTCATACTATTTCAAATTACCACCATCCAAAATGTGGAAATTTTGCTAAGTGACACCAAATTAATCTATTCAGATTCCTTTGTTTCCCAACTTTCTGTAGATGGTTATGAGTAATGGAAGAGCACTGTTGATGTAAAGAGTGTATGAGTAGGGAAGCTTTGTTTAGAGCATGCCTTATTCCTGTTCAAATGATATTTTTGAATGAAACGGCTCAACAAACATCATGTCTGCCGTTACCAAAAATAAAGGAAATGAATACACCCAGTATCTTCACATCAGCCAAATTCCACAATTGGCAATCATTCCTAAATGTCACCAAGGATGAAGTGAATTCTTAGATTCAGGATGGTTGCCTATAATTCCACACTTTCAAGTCCTGGCAGGTGGTTATTGTGCCCAACAGGCACAAATGGGAGTCAGACGCATTTCTCAGGGAGGTTTCAAGATTAGCCGACCAGACTCTTGTCATGTTATGGTTCTACACACGGGTATAGTTACCACACGGCATGGGTAAACTGTGCCACAACAGTTACAGAATAAAACCTTAGCAGCAGTCAAATAACATCCTAATCTCCTACCAGAGGGTGTAGACTTGCAAGATTTCTTGCTAGGTCCAAGAAACATGGAAGAATTCTAAAATGGAAGCAACTGCACGTTTAAGGCAGATAAATAAAGAAAATATGGAAAAGGCTTTCGTTGTTGTCAATAGTGGCATGAATATCAGAATGACGTGTCCCTTTCAGCAACATGGACAAAGTCAGCTGCGTTCCATCATGCAGTTTGGTTGGCCATTAAAGATTCTGAAACACAGCCGCGTCCCATGGAAATACATTAACAGTAGTGACTTTTTCTCTGCTTTCAAATCGTCCAGGGTACAAGAGATAATGGCTAAAAAGGAAGCAAGTTACACCATGCTTAATGTAGAAAAGATAGAAAAGCTGCCTTTCACAGTAGCAGAAAGTCCTTCAAAAGTATGGCTTATATATTGCATAATAAATCTGCCAATTTCCACCTTTTGTTTCACAAAATGTTTGAAACATTTTGCTGTACGCAGATATGAGCGGCTAGGAGATAGCTACATAAAAGAAGAGTGGGAGTTGCCTTTTGAGTTCAAGTGTCTGAACGGTGAAGAAGAGGCATTTTTGAGCAGAAGCGAATGCAAGACCACTGTTAGTCATTCAATGATTTGCAAGCAGGTGTCACTTCACAGCTTTTGCAATGCGCGGGTCGCGAACTTAGCATGCTTACTAAAGAGTACTTCCGTCCCTTTGATTCGGCCAGCATTTCATATACTTTCGAATAGACAGAGCTGTTGCTGTATGAGAGCAGGAATTATCTAAGCAATTTCAGTCTCTCAAATTGTAACTTGCTGTGGACATGTTCTATTGCCCCCCCAGAAGAGATAAGAGTAGCAGAAATGTGGCCTCACATTGATACTACTAATGTATATTATGACAAGCTGAGCAGATTAAAGGCACTACTGTTCCAAAAACAAGTGGCGTTGACATCAGCCAGAGAGACATATGCTCTCCAGATAGCAAGATCATCAGCCGAGATACAATCCCTATTAAATACCAACTTCCCCAAGCACTTTTGAGAACTGGTTTCCAGAATATTTAATGCCTGGAGCACTACAGGGATTTTGCACTTCTTTAAGCGTGCTGAGTCTGGATCTGTTTCCATCTTCAAGACTGTTTTTAGAGTCATTCCATCAGCTATCCATTCACTCTTTTCAAGTGTGTTTGGCAGCTTTTCAGTGCCTTTTCCACTGATTGGCAGGATACTGCTCTGCTGTTCCTGATACACAGTGCTTGTGCCTTCTCAGCTAAGCGAAGTAATGGAGCTACTACCACCAGCCCAGCTGTGCCGTGATCGCATGGGACAGTTCTTTGGTGCTCTTGCCGGAGGAATTTAAGCATGACTGGTCATTGTCATTCCGACCAGTCCTATAGTGCGTGCAACCTGTCTTTCATTGCAGCTGGTGCCTTTTCAAGTGTTTACCATTAATGGGTCTTGCTGTTCCATCAGTGCCTCCTGTGGATAAAGAACTGCTGGTGTTCACAATGAGGGTTCATGCATTGTGGTGCCCCATGATACTGAGGCTGATTCGTGAGGCCACCTTTGAGCCACCCCCTGTCAATTATTTGGCTCCTTCAGGCACTTTGGACTGTGCTACCTTTGCTGGCGATCGTGCGCTTGAGGCTTCTGGGCACTTCTGGTCTGTGGATCATTCTGCCAATCCTGTCATCGATCTGACATCAGACTATGTGAAGTCATTCTTGAATGCACTCCCATTTGATGACTTAGAAGACATTCTTCAAGACCATGATTATTGTTCAACTACTTTGACCATTGGCTTTCTTCTAAAAGTTTTAAAAGTTTATGCCAAATTGTCTTCTTAACTTAGATTAACTTAGGCCTGTTGTGCTAGTCATGGTCAACATTTTTATCCCGTTGTATGTTTTTAGCTAGTTTAAAAAAAAAAAAATGATTTTAGCATGTTTTTAGCTCTGAGCATTTCAACTTGGACTCATGCACCTTCTATGTCATCTTTATTATGGTGTCATTCTTGTTCCGGCAATGGGAAGGGTGTAGTGGATCCTATTTAGTTTTAATGGGAATCAGAAGTTTAGCTTAGCCTTCTGGATTGCAGGCCTGTGTCCCCGCCACTTAGTGACTTTTAACCGACTTAGCCTGCTCTGTCTTAGCAAATTTATTTTCTTATTTCCTTTAAGACGGCTGCCTTTGTTTAGAGTTAGAGCAAAGTTTTGATTTGCGATATCAGTGCCACTCTGTGAAGATGTCACTTTCAGTGTCATAATCAAGTGATGTACGTAGGCATTCGTATCATGTCCCCTTCTCACTTATGGGTGACAGGAACATAATAATGTACATTTGTTGTGGATTGTTTACATGACTGCTGCCACGAGTGCGCCTTCTTATCTATTGTTTTGGAACCATACCTGCATCAGGGGTCCTTCATGGTCTGAATAACTACACCTCTTATGGACAGGGTTATCAGAATGATTCCTACCAGATGCTATCGACGACATCTATGCTTCACAGCGCCTTGACACTAACCCAGTCTTCCTGTCCCCATGGAGTCTGATCTAGAGCCCTCATTCCAAGGTAACGAGGGTTGGGGGGCACTTACCAGGGACATGGGACTGACATATAAGTTTATAGCACCTAGCTCTCATTAGGTTAGGGATTAGCTTCTTTATGCTTCATGTTTATTGCGAGATAGTGGGGTTCTTGGTACTCACGACTCTCCTCATCACAATCATGCTTCTTTTATTGTTCATTGTTAGAAATGAGGTCTCTAGTTGGCAGAGGTATACACCCTTGTCCAAGTAGGGACCACAATCCTAGTCAGGGTACGTCACACACAATCCAAATTATCCTGTTCCCACCCTCGGGTAGCTTGGCACTGAGCACTCAAGCTTAACTTAGAAGGCAATGTGTAAGGTATTTGTGCAATAAATCATGCAATAACACAGTGAGAACATCACAAAAATACACCACACAGGTTTAGAAAACTATAACATATTTATCTGATTAAATTAAGGTCAAACAACCAAGATTTGATCAGCACAAGTTGAAATATCACTTTTGCAATGTTACGAAGAGTCTTAAGTCTTTAAAAATCAGCAATTGTCTTTTGTGTGCACAAAGTACCTAGTTTGCGGGAAAATGACACACCTGGAGACTGCAAAGGAGGAGATGCATGGAAAACAGATGGTGTGCGTCTGATTTCGTGACGTGGCCCAGACGATGCATCGTTTCTTCCCACGCTGCAAGGGCTTTGCGTCAATTTCCGGCACTCAGTCTTGGATACTCATTGCGATGAGGGGTCTTTTCATGCCCAGGGACGATGCGTGGAAAATCCTGGGCGTATGGGACGAAGCCACAGGCGCTGCGTCTGTCAAAGCCCAGCTCACCTGAGTTCTTGTTCAGTTCTGATGGAGGTTGAAGACAATCCGACCCCACCCTGAAACTGCTTGTTCCAGCACACTAGTTTTTAACACAGTGCACTAAGAACAGAAGCTCAAGGGTAGGGGGGAAGTGGATAAAATAAAAAAAGAGAGACAACACTGTTCTTGCGTTTCCACTGTTGAAGTGCTGCACAAATCTGCGGCCCTTTCTGACTTCCGTAGAAACTGGTGCCTAATGAAACATAAACAAAGAACAGATAAGTGCAACCTATTCCTAAATGGGTTCCTGACTATCCCTTTATTTATTAGAAATTCTCTTCTAAAAGTACCTCTTGGATCCTGGTCTCGAGTTTCCAGGTTTGGAATGTGTTACTGCTCTGGGATGTGCTTTCTATTACTGTAAAGCTTCTAAAACATTAAACAAATACCGTTATCAGAATTACCAATATCAAACATTCATCTTAATATAACTAAAGCCTAAATTCCCAATAGCAGACTCACTTTTCCCATATCTCCAGAATCTTTTGGAAAACAAATACTGTACTTTTACATCAAAATACAGCATGTAATTTGTGCAAGTCCTTGATTTACTGTTTGCCTTGCTGTTAATGGTTTCCACTGTTCGATTCTTAAAAGTTCCATAAAAAAAAAACAATGTTTGTTTCACAAAGCTCCGCAAGGTATTCTTGCAACAAAGAGCCTGAATCACAATGTTCGTGGAAGGTATCTTGCTTCAAACCGTCCACACACGAATCCAGAAATTGTTGTCAAAGTTCCTTCAGGTAATAAAAAGTTTTGCACTTACTTGTTGCTGGCAAGAGATACTGATCAGTCTAACCTTGTCTTCTTTCTCTTTTGCAGGTTGTTTGTAGGAGAGAGGCTGAGGCAAGGAGGAACCGGAAACCAGAAGAAGGAAGAGCCAGCAGCTGCGCGCATTGAAGCCAATGAAAGTCTGTAGAGAGCAGGAGTGCCAGCGCCGAGGGATCTGTTCTCAGGTAAGCGGGAGGTAGACGAGCACAAGCACTGGGTGAGGCTCGGGGGCTGCCTTTTATAGACAGGGCTGGGTGTGGTTCGAAGAGCTGGGTGTGGTTTGAAGGGCTGGGTGTGGTCCTCACATGCTGCACATGTTCTTGAAAGGTGTGCAGAGTTTCAGTTATTATGCAAATGAGTTGAATTAACACATGGCCTAAGGAGGAGTGTTTTAAAGAAGCCTTGGTAAAAGCAAGGCCCAATGTGTAAACAAAACAGCACATTAAACAACATACACAGAAGCCTAAGGGGGGGGGAAGGTGAGATAACAAGAAAGGGTTTGAATAGTAAGTTTAAAAGGGAGCTATTACAGAACCCACTAGTGCAGTGAGAGGGGACATGCTCTTTGCTGTGCACAAACCCTAACAGTTGCCCCCCTCAAAGGCCCTCCTACAGGACGGGGTTTTCCTGGGTTTTTTAAATAAAACCGTCTAATCAGCTGTGGGGCATGTACATATGATGCTGGTTCCCATGAATTCTCAGATTCATCATATCCTTTCCATTCTACTAAATAAAACAGACGTCCACTAATTCTTTTTGAGTCTTTTATGCTTTTCACTTCATATTCTAGATTTCCCTTAATTGGTATGGGTGGAGGTGGTGGTTCAGGTCGGGTTTTTGGGTTGTACGGCTTAAGCAAGGACACATGGAATGTAGTATGTACTGGATATTCTTTTGGTAAATCTAATTTTACTGTTACCGGGTTTACTATGGCAGTTATACTAAAGGGTCCAATGAAACGTGGTTGCAGCTTTCGGGATCCCTCTATGTTTAGGTTCTTTGTGGAGAGCCATACCTTGTCACCAATTTTATACATTGGGGCCTCAGATCTGTGTTTGTCTGCTTGTCTTTTCATGCTTTCCTTGTACTTTAATAAATGTTTCCTGGCTTTGTCTTGTATGTCACCTAACCTCGTTAGTCTATCCGTTACTGTAGGCAACAGGGACTCTTCTAACAAAATGGGTATAGCTCTTGGATGATACCCCTGCAAGAAATAGAATGGTGAGCAAAGTAGAGCTGAATGCTCAGTATTATTATAAACAAACTCCGCTACAGGGAGAGCTTCCAACCATTCACTAGAATAATCAGCCAATAAACAACGTAGCGTTTGAAGTAAGGTTTGGTTCAGTCGTTCAGTCTGTCCATCTGTCTCTGGGTGGAAAGCAGTGGATAATGCCACATCTATTTTCAGTTTTTCACATAATTTTTTCCAAAATCTAGAGTTGAACTGGCTCCCTCGATCTGACACCACTTTGCTTGGCAAACCATGTAAACGCACAATTTCCCTTATAAAAATATCGGCAAATTCTGCCGCCGTGGGTAATTTCCGTAATGGTACAAAATGTGCCATTTTAGATAAAAAATCCACTATAACCAACACTGTTGTGAAGGATTTTACAGGTGGTAAGCCTACAATAAAGTCTACGCTCACAGTGTGCCAAGGTTGCTTGGGTGTTGGCATTGGTATTAACAAGCCGTCAGGGGCCTTATGAGAAGATTTATGTCTTGCACAAATTGGACAGGTAGTGACAAATTGCTTAATGTCCTTTCTTATAGTGTCCCACCAAAAGTGTTTTTGCACATTTTCCAGGGTTTTTACCCAACCAGGATGACCTGCCAATGGTGAGGCGTGATGCCAAATTATCACCTGTGTTTGTAATTCAGAGGTGGGCACTAACAGCATGTTGTCGTGATACAATAAACCTCGTTGTATTGTGTTATGGGAATCCTTTAACCAATCCTGAGGTGCTATTTGCATGTGTGCATTATATAGATCTGTGATGAAATCCTTCTGTTGTACTGGTGCCAAAAACTTTTGGGGAGGAATAATGGGTTCTCCTATTTTATCTTGTTTCATGTCTGAGGTATGTCCGTATCTAGATAACACATCAGATTGAATTTGTTGTGCACCTGGTCTATAGGTTATAACAAAGTCAAATGTGCTAAAAAAATTTAACCAGCGCATCTGACGTGGTGTTAGTGCTTTAAGTGATCCAAAAAACTGTAGGTTCTTATGGTCAGAAAAGATTGTAACTGGGTACTTGGCTCCCATTAAATGATGCCTCCATTCTGAAAAGGCTACTTTGATAGCTAGTAGTTCCCTTTCAGCCACAGTGTAATTTTGTTCAGCTGGTAATAACTTTTTGGAATAGAAGGCTATAGGATGTAACTGGCCATCTACTATATCTCGTTGAGAGAGAACTCCTCCTAAAGCTACTTGTGAAGCATCCGCTTCAACAAAAAAGGGCAAGTCAGGATCAGGATGTTTCAGAATTGGGGCTGAAGTGAACTTTTGTTTTAGGAGTTGAAAGGCGTGTGCCGCCTCATCAGTCCAAAGAAATCGTTGCCCTTTCCGCAACAAGGTAGTTATTGGGGCCGCAATGTCTGCAAAATGTGCAATAAACCTCCTATAAAAATTGGCGAAACCCAGAAATTTCTGAATATCTTTTACAGAGGATGGTTCTGGCCAATCAGCAATAGCACTGATTTTCTTTACATCCATAGTTATTCCTTGAGGTGACAGGCAGTATCCTAAAAAGTCCACCTTGCTGACATTAAAAGTACACTTTTCTAACTTAGCAAAAAGATGATTTTCTTTTAACTTTGATAATACTGCACGAACATGTTGGGTATGTTCTTCTGAGTTCTTAGAGTAAATGAGGATGTCGTCTATGTATACTATGACACAAACGTCCAGGAATTCGTGTAGGACCTCATTTATAAAGAACTGAAAGGCCGCAGGGGCATTACATAACCCAAAGGGCATTACTGTGTACTCAAATAAACCAAACTTTGTCTTGAAAGCTGTCTTCCACTCATCCCCCTCTTTTACTCGGACCAGGTGGTAAGCTCCCCGCAGATCTAGTTTAGTGTATACAGTAGAATGTCTTAATTGATCCAACAACACAGGTATTAGAGGAAGAGGATATTTATTCTTTATTGTAGCCTTATTTAGTCCTCTATAATCGATACACGCGCGCAGGGATTTATCCGGCTTCGGGATAAAAAAGAGTGGAGATGATACCGGAGATGTGGAATGACGGATGAACCCAGACTGTAGTAGGTCATCTAGGTAGGTTCTTAAGTATTTGGTTTCTTCGTCAGTCAAAGCATATACTCTGTTATTAGGTAAAGGGGCCCCTGGGATAAGATCTATACGGCAGTCATAAGACCGATGTGGGGGCAGCACACTAGCCTTTACTGGATCAAAGACGTCTTTAAAGTCAGAATATTCAGGAGGGAGACTTGGTTCATCTTGTGTAACACTAGCACAGTGTAATACTGTGCTCTGTTCTGTACCTGCTTCTTGATAGCAATTGGTTCTACAGAAAGAGGAATCCAAAGTAACAGTTCTATTCACCCAGTCAATTTTTGGGTTATGAGTTGTTAACCAGGGTACCCCGAGAATCAAACCAAAATTAGGAGTATCTATCAGATCAAAGCTAATCACCTCTGTGTGCCCGTTCTGACAGACCATAACAAGTGGACTTGTTTGTTTTGTGATTAATCCAGAGGTCAATTCTGACCCATCCACTGCACATACTGCTTCTGGACAAGGCTTTAGGAACATAGGAAGTCCTAAGTTTTCAGCTAACTTATTATCCACAAAATTTCCTGTCGCGCCTGAGTCCAGTAGGACAGGGAGAGAATGCCTCACTTGGGTAGTAACAATTAAAACGACCTGAATTATGAAATGTCTAGGAATGTGCGGTACCATGAAGGCTGCAGCATTAGAGGTTTGATTAAGATGTTTTCTCGAACAAGTAACCTCTCCCCTTGTCGAGCTTAATCGTTTCCCGATTCAGTTGAGGAGGTGGAGGAAACAGCACCCTTTTGTGGAGTTTTAGGCTTTACTGGACATTCTCTGGCAAAGTGACCTGCCCTGCCACAATATAAACATAATTGAAGTTTTCTCCTTCTTTCTTTTTCCTCTGATGTGAGTGGACCTCTGAGTGTCCCTATTTGCATAGGCTCAGGTTCAGGGAGTTTATTATCTGTGTCTTTCTTCTCGTGTTTAATAAAAGTTAACCGTGATTCCAGTTTGTATTTATCTCCCTTTCTTTCTCCTAGTCTATGTTCTAATTTCACAACTAAATCTACAAAGTCCGAATAGTCTTCTGGCAAATCAACGATATGAGCCAGCGCGTCTTTTAACTCGTCTCTCAAACCTTTATAAAAAAGGGAGACACGCTTTCCTTCTGGCCACTGTGTCTCGGTGAGTAAACGATTAAAACTAGTGAGATAGGTCAATAAATCCTTGTTACCTTGTTTAAGATTTAAAAGCTCATTATCACTTGCCTGCATGAAAGTGTGTTTTGCAAAAAGGCTGGTCATGGTACGTTTAAATTGATTCCAATTATGGAGGATGGGATCATCTCTATCCACGAAAGGAATTGACCAATTGGCTGCTGTGCCACCCAAATAAGACAAGACGAATGCCACTTTCGTAGCATCAGTAGGGAACTGTTGTGGCTTACAAACGAAGTGTAATTGACATTGATGGATAAAAACATGGAATTTGTTACTATCTCCATGAAAACGTTCAGGTGCTGCTAAGGGCACAGCATTAGGAACATTAACAGTAACCTCAACTGGGGGAGGCAAAGTTGTATGTTTTGATGGCGCCCCTGTCTCTGAGGTGGTTTTAAACAAAGGCGTAAAAGCTGTGTTCCACTGAGATCCCCTAAATTTATACCTGCTTAAATCCTGTTTTAAAGAGGTATTCTCCATCTTTAATCTCTCTATTTCCTCTTGCATATGTTGTAAGATGCCAGACACTGATTCATTATGAGCCAAGTCCTCATTTAGGGCCTGCGCCATATCCGTGACGTCAATGCCCTCTATTTCTTCCCCAGTATTCATCGTCCACCAGAACTGAATTTTTTTAAGGCTTGTGCTTCTGTCAAAGCCCAGCTCACCTGAGTTCTTGTTCAGTTCTGATGGAGGTTGAAGACAATCCGACCCCACCCTGAAACTGCTTGTTCCAGCACACTAGTTTTTAACACAGTGCACTAAGAACAGAAGCTCAAGGGTAGGGGGGAAGTGGATAAAATAAAAAAAGAGAGACAACACTGTTCTTGCGTTTCCACTGTTGAAGTGCTGCACAAATCTGCGGCCCTTTCTGACTTCCGTAGAAACTGGTGCCTAATGAAACATAAACAAAGAACAGATAAGTGCAACCTATTCCTAAATGGGTTCCTGACTATCCCTTTATTTATTAGAAATTCTCTTCTAAAAGTACCTCTTGGATCCTGGTCTCGAGTTTCCAGGTTTGGAATGTGTTACTGCTCTGGGATGTGCTTTCTATTACTGTAAAGCTTCTAAAACATTAAACAAATACCGTTATCAGAATTACCAATATCAAACATTCATCTTAATATAACTAAAGCCTAAATTCCCAATAGCAGACTCACTTTTCCCATATCTCCAGAATCTTTTGGAAAACAAATACTGTACTTTTACATCAAAATACAGCATGTAATTTGTGCAAGTCCTTGATTTACTGTTTGCCTTGCTGT
The DNA here is from genome assembly GCF_031143425.1 of Pleurodeles waltl. Taxonomy (NCBI): domain Eukaryota; kingdom Metazoa; phylum Chordata; class Amphibia; order Caudata; family Salamandridae; genus Pleurodeles; species Pleurodeles waltl. Next base: position 1,131,892,352 of record NC_090446.1, on the reverse strand, counting down.
TAATGGTTTCCACTGTTCGATTCTTAAAAGTTCCATAAAAAAAAAACAATGTTTGTTTCACAAAGCTCCGCAAGGTATTCTTGCAACAAAGAGCCTGAATCACAATGTTCGTGGAAGGTATCTTGCTTCAAACCGTCCACACACGAATCCAGAAATTGTTGTCAAAGTTCCTTCAGGTAATAAAAAGTTTTGCACTTACTTGTTGCTGGCAAGAGATACTGATCAGTCTAACCTTGTCTTCTTTCTCTTTTGCAGGTTGTTTGTAGGAGAGAGGCTGAGGCAAGGAGGAACCGGAAACCAGAAGAAGGAAGAGCCAGCAGCTGCGCGCATTGAAGCCAATGAAAGTCTGTAGAGAGCAGGAGTGCCAGCGCCGAGGGATCTGTTCTCAGGTAAGCGGGAGGTAGACGAGCACAAGCACTGGGTGAGGCTCGGGGGCTGCCTTTTATAGACAGGGCTGGGTGTGGTTCGAAGAGCTGGGTGTGGTTTGAAGGGCTGGGTGTGGTCCTCACATGCTGCACATGTTCTTGAAAGGTGTGCAGAGTTTCAGTTATTATGCAAATGAGTTGAATTAACACATGGCCTAAGGAGGAGTGTTTTAAAGAAGCCTTGGTAAAAGCAAGGCCCAATGTGTAAACAAAACAGCACATTAAACAACATACACAGAAGCCTAAGGGGGGGGGAAGGTGAGATAACAAGAAAGGGTTTGAATAGTAAGTTTAAAAGGGAGCTATTACAGAACCCACTAGTGCAGTGAGAGGGGACATGCTCTTTGCTGTGCACAAACCCTAACAGCGTCGATCCAGTGGGCAATGCGTCAATTCTTCACTCAGGAAGCTGGGCTGCGTCGATCCCGTATGGCGTGCGTCGAGGTTCCAGTCACAACGCAGGCGGTGCGTCGATCTTCACTCAGGGAGCCTGAATGCATCATTCTGGTTCTGCGATGCAGCAATTTTCTTGTCGCTGGGCAGGCTGTGCATCGTTTCTGACAGGCTGTGCATCGATTTTCATCGCACAAAGAGCTTCCTTGAAGAGAGGAAGTCTTTTTGACCCAGAGACTTTTGGAACAGGAGGCAAGCTCAATCCAAGCCCGTGGAGAGCACTTCTCAGCAGATTCAGAGGCCAGCAAGGCAGCAGTCCTTTACAGCAACACAGCAAAGAAGTCCAGGTGTGTCCTTTGGGCAGCCAGCCAGCACCTCTTGACAGGTTGCATGATTTGGTCCAGAAGAGTCTGTCCCAAGAAGTGTCTGATTTGGTGGGGTCGGAGACCCAGTTTATATACCCAAAAATGCCTTTGAAGTGGGGGAGACTTCAAAGAGTGGTTTTGAAGTGCACAAGGTCCCCTTTCGGTACAGGTCTGTCTGCCAAGGCCCCAGTAGTGTGAGGGCAGGCTACTAGCCTTTGAAATGTAAGTGTCAGGCCTCTCCACACTTCCAGCCCAGGAAGACCCATTCAGTATGCAGACGAGTGCAGTTGTGACTGGGTATCCTGTGTTTGTAGTAGTCTGGGTGAAATGCACAAGGGAGCTGTCAACCAGCCCAACCCAGACATGGATTAGAGACAGGCTGTAAGGCACAGATGGATTTTAATTTTAAGTGCAGAGAAATGCTCACTTTCTAAGAGTGTCATTTCTAAAATAGCAATATGAAATCCAACTCACCAATAAGCAGGGTTTTCTATTACCATTCTGGCCATACTAAACATGACCTATTTACCCCTTTCTGATCAGGATCTACTGCTCAAACAGTATATGAAGGTAGCCCTATTGTTAGCCTAGGAAAGGAGCAGGCATCACAGAAGTGGAAAATTAGTTTAAGTTTTCCACTACCAGGACACATAGAACGCACAGGTATATGTCCTGCCTTTTACCTACACAGCACCCTGCCCTATGAGTTACCTAGGGCCTACCTTAGGGGTGACATATGTAGAAAAAGGAGAGTTTAAGGCTTGGCAAGTACATTTAAATGCCAAGTTGAAATGGCAGAGAAACTGCACACACAGGCCTTGCAATGGCAGGCCTGAGACATGTTTAAGGGGCTAATTATGTGGGCGGGACAACCAGTGCTGCAGGCCCACTAGTAGCATTCAATCTACAGGCCCTGGGGCATATGTAGTGCACTTTACTAGGGACATACAAGTAGATCAAATATGCCAATTGGGTATGAGCCAATGTTACCATGCTTAAGGGAGAGAGCATATGCACTTTAGCACTGATTAGCAGTCCTAAAACCAGCAAAAACAGTGTTAGAAAAGGGGAGGGAGGCAGGCGAAATGTTAGGTGATGACCACCCTAAGGCTGTCAGGTCCAACATGTGTAGCCCCCAGCTAAAAGTGGGGAGAGCTACCCAACCCCTTGGGAGCTCTCATTGCTAAGGCAGAAGTATCTGGAGAGGCCATCAGCATTGGCGTGGTCAGTCCCCAGGTGATGCTCCATCGTAAAGTCCATCCTCTGTAGGGCAATGGACCACCTCAAGAGTTTAGGATTTTCACCCCTCATCTGCATGAGCCATCTGAGGGGCCTGTGGTCTGTCTAAACCCGGAAGTGAGTCCCAAACAGGTATGGTCTCAGCTTCTTCAGTGCCCAGACGACAGCAAATGCTTCTCTTTCAATATCACTCCACCTCTGTTCCAGTGGTAATAGTCTTCTGCTAATAAAGACTACTGGTTGGTCTAGGCCCTGCTTATTCAGCTGTGCTAGAACTGCCCTTATGCCATGCTCTGAAGCATGTGTCTACACAATGAAGTCTTTGGAGTAGTCAGGGGCCTTGAGCACGGATGCGGTGCACATGGCTTCCTTCAGGGAGTCAAAGGCTTGTCAGAAAGCCTTTGACCAATTCCCCAACTTAGGTTGCTTCTTGGATGTGAGTTCTGTTAAGGGGGCCACTATGGTGCCAAAGCCCTTAAACAATCTGCAGTAATACCTGGTGAGACCCGAGAAGGCTCTCACCTCTGTCTGGGTTCTAGGTGGTTGCCAGGCCTTGACTGTCTCAATCTTGGCTTGGAGGGGTTGCACCTTGCCACCACCTACTAGGTGTCCCAAGTACACCCCGAAATCCTGCCCAATCTGGCACTTACTGGCCTTGATGGTCAGGCCTGCCTGTTGCAGGTGGCGGTGAAGCAGGTATTCCTACCAGCTGGAACTGTAGACGGCAATATTGTCTAGATAGGCTGTGCAGACCACATCTTTGCCAGCTAGGACCCCGTTAACCAACCGTTGGAAGGTAGTGGTGGCATTTTTCAATCCAAAGGGCATTACTCTGAGCAGGTAATTACCCTCAGGAGTAGAAAAAGCAGATCTCTCTTTAGCCCCCTCATTCAAGGCGATCTGTCAGTACCCTGACGTGAGATCAAAGGTACAGAGGAACTTGGCAGCACCTAGCCTGTCTACAAGCTCATCAGCTCTGAGGATGGGGTGAGGTCTGTCTTTGCAACAGAGTTGAGACCCCGGTAGTCCACATAGAACCTAAGCTCTGGCTTGGAACCAGGAGCGTCAGCCTTGGGAACCAACACCACTGGGCTGGACCAGGTACTTCTGGACTTCTCAATCACCCAAAGAGCCAGCATCTTGGCAACTTCCTCCTTGATGTTAGCCCTCACCTTGTCTGACACTCTGTAAATGTTGTTCTTTACAGGGGGACTGTCTCCTGGGTCAATGTCATGAACACACATGAACACACAAGTGTGTGAGTCCAGGGGTAAGGGAGAACAGGGACGAGAACTGTTCCAATAACTAGTAGCAGTCCTCTCTCTGATCTAGGGTCAGGGAGTCAGAGAGATTGACACCCTCCACTGACCCATCGCCTTCCTTGGCAGAGAGGAGGTCGGGGAGAGGTTCACTCTCCTCTTCCATACCCTCAACTGTTACCAGAAAAGGTCAAAAAGAGGCTTCAGTCAGTTCTGATGGAGCACCCTTAGGGGGTTTATAGGAGACTTGAGGTAAGTGGCCTCCCCCTTCTGCTTCTTGATCTCAAATGAGCCAGACCAGCGGTCCAGGAGAGCTCTAGGCTCTACTGGCTCCATTACCCAAACTTTGTCTCCAGGTGAAAATTCTACAGGGTGGCCTTCTGGTAATACCATTGTTTCATCACCTCTTGACTGGCCTCGAGGTTGTTCTTGGCCTTCTTCCAGAAGTGCTGAATCTGGTTGCGGAGGGCCAGCATGTAACTGACCACATCCTGGCAGGGTTTCCCGGGAGCTTTCTCCCACCCCTCTTTCACTATGCTTAGGGATTCCCTGACAAGGTACCCATAGAGAAGTTGAGAGGGGCTGAACCCCACCCATTACTGGGGCACCTCTCTATAACCAAAGAGAAGGCATGGCAAGAGGATGTCCCACTTACGCCTCAAGGCCTCAGGGAGGCTTGTGATCATGCCTTTCAGGGTCTTGTTGAACCTTTCCACAAGACCATTGGATTGAGGATGGTAAGGGGTGGTGAACCAGTAGGTCACCCCACATGCATCCCACATGGACTTCATGTACACCAACATGAAGTTTGTGCCTCTATCAGACAAAATCTACTTGGGGAATCCCACACGGGTAAATATCCCCATTAGAGCTCTGGTCACCACCAGTGCAATCACTGTCCTCAGAGGGATTACCTCTGGGTAGCGGGTGGCATGGTCCACCAAAACCAGGAAAAACCTGTTGCCTAGGGCCATTTTGGGTTCCAAAGGACCAATTACGTTGACGCCCACCTTTTCAAAGGGGGTGCCAACGACGGGGAGTGGGACCAGGGGGGCCTTGAGCCTTTTCCGTGTGTTCCCACTAGCCTGGCAAGTTGGGCAGGACCTACAGAAAGCATCTGAGGCCACCCGCATTCGGGCCAATAAAACTGGGTGACAAGCCTGGAGAAGGTCTTGTCATGCCCCAAATGTCCGACCAGGGGGATGTTGTGAGCCAGAAGCAGTACGAAGGCCCGGGTAGCACTGGGGGACCACCAGAACACGTGATGCCCCAGCCTCCAGCACCTTAGGCTCACTGTAGAGGAGCTCATTCTCCCCATATATAGGGGGATCGCCAAAGGCTTCACCTGCTGCTTGGGCTGCGGCCTGTTGCCTCAGACCCTCGAGTGGGGCACTCCTCCTCCACCTTACAGAATTCTTTCCTGATTGGTCCACCCTCAGGTTGCCAGCCAGCAAGGTCAGGCAGGTTATCCTGGCCCGCAATGTCCTCCCCAGTTGACTCAGGGGCCTACTCCTCAGGGACCCAGTCAACTACAGTGGAAACCTCTGGGATCCGTTTCTTGCGCCCCTTGCCCCTCTCCTTTGCAGCTGTCTGAGCCATTGTTGCAGGCTCATGACGCCCTTGACTCTCTTCCTGGGCAGCCATGGACCTTGTGGTCAGGCAGACAGTAACATCAAACCTAACATCTCCAGGTGAGACCTAAGCTCTACCTCCTTCCTGGTAGTGTGCTCAAGGTCGTTGCCTAACAAACAATCTACAGGCATGGCAGGACTCACAGCTACTTTGAGAGTACCAGAGATCCCCTCCCCCACACTCAAAGGGAACCAGAGCTACCGGAAGGTGGCTCTCGCGATTGTCAGCGACTATGACCTATGGAATGTATTGGGGATTACCTGCTCTGCTGACACCAGCTGACCCCTGACAGTAGTCATACTGGCTCCTGTGTCACACAGAGCCTCCACACTTTACCAATTAATGGTGACTTACTGCATACACTTGGAAGTATTTGCAGGCATGTGGGCTTTTGGCACCATTTCCTCATCTCCCAGGGACACTAGGGTTACCGTTATCTGCTCCCCAAAACTATCTGGGACTACCCCTTCCCCGAGTGCTAAACTAGCCAACCCAGGTGTCTGCCCTCCAGTGGGGAGCTGTGTCCTCTTGGAGTCTCCCTTGAAGTGGCCATATTTGGTACATTGGGGTACAAACCTCCCTTTCTTCTTGTCAAAGAATCCTGGCTTCTTCTCAGAATCAGGTTGAGACTGGTTACCACTACCTCCCTGGGAATTATTTGGGGCGCCTTTTGAGAACTCCTTTTTTTTAAAGTCCCCCCCACCCCCTCTTTCTTCTGGTAGGAACCCTAACCACCTCCTTTGTGGGTGCCCCTCCTAGATACCATTTTGGACACTCTGGTGCTAGTCCAGAGGTCCACCTCCTCAGCAAGCTTCCTAGGATCAGTCAGCTTACTGTCAATCAAGTGCTGGCACAACTCTGTAAAACAAACACTGAGCATATGCTCTCAGGATCACATTATACAACCTCACATAATCATTTACTTTACTGCCCGCACCCATCCATTCAGTGCCTTGCTAGAAAAATCAAAAAAGTCTACCCAAGTTTGTGTGGAAAGTTTGGTACTGTCCCTAAACCTCTGACGGTAGTTCTCAGGGGTCAGACCAAACTTGGCAATTAAAATGGCTTTCATGAGCAGGTATGTGTTCTTGTCCTTCTCTTCTAGTGCAAGAAGTGTGTCCCTCCCAGTTGCAGGTACATGTTTCCACAAGCCCGCCCCACCATTGGTCTTCAGAAAACCTATGGGCCCTTAGTGCAACTTCATAGGATAGGCAGCAAACCATTTGTCAATGTCATCTCCCACCACATAACTTGGCACCACATCTCTGGGCATACAAACCTTTTTGTCTCTAGCAGGTCCTGTATGTATGCTGCCAACATCACTGCTGGACTCAGACTGCCTAGACTTGAGGTCCAGCTCTTTTAGACTCAGTTCATGAGCCAGAAGTAGTTTCTTTTCAGCCAAAGCTCTCTCAGCTTCAGCCTCAGGTCTCCTCTCCTCTGCCTCTCTCTCTGCTCTTTTTTCCTCAATTTTTTATCTGGCCAGTTGCAGTTGGAATTCTCTCTCCTCCCTCCTTTCCTCTGCGGTCAGGCAGTGGCTTGAGACACTGCCCCCTGGTTTAGCAGGTGGCACAAATCCATGGGTGTCACCCCCACTGCCACTGATGAATCCTCTCGGGAGCCATCCTCGACCCCTCTACCTTAACATCCTCTTGTGAATGGGCTTCTGCCCAGGCCCTCAGCGCCTTTTGGTACTCCTCCTTCGTGGAGGCACCCCGGTAGGTACTCCCATCCCCCTGCAGAACCTTTTCAGCTGGCTGACAGTGTACGTCTCCAGCTTAGCTAGGTCAAACTCCCTAGCTCCTCCTTGAGACCCAGCCAGAGACATGTCGTTGACGATTAGATTACAAATTACAAGCAGCTAGAAATTGCAGTAAAAAGAGAAAAAAATCGAATTGACCTTTAACTGTGGGTAGGTAGTATACACATAGCTATTGTATGTTACTGCACAAACACAAGTCCTATCTTCACAGATGAACACCAGTGTTGGAAATGGGGTCTCTAGGTGGCAGAGGTGTACGCCCTTGTCCAAGTAGGGACCACAATCCTAGTCAGGGTAAGTCACACACAATCCAAATTATTCTGTGCCCACCCTCGGGTAGCTTGGCACTGAACAGTCAGGCTTAACTTAGAAGGCAATGTGTAAAGTATTTGTGCAATGAATCGTGTAATAACAGTGAGTACACCACAAAAATACACCACACAGGTTTAGAAAAATATAAGATATTTATCTGATTAAATGAAGGTCAAAATTATCAAGATTTGATAAGCACAAGTTGAAATATCACTTTTGCAATGTTAAGAACAGTCTTAAGTCTTTAAAAATCTCGTGTGTGCACTAAGTACCTGGTTTGCGTCAAAATTATATGCACGGAGACCGCAGAGGAGGAGATGCGTGGAAAACAGAAGGTGTGCATTGGATTTCCTGACACGGCACAGACGATGCGTTGTTTCTCCCCACGCTGCAAGGGCTTTGTGTTGAGTTCCGACACGCAGTCGTTGATCCTCACTGCGATGCGGGGGGTTTTGACACCCAGGGACAATGCGTGGAAAATCTTGGGCATGCGGGACAAAGTCACAGGCACTGCGTCGATCCGGTGGGCAATGTGTTGGAGTTTCTGTCGCATGGCAGGCGCTGCGTTGATTCTTCACTCAGGAAGTCGGGCTGCGTAATTCTGGCTCAGCTGTGCGTCGCTCCAGTATGGCGGTGCATGAAAGTTCCGGTCGCAACACAGGTGCTGCGTCTATTTCTACTCAGGGAGCCAGGCTGCGTTGTTTCCGGTTCGGCAATGCAGCCATTTCTTGTTGCTGGGCAGGCTGTGCGTTGTTTCTGGTAGGCTGTACATTGATTTTGTCACACAAGGAGGTTCCTTGAAGGGAGGAAGTATTTTTTGGCCCTGAGACTTCAGGAACAGGAGGCAAGCTCAATCAAAGCCCTTGGAGAACACTTCTCAGCAGAGTCAGAGGGCAGAAGGGCAACAGAAAGGCAGCAGTCCTTCACAGCAAACCAGTCCAGGTGAGTCCTTTGGGCAGCTAGGCAGCTCCTCTTGACAGGTTGCAGGATCTGATCCAGGAGTGTCTGATTTGGTGGGGACAGGGACCCATTTAATATACCCAAAAATGCCTTTGAAGTGGGGGAGACCTGAAAGAGTGGTTTTGAAGTGCACAGGGTCCCCTTTGAGTACAAGTCTGTCTGCCAGGGTCCAGTAGCCTTTGAAATGTAAGTGTCAAGCCCCTCCATCCTTCCAGCCCAAAAAACCCACCTAGTATGCAGATGACTACAGGTGTGACTGAGTATCCTGTGTTTGTGGTGGTCTGTGCCAGGGCTAAGTGGGGGGGTGGGGGGCTGAATGGATTTACACCAAATAACAAAAAAGGTGCTTTCTGGACTAAGAGCTACCTTTCTGCCAAATGTAGTTGAATTCCGTTCAGTGATTCGGCGCTATCGCTGTCAAAATCCCTATGGGAATTAACATGTGAAACGCTCCTTTTTTACCCCCTTTTTCTCGGCCCTCACTTGATGGAGCACCCCGAAACTTTCCAGACAGTAGCTGCTAAACTAGGTCCTAACTATAACTACCTAGTGGCGGTCGTAGGTAATACACACAAATATATACATATACATATATCTATATCTATATATACACACACACACACACACACATGCACAAAGAAACATGTACAACTATATCTCTTCACATAATCTTCTAGGCGCTTTGAATTGTTGACCCAATCTGGTTACTGGAAGTTGTGAACAGCGGTCTTCAATGTTGGATATTGCCAATGATGGTAAGGGATCAGCAATAGTCGCTGAGTTTTCAGAAACAGTCTTTCTTTCACCATCTCGAGTTTAAGACCGATGAAATATAGGCCTGATGTGAGAAGAGTCTCTGGTAATGGGCTTAGTAGGTCTTTGGGCAGTGACCATGTGTCCCTTGGTGGACACTACTTGGAAAGGTTAAGTGTCGTAAGGAGCATCAGATTTTCTCTTGCATATCTGTTGAGCGATCACTGTATCTCCTTCTTTGAATGAGAGGTCTTTTGCATGTCTCCTCTAGGCTGCATAGACTTTCATTTTCTGTTTATGAACCAAGTCCCTTCTACGAATCAACTTGTCACTTCTTTCTCTTTCAGTGGTCCATTGAGATAACTTGGTTGCCATTGTTCTTGCAAACATCAAAGTCGCAGGGCTTTCATCTGTAGTCAAGTGGGGAGTCAAACAATACGCTCATAGAGTTCAGTATTTTTTAAACTGAGCTTCCCAAGAGTTGCACGCTGCACTGCTTTCTTTAGCATACTCATGAAACGCTCAACAAGTCCTTTGTCCTGTGGCCAAAAGGGTGTGATCTACTGATGCTTTATTTTCAGATGCTCCAGAAATTCTTTAAATTCTTTACTGTTGAAGGGCGGACCATCGTCCGACTTCACAATGGCTGCTAATTCCCATGTTGCAAAGACACTATAATGTTTAATAAAAGTTTTTTATTACTCACTCATGTGTTGTGGATGAAGGATCTTCGACCAAAGGAAAATATGAATATTCATCTACAGTCACCATTATGGACCAAAGAAATCGATGGCTATTCTCTCCCAGACACGTTTAGGGAGTTCTGACATGTTCAGAGTATGTTAAGTATATTTGGTTTACAGGCAACTGCATATGTGCCAGGCCTTGAGTTCCATTTCACCTCTCATCTAAGTATGGAAACCAGAGTCGGTCTCAGAGAGCTCAACAATACCACAATGTCCTCCATGAGCCACTTTAATCAACTTTTGCAGTAGACTCTCCGGAATCAGGATCCTAGATCCCTGCAATATAACTCCTTCCAGAGCTATGGACAATTCATATGTAACATTCTTATACTTTTGCCAGTTACCATCATTGTTGAGAGGTCGAATGTGCTTATTCCATGACTGATGTGTAATTATGTCTTTTAACTTTAGTGGGTCACTCTCATGACTCGTAGCAGTGACAATATGGACTAATAATACAGCAGCTGGTGTACTTGACTTAATGAAATTGATGTAGGCCTCTGTTGTTTTGGATGGAAATACCATGACCTTCAATAGGCACTCTTGAAAAGTAGTAAGTCAGATTTTGATCCTTTCCTGGTTGTTGCACAGTTGCATAATTGTACTCTTGCAATCTAAGTCCCCATTGTTCAATTCGAAGAGGCATCTTGGCTATTGAACTGCCAAAGATCGTCAGCAAAGCTTGATGATCAATCACCAGTGCAAAAGGCTTTCGGTAGAGGAATATATGGAAATGTTCACTAGCCCATACTACAGCCACTTTCCTCCTCAGGCTGTGAGTAAGCACAATACGCGTCTTGCATTTGGGCATCCGCTATACTGTGCAAGTATGGTATTTAACCCAGCGGGGCTAGCGTCAACCAAAATCTCAGATTGGAGGTTTGAATTGAAGTACGCCATTTCTGTAGCATTTTTGATGGCGTGCTTGAGTCTCTTGAAACTCTTTCTCCATTCTTGTGGCTATTTAAAAGAAACATTTTTCTTTGTTAGCTTTTTTAATGGAGCACTGACAATGGCAAAATCCTTTATGTATTCTGAACAGTAGGTGGCCATTCCAAGAAACAGTGTAGCATAGAAACATCTTGTGGGGATTCAGCATGTGTTAAAGCTTTTACTTTTGCAGGATCAGGAGTCATAGCCCCATCTAAAAAGATATGCCAAAGGACTTCAGCTGTGTTTTCTGAACTCACACTGGTCTGCATTTGAAGTCAAACCTGCATAATTGAGTAATAGACATACTTGTGTGAAGGCTCTATTGTGCTCCTTTGATGTTGCTCCTAAAACCATTATGTCATTGCTACAGCAAAATGCATTCATAAAAGGTTGTTTGATGTGTCGTATGATGTCTTGGAGCAGTTATGCAGCCAATGGCACACCAAAACTCGGGGCCTGACTTAGATTTAGGCAGAGCGGTTACTCCTTCACAATGGTGAAGGACATCCCATCCGCTGAAATCGAAATCCTATTGTTTCCTATGGGATTTAGGTTTCGGCAGAGGGGATATCCGTCACCGTTGTGACAGAGTAGCCCCTCTGCCGAAATCTAAATCAGGCCCCAAGTCCCTTGTATCTAAACAAACCAACATGTGTAGAAAAGGTTGTAAATATCTGCAGCTTTCTTCAAATTCTAACTGATGATAACCTTAATTCAAATCAAGTCAAGAGAAGACTTTGGCACCATTCAATTGCGTGATTATGTCAGCACTGTGCAACTCCGGATGTCGTTCCAATTCAGTCACTCTGTTCGTCTGGCATATGTAAACGCATATGCACACAGCTCTTTCACGGTTCTTTTCAGGCGTGGTAAAATTAAGATCTCAGTCTCAGTTGGGTTTGTAAAGAGTCCCAAGCTTTGAAGCTATATGGATTCCTAAATATTATATCTTATTGAGGGCCCACCAACAGGGAGTTTTATCAGATAAATCATGTACAAAATTGGACAACAAGCCCACATTGAGCAGTTCAGACTTGGCCAAGGGAACAAAAAACCTCAATGCTCTGCCCTACCTGTCCAAGATGTTCAAAATCTCCACTAACAATGTTGAAGGGTGAGTTAATATTACCAGTACATCGTCGCCAAAGAGATGGATTTCATGATTATCTCCTCAAAATTATCTCTTAGGTGTTTTGGTGGCAATTTATCATTGCCTCCAGCAGCTCCACAAAAAAGGCAAACTGCAACGAGGAGAGGGGTCAACCCTGGTGTGTCCTTCGCACCAATGGAGTGTTATTGGGCTCTTCATTAACTAGTACTAATGCCATAGATGGTTTGTAACTTTCCCCAATCCTGGTTTTCATGTTAGGAACCAGACCAACCACATCCAGCACTCTGGAAAGGAACATCCAGCTAACTCTGTCAAATGCTTTTGCAGCATCAAGGGGCAAGATCAGCATGGGAATTTTCAGCACTGTTGGCCTTTTCAATGAGAAAAAGTACCTTCCTGATACTGTGGTTGCTTGGCACTAAGAGATGAAACTCGATTGATGAGGACCTATTAAGAAGGGTAAGTGAGACATGAGTTTGTCACCTAGAACTTTTTGTGCAAATGTTGACAACAAATGTTAAACAACACTATTGGTTGATAAGATTCATTGTTCGTAATGGGACGCTCTAGGCTTGCCCTATTCACCGTACTTAGTTTAAGCAACCAATTCCAAAAGTTTAGCCTTTTTCAATTTTGGACAACAATTTGAGTAAACACTTCCAATTATCATGGAATACAGCGGATTCCTTGACACCAGTTTTCAATGTGGGTGATTAACAATGATTAGTTTTGGATAACAATGTTTGTTTTTTTCTAGGCTAATTGATGTAGCCGGTCATCCTTTTTGCTCCTCCTTTACCTAAGGCCTTTTCCACCTGTCTATAGATTGTTTTGAAGCATTTGTATTTCAGCCTCACTCAATGTTTCTTGAAGGCATAACACATCTAATCCCCCAAAATATCTTGGGATCTCTACATCCTGTTTTAATCTGAAAAGTTCTCCAGATTCCAGAATCATATCTTTATTGGTTGTTGTGGCCTAAGGCAAGATACACTTCATGACATTTTCGGACTGTTCAATGTTAAGGCCAGTTCCAGTCTTTAGAAGTTGAGTTTGATGAGTTCCAACTATCTGTTTTGGCAAGATTCATCTAGCCAGACAGAAGTTATCTGTAAATTGCTTTGTATTAAGAGGTTTCCACAGGTTTGACTGATGGCTCAAAGATAACCGCTTACACAGGGCTCCATGTGACCGAAGTGGAGTCCTTAGAGAATGGTATTTTTTGCATTTAATGAATTCTGTTGACAGAATATGTTCAGAAAATAGATGCTTTAAATCAGGACGGACCACAAGCAACTTCCATTTGTTCCCTATGTCCATTAAGTTGAATGAACCTCCTGATTGGCATTCGGGTATAAAATCAGTTGATGAGGGATACTATAATTAAATGGTGAAAACCCCTCCCTCCCATGAATTGCCAAAATTGTGACTAAATATCTTTCAGCTATTTCCTTTTGGGCATGATGCGGCTGTTAATCTGCCTGCTTTGTCTCAACATCCCGAACGAAGACTGGCAGTGTTTTTTGCCTATTTCGTTATTGAGCCTTTCTAGATGGAATTGGCTCAACTTTTCTTAGACTGTTGTCTGCCTTTGCTAAAGGAGTACTTCTAATTTTATGTTTTTGTTTGGCTGTGAGCTCCTTTGACTTAAAGTCTGGCTCCATTTGAATTTAGGAAGTTGTTTGTGTTCGGGGAATGTCTATAGACAAGAATGACTCAGATGTTTTGAAGTTTTGCTTCTGTTTGGTAAAGATGGGAAATAAATTGGGGTTCTCTTTTGGTTTGGTGCCAGTTGTTATCTCATTCAGCTTTGTTTGAAAGCCGATCCTGTGTTGTGGTTTTCTATTACGTGCTTTCCTTAATTTGGGCTTTCTGCTTGGTTGACTGCAGTAGGCTTACTGTTATCACTTTGTGGTAAGGTTTCTGTTTGAAAGAGGTTAAAGCTTGGAGTTTCTAGGAGATGGTGAGACTAGGTGTAGGACACATCTATGTTCCTCCTCCTTAAACCAAGTGGATGCTTCTAGTGGTTATCTTGGGTGAGGATTTCATTTCTGAGTGGGGTGTAAGTTCTTTGCACACTTTGGTGGTCATTCCAACCCTGGCGGTCGGTGTTAAACCTGCGGCCAAACCGCAAACAGGCTGGCGGGGTAAAAAAAGGAATTCCGACCCTGGCGGAAACCGCCAACAGGGACCGCCACATTACCACACCGCCCGCCACGGCGGCACAAACAAACAGCGCGGCGGTCACCACCAACAGACAGTCGGGAGACAATGTACCGCCCACTGTATCACAACCTACCAATCCGCCACCTTTTCCGGGGCTGTAGCCCCGCCGATAAAAACACGGCAGAAACAGCCATTTCGAAGGGAAAACGCTCACCTCCATACAGCCCACGAGGAATAAGGACAGCATGGAACCCAAACTCCACATACTCCCAGCGATTGTGTTCCTACTCCTCTACCAGGAGCACGAATGCCGGCGCAGAAGACAACGGTGAGTACTGCACCTACGACACAGGGGAGGGGGGTGGAGAAAATATTACGGGTACACACATACGCGACACACCCACCCTCACCCACTACAACACACACATCAATGCGTATCAACACATCAGAGTGACACCCCCCAAACCCCCCGGAAGAATGCAAACACAAAAGGAAATGATTCTAAACATAGGAATATATTGTATTACTGGCTTAAAAATATAATTCTACATCAAAAACTGTTATATACATAAATGTACAAGTCCGAGCATTGTAGCATGTATTGTCCGTGGACCACTGGGCCCAAATCACAAGCGCAAAGCCCACACAAGATACCTGACTCCAATGGAGAGAACACTGCAGGGGCATCAGATAGCAAAACTACAGGCACCTCAGGGGGAAGGGAAGGGGGGGCACCTCAGCCAGATGAGTCCACGACGCCAGATCCACGAGGGGCCTCCATGGCCACTGTTCAATCCTGGGGAGTGCAAAGCCACAGTCTCTCAAGTCCGGACAGTGGGTGGGTTGCCCACTGTTCAATCCTAGGGAGTGCAAAGCCACAGTCTCTCAAGTCTCTACAGTGGGTGGGTTGCCCACTGTTCAATCCTGGGAGTGCAAAGCCACAGTCTCTCAAGTTGATAACAGTCTCCACTGGTTCTGGGTGGGGCCTGGTGCCCAGACTGCTTGGTGCAGCCCTGGCCGACTAAGATGCGGGCCAGCCCCTGGCGCTCATGGTTCAGCGGTGCTTGAGATGGCGGTGCCCAGTTCAGCGGTGCTTGAGACGGCGGTGCCCAGTTCAGCGGTGCTTGAGATGAAGAGCCCAGTTCAGCGGTGCTTGAGATGAAGAGCCCAGTTCAGCGGTGCTTGAGATGAAGAGCCCAGTTCAGCGGTGCTTGAGATGAAGAGCCCAGTTCAGCGGTGCTTGAGATGAAGAGCCCAGTTCAGCGGTGCTTGAGATGAAGGGCCCAGGTCAGCGGTGCTTGAGATGAAGAGCCCAGTTCAGCGGTGCTTGAGATGAAGGGCCCAGTTCAGCGGTGCTTGAGATGAAGGGCCCAGTTCAGCGGTGCTTGAGATGAAGGGCCCAGTTCAGCGGTGCTTGAGATGAAGGGCCCAGTTCAGCGGTGCTTGAGATGAAGGGCCCAGTTCAGCGGTGCTTGAGACGGCGGTGCCCAGTTCAGCAGTGCTTGAGACGGCGGTGCCCAGTTCAGCAGTGCTTGAGACGGCGGTGCCCAGTTCAGCGGTGCTTGAGACGGCGGTGCCTAGTTCAGCGGTGCTTGAGATGAAGGGCCCAGTTCAGCGGTGCTTGAGACGGCGGTGCCCAGTTCAGCGGTGCTTGAGATGAAGGGCCCAGTTCAGCGGTGCTTGAGATGAAGGGCCCAGTTCAGCGGTGCTTGAGACGGCGGTGCCCAGTTCAGCGGTGCTTGAGACGGCGGTGCCCAGTTCAGCGGTGCTTGAGACGGCGGTGCCCAGTTCAGCGGTGCTTGAGACGGCGGTGCCCAGTTCAGCGGTGCTTGAGACGGCGGTGCCCAGTTCAGCGGTGCTTGAGACGGCGGTGCCCAGTTCAGCGGTGCTTGAGATGAAGGGCCCAGTTCAGCGGTGCTTGAGATGAAGGGCCCAGTTCAGCGGTGCTTGAGATGAAGAGCCCAGTTCAGCTGTGCTTGAGATGAAGAGCCCAGTTCAGCGGATCTGGCCATGGCGTGGAGCTCATTTGCCACCTGTCCTGTGGCTGGCGGTGCCTTCCTGCCCATCTGTCCTGTGGCTGGTGGGGCCCTCCTGGGCTGCAGTGCCGGGCATGTTGGTGGCCTCCTGCCCACCTGGGATGGGGCTGGCAGGGCCCTCCTGGGCTGCAGTGCCAGGCATGTTGGTGGCCTCCTGCCCACCTGGGATGGGGCTGGCCGGGCCCTCCTGGCCAGCTGGGCTGATGGCGGTCTTGTCGGGCGTGCTGCCCTTCCCAGCCTTCCCTGATCACCTGTGGCCCTTCCCCACCTTGGGCGGTGTGACAGCTGTCTCCACACCTCCTGCCGGAGCCATGGTAGGGGTTTTTGTGCCTGGTGTCTTCACCCTCTCGCGCCGGCCACTGCCTATCTTTGATTGTTTCTCCGGGGGTGGGCTGCCCGTGCCTTGGCTCCGTACTGAACTGGCTGCCCTGGAGGGTGGGGGACTCCATAGTCCATGGCAGACTGTCATGACAGGGCCCGGTTTTGTGGTGGCTGAGGTGCTGACTGGAGTCCTATGACATGGACGGGGTGGGGGAGTTGGTGGAAAGAGGTTAAGTTTGGACAGGAAAAGCTTTTTAGGAGCAATGGGAGGGGTAGGTGAAGTGGGTATGGGAGTGGAGGAAGAGGATGTGGTTGTAGGAGTTTGAAGTCTGGTGTCTTTGGGTGCAGGTGCTTGGGCTGGAGGCTGTCGTGAGGTGGATGGCTGTTGGGTGGGTGGCTGCCTGCGTTTGTGTATCTTGGAAGAGGGGGTCACAGACACACTGAGAGAGGACACAGGGGATGTGTAAATGGCAGTGGGGGTGGTGACTGCACGTGTGCGTGGGGTTCTGGTGTGTGTGCTGGTGATGGACGTAGTGGCTGAAGATGTACTGCATGCAGGTGTGAGTGGAGACGTGAAAGGGAGGGAGGAGGGAGACGAGGAGGAGGGGGACACAGTGGAGGCAGTGGGTGTTGGTATGTCTGTATGTGGATGTTGCTTGGGTGAATGCCTGTGTGATGTGTGGTGCTTATGTCTGCCTGAGCTTCCCTTGGGTGTTGAGGTGTGTGCAGGCTGGTCTGATGGTGTGTCTGGGATAGGCAGAGGTACAGGTGATAGGGTCTGGGTGGAGGAAGTTGGAGGGGGGAGGCTAGAGACAGGGACAATGGCTGCCATCAGTGCTGAGGCCAGAGTGTTGAACGATCGCTGACGGGGCAAACGCTGAGGGGCTGCTGGGAGGGCGGTGCTGGTGCGCTGGGGGGCGGCTGTACCTGTTGTTGCGGGGGCACAGATGTTGCCGCCACCACAAGGGAGCTCCCTTCAGAGGACGAATCCGTGTCACTTATGTCTGCCCGAGTCCCCGCTGTGGAGCTCCCCTCGCCCTCCGTCCCACTGGTGAAATCGGAATCCGTTGCATGGCCCTCCATGGCCATGTGGGATGCAGCTCCCTCGTGCTCCGATGCCACTTCTCCTCCGCCTGATGATGCTAATGCACACATGAACAGGAAAACCACAAAAAAGTGGGGGGGAGAAAATAAAGACATGTTGAGTGCATGCATTGGCGACACCGTTGGCAGACAGGATAGACACAGAAGCCCCCTGCACTATGCCGCGCACTTGGGGTCCACTACTCAATCCGTGGGACATGGCCTACAAGCCTATGGACGACATCTGCACACATAAATGACACAGAGCCATGAATAGCTGTACTTGGCACCCTACAGAGGTGGGGGGCGGGGGCACAGGGCCATGCCTTAGGGAGGGGCCTAGCCTACAGAAATCGCCCTGGCCTAGGGATACCCACAGCCCTCCTCCCCCACCCAGATACCTCCACTGCGCGCAGTCACCAGAATAAGAGTGTACTCACCCCCTTGTGTCTGCTGTGATGTCCTCACGCGCCCATCCAAATCGGGGTAGGCCACCACCAGGATCCGGAACATCAGGGGGGTCAAAGTCCGACTGGCACCCCTCCCACGTTGGGAGGCCAACCCCAGCTGAGCCTCCGCCGTCTTCCTGCTCCAGCGTCGGATGTCCTCCCATCTCTTCCGGCAGTGGGTTCCCCGTCTGTGGTGGACCCCCAGGGTCCGGACGTCCTTGGCGATGGCACGCCAAATATCAATCTTCTGGTGGGCGCTGACCTATGTGAAATGTACAGGGGGAGAAAAAGAGTCATCACCTTCTGCACCCTCAATGTGAGTGGCCCCCCATCCCTACCCTTGCCATGTGGCACATGCTCTCATCCGTTGTTTGATGCATGCCTCAATCGCTCCCCTCCCCACCATCTTTCATCCACCCCACTCAACACAGGCATTGGCCACTAAGCATGGCCCCAGTGTACTTACCTGTTGGTCTGGAGGACCGTAGAGTAGCGCATACTGGGGGAGGACCCCATCCACGAGTTTATCCAATTCCTGAGCAGTGAAGGCAGGGGCCCTTTCCCCAGTCGCATGAGCCATTGTCTCTTCCAGACCGAGGTCACAGCAGCACTTGCAGTGTAGGTCCTCTCCTGTCGAAGATCAGGTATCGAGTGATTAAGCTGATAGAAAATGGTGGTCACGCCCGCGGCGGTGCGTACCGCAACCGCCGGCGCACATCGTCATTGGCTCCTGAGACCCATAGGGTTCAATGTTAACCAATGCTGCTTAGCGCCGCGGTCTTTGACCGCCTACCGCCACGGTGTGCCAGGCCAGCGCATTTACCTCACATCCCATTGTCGCACTTCACAGGTCAGGCGGCCGCCATTTCAAGGGCCCACATGGCTTACTTTTTACTGTGTCACACATACCTAGGCCTTGCATCAACA
Source organism: Pleurodeles waltl (assembly GCF_031143425.1). Lineage (NCBI taxonomy): Eukaryota > Metazoa > Chordata > Amphibia > Caudata > Salamandridae > Pleurodeles > Pleurodeles waltl. The sequence continues at coordinate 1,131,873,480 of NC_090446.1, read as the reverse complement.
CTCATACAAGCCTTTCAATGCATTGGGAATCGTGTTTTGTGCAAGCTGTGGTTACGTACCTGTGGGTTGATTGACTCTGTGCTCGCTGTTGTCCTTCATAGGCACCGTCCACTGGGACATGCGAGGAGATGGAGGAATCTTCCTGTGTACAGACCGCTGGTAGACCTGTCGACAATGGAGGAAAGACATGTCATACTGACATACAGGCTTGACCGAGCCACTATTCATGAACTGTGTGCCCAGCTGGAGCCAGACCTGATGTCACCAATCCGCCAACCCACAGGGATCCCCCCTCTAGTGCAGGTGCTGTCAGTACTCCATTTCTTTGCAAGTGGGTCATTTCAAACAACAGTGGCCATATCATCAGGGATGTCCCAGCCTATGTTTTCCAAGGTGTTGTCCAGAGTGTTGTCTGCCCTGCTGAAACACATGCGGAGCTACATCGTTTTCCCTGAGGTGGGGGATTTGCCTACAGTGAAGGGTGATTTCTATGCCCTTTGACACATCCCCAACATCATAGGTGCCATTGATGGGACCCATGTGGCTTTAGTACCCCCCAGCAGGAGTGAACAAGTGTACAGAGACAGGAAGAGTTATCATTCTATGAATGTACAGATGGGGTGTTTGGCAGACCAGTACATCTCCCATGTTAATGCTAAGTTCCCTGGCTCAGTGCATGACGCGTACATCATGCGGAATAGCAGCATCCCTTATGTGATGGGTCAACTCCAGAGGCAACGTGTGTGGCTAATTGGTGACTCTGGTTACCCCAACCTGTCATGGTTACTGACCCCAGTGAGGAATCCCAGGACAAGGGCAGAGGAACGGTACAATGAGGCCCATGGGAGAACTAGGAGGGTGATCAAGCGGACCTTCGGCCTCCTGAAGGCCAGGTTCAGGTGCCTCCATATGACAGGTGGATCCCTATTGTACTCACCAAAGAAGGTGTGTCAGATCATCGTGGCCTGCTGTATGCTTCACAACCTGGCTTTGCGACGCCAGGTGCCTTTTCTGCAGGAGGATGGTCCAGATGGTGGTGGTGTAGCAGCTGTGGAGCCTGTGGAGAGTGAAGACGAGGAAGCCGAAGAGGACGACATAGACAACAGGAACACAGTAATACAACAGTATTTTCAGTGACACACAGGTAAGAATCCACACCGGCATATTACATATACTTAACCACTACTACGTCTCTACTGTCTGTCCTTTTCCCCCAGTGTATGGTAACTGAGTTGTAACTTTCCCTTCCGATTTCAGAGATGTGGGCCCCACTGCGTGACATCTGCTTTGTTTCCCCATGGACTATAGCTGTGTGACAGTGGTATGTTGGCATCACAATGTAAATATGCATTTTGGCACAGTAATCTCTAATACATTTGTAATAAATCACAGCCAGACTCCAGAATGTTTTGTGCAATGACTGTGTTTATTTCTGTGCTCTATATTGGTGGGTGGTTGCAAATCGGTGAGGGGTGATGGTGGAGGATTGTCCATGGCAGAGTCCAGACTAGTATTATCACAGGTGCATTGTCCAAATGGCTGTGGGAAGTGGAGCAGGGGCAGTTTAAGGATGGACAGGGTGACAATGTGGGTCAGTGGGATGACAATCAGGGAGGTATCCTTTGCTGGCGGGGGTCTTGGCATCTTACTCTGTCTTCTTCCTGGATCTCAGGGCCCGCTTGCGGGGTGTTTCTCCTTCTGCAGGGGGTGGGGTGCTGGTGGCCTGTTGGTCCTGTGGCGGGGCCTCCTGTCCACTGGCGCCGGCAGAGGTGGTAGGCAGTTCTTGGTCCATGCTAGTGTCAGGGGCCCTTTGTGGTGCCACAGTGTCCCGCAATGTGGTGACTACCTGATTCAGAGCCCCTACAATGGTGCCCATGGCGGAACTGATGGTTCGTAGTTCCTCCCTGAACCCCAAATACTGTTCCTCCTGCAGGAGCTGGATCTCCTGAAACCTGGCCAGGACCGTCGCCATCGTCTCCTGGGAATGATGGTAGGCTCCCATGATGGAGGAGAGGGCCTCGTGGAGAGTGGGTTCCCTGGGCCTGTCCCCCCCCCTGTCGCACAGCAGCCCTCCCAGTTCCCCGGTTTCCCTGGGCCTCTGTCCCCTGGATCGTGTGCCCACTACCACTGCCCCCAGGTCCCTGTTGTTGTTGGGGTGGTGGGTTAACCTGGGTGCCCTGTAGTGGTGGACACACCGCTGATTGACGTGTCCTGGGGAGAGAGCTATGGGTCCGCTGGGTGGGTGCTGTGCTGGTGTTCCCAGAGGGGGGAAGATCTGCTGTGGCCTGTGGCTGTCTGAGGGGAACCGACTGTCCGGGGGTCCCCGATGGGCCGGGCTGGTCATCTAGATCCAGGTCGACAGAGGTGCTGTCATCACTGTGGGCCTCCTCTGGGGGTGGAGTGAACATTTGTGGACCCTCCTGCGCGGTGACGTGGCGTTCGGGTCCTGCAGGGGTATAAATGGATGGTTATTGCATCTGTGTGTGCCATAGCGTGCAATGGGTGGGTGCCCGTGTACCCCAGTGCTGGCATTCCTGTGTGGGGGCTTTTGTGACGGTGGTTTGGGGGGGATGGGGATGTGCAGTGGGCATGCTTTGGTGATGGGTGTCCATGCTTTGTGGTCGCATGCAGGGCTTGGGGTTGGGATGGGTGGGTAGTGATGGTGAGACATTTGCAAGGAGTAGGTGTGATGGGGGTGAGGGTGGGGGTATGAGTTGGCATGCTGGTGGGGTGGGGGGGATGAAGTAGTGAAGATGAGACTTACCAGAGTCCATTCCTCCAGATACTCCGCCGAGGCCCTCAGGATGCAGGATCGCCAAGACATGCTCCTCCCATGTTGTAAATTCTGGGGGAGGAGGTGGGGGTCCGCCGCCAGTCCGCTGCACCGCGATGTTGTGCCTGGATACCATTGAACGCACCTTCCCCCGTAGGTCGTTCCACTGCTGCCTGATGTCGTCCCTATTTCTTGGGTGCTGTCCCACTGCATTTACCCTGTCGACTATTCTGCTCCATAGCTCCATCTTCCTGGCAATGGAGGTGTGCTGCACCTGTGTTGCGAAGAGCTGTGGCTCTACCCGTGCGATTTCCTCCACCATGACCCTGAGTTCATCCTCAGAAAACCTGGGGTGTCTTTGCGGTGCCATGGGGTGGTGTGGGTGATGTGTGGGGTGGATTGTGTGGTGCTAAGTGGGGTGATGTGTATTGGTGTGTTGTGTGACGTGCGTGGTAATATTGCTGGGTGAAAGTAAAATGCGCGTCTGGGTGCTCGGATCTCTATTTCTCTGTGCGTGGTCCCGATTCTGGAGGAGTGGGGGTTTGAGGGTAATGTGGGTAGGTGTTTTATATTGTCTTGGGTGTGTGGGAGTGGTGTTTGTATGTGTATCAGGTGTGTGTATTTTGATTTGTCCAATGTGGTTGTATTTTGTAAGTGTGTGTGTATTTTGAGCGCGGCGGTGTGTACCGCCAAAAGAATACTGCGGTTGAAAGACCGCCGCGTGGATTCATGTGTCGTGATAGTGTGGGCGTATTTCTGTTGGCGTGACGGTGGAGGTTTGGTCATCGCCAGTTTCTCGCTGCCCTTTGGTGTGGCGGACTTTTGTGGATGTCTGTATTTTGGCGGTTTGCCTGTTGTGGGTCAGAATGACCGTGGCGGTTTACTGCGGCCGCGGCGGTATGTTGGCGGTCTTCTGACAGCGATAAGCTGATATTACCGCCAATGTTGGAATGACCCCCTTTAGTTCGGTAGTTATTATTGATAGAGTTTCAGGAAAATCTGACAGTTTCAGTTTGTCAATTATTGCCTCTCAGCTGCACATAGCTTGTTTCTTCCTGACAATGGTTCTTTGCCTCCTCAAATTTGTTAATAGAAAGATTTAGCAGTTCAACCTTCTTGTCGATCGCTGCAACAGTGGTCTCCATTAGTTGTAGAGGATCAACCTGTAAATCCGGTTCTGTGGACTGGCAATTGAGTGCTTTGACCGATCCGTTTTAGTTAACCTAATAGGATAGACTATGGCAGTTTTCAAATATTTCTCATATGACTTTTGCTCCTTATTGGCAGGGGGACACAACTAGACCAGATTTAGATTTAAATCTAGTGATGCCTCAAATAGCTGAATATTTGCAATGGTGTTTCCAGCTGGACTTCGGTCGGACCAGTTGTAAGCCTTTATCACTGGGCTGGAATGTTCCTCAGATGATTCTGCCATTATTTGATACCTCATTACATGGCACAAAGTCAGATTGACTGAAAGACCATATTTGTACCAAGAGCTCTTGATGGGAAGATTGTGTAACAAGGGTCGAAATATACTAATTGATTTGTTTTGTACCACTTTGGAAACTTTGGAATAATTTTTTTAAAGCCCAGAGGAAAGGTAATTCTAAGCAATTTTGAAACATTATTAATCTAGAAGTACAATTGCTTGACTCAATAGTAAAACAGCTCATCACTGAGAACAATTTGGTCACTTTCCTTGAATCACTTTACCACCATTATCAATTTCAAACAATAGCAAGTTCTTGGAACAATTCAATTCTGCAGCAATATACAAAAAGCCTGACACCACCAACCCTCAAACTACAGGCTGATAAGCTTAATAGATGGAGTAGCAAAATACATCACAAAAGCCTTCATACAAGATTTAGAAAATTAGATCGAGAGTATGAAGATAATCCCTCTAATGCAGACTGGGTTTAGACATGGAATGGGGACTGAACAAACTATCATCACATTGTCAGTTCTAATTTTGAAACTCAAAAGAACTAAACCAACCGTATATACTGGGTTTATCAAACTTAAATCAGCTTTCAACATGGTGTTAAGGAATCTTTTGTCGTTCCTCCCTGGATACTGAAGGCAATACAGCTCCTGTGCACAAACAGCTGGGTCACACTAAAAATTTGAAACCAGGGTACAGTCTTGCATAAAATCTAGATCTCGGACAGGATAATTCAAGGGTGCCTACTTGTCCCCGTGTTGTTCCATCACTTCAAAGTTGATCTCTGAGGCCTTGGCAAAAATCAACTCCAACCCACCAAAATTAGCCTATCTGGGGTGGGGAGGAGGGGGGCAAGGGGTGGCGTGGCTTTGCTGATAACACGACAGTCACTCTGTGATACAACTCCCTTACCAGTGCAGACTATCAGCTAAATTCCGACATTCCCCAGAGGCTTTGTGCCGAGTCAAGCACACCTTTGGTTGCCATTCGTGGGTAGAACGCTTACAGAGCCCGATTTGGCAGACAGGCGGTCAAGTGAGCGGAGTCACTTCCCACAGCGGCTGCAGGAGCGGAGAGTGATTGAGGCACAGCCAGCCCGGGGGACAAACGACGGGCTGCCTGAGCCCAGCCAGTGGCTCATGAGGGGTGGGCACAGTGTGAAGAAAACCTTTTTACCGAGAAGGCAAGATCATGCTGTTGCTGGAGGGAAGAGGGCAGGGCCGGCGCCGGGCCCGAAGACAGTGAGGCCTGAGGCATTCAAGGGACGGCGGTGAAGACATGAGAGGTGCGCTGGGGCATGCGTCTCATAGCTGAAGGAACAGAGAGAGGTGCAGGGAGAGGCAGATTGGTGGCAACAGTGGCCGACAGAACCTCTGGAAGCCTGCATAGGCATGCGTGACTGGGATTCCTCCTCCCACTCGTTCTCCCACAGATATTCTCCTAAAGGCGCTAGACCACCAAAAGAGGGGGAACCACTCCAGACAAATCAGAGCAATTTTAAAAGAACGGGGAAGTGTCTGGCACACCCCTGATGACTTGGAGAGTGATACCGGGTGCTCCGTGAGGGACTGATCCTTGTTGGTGGAAGTGGGCACCTCCCCAGGCGGCCGCTTTAGAGATGGGGGTTCCATGGGAATGCTGAGGGAAGCCAGCAAATGCTGAACGCCGTACACTTCCCCCTCCTGAGATCTTATCACTTGTGCTCTGATGCTACTCTGGATATACTCTAAAGCCTGTTGTTGATAGGCCCAGTAATACATTGGCACAGCAAGCCACTGGAAGTCTGGGGGAAGTGTACACAGCTGTAGTGGGTCTAAACACTAATCACACTGCAATCAGACATGACATGAGATAAACCTACACCGGCTGCCACCCAGCAGAAGATAGATAAGTATGCCAAGCAAACCGCCCCTGCAGGAGAGGTGGGGGCGACAGGTGGGGCAGCTGTGGGGTGAAAGAAAGGGTCCAGACATTGTCCATGCTGCCAGCCATCCAGGATCTCAAGGTCACCATGGAAAGCAAGATGGGGGAATTAAAAGTGGACTTGACATTGATCCAGCAAGATCTTCACCAATACTAACCACACAGAGTAACTGAAGTGGAGATTCGGCTCTCTGAAACAGAAGATATTCCGAAGGATCATGGGGAGCGTCTGGCAACATTGCAGTAACTGGTGAGTCAGCTGGAGACCAGGGCTGAAGATGCAGAAGGGAGGTTAACGCAGAACAACCTGAGAGTGGTTGGCATTCCAGAAGGAGTGGAGGGGTCTACACCTACTAAGTTCTTGTGGGACTGGCTAGCTAGTTGGATCCCCAAAGAAGATGTATCGGTATGCTTCATCATTAAAAGTGCTCATAGGGCCCTAAACCACCGGTGAGGGACCCGCCCAGATCATTCATTGCGCGGGTGCCCAACTATGCTGATAGACGCAATACTGAAATAGGAAGGGAAGGCCAACGAGGTGATGTACTAATCCACTCCGGTGCTGATTTTTCCAGACTACAACTTCAAAGTGCAACAACAGTGGAGCTCCTTTCAAGAGGTCAAGAAGAAGCTCAAGGCAATGGACCCCACCTACATGCCCTTATTCACAGCCTGTTTAAAGGTCTATTTCCAGGGTAAATCCTACTTTTTTGACTCTCCAGGAAAGGCCTGGAACTGGACCATTCTGTCATTGTCCTCTACCGTCTAAACAGGGAAACACAAGATGGGGTGAGATGAGGGTAGGAGGGTCACAGCGAGAATGACAAGGCCTTGTGCAAGGCGCAGAGAGTAAAGGGAACGATCAATGGAATCCAGGCCCTGCAGTATAAAGCAAGGTATGGCTACATCTCTGGCTGGGTCTGGATCCCAAGACCAAGCGGCGGGCTGTGGAAGGAGCCCTTGCCCCACGCCGGACCGACAAACTGAGTAACTCGTGGGTGATTCACTCCCTTAGCTATTGCTTCATCTGCAGGTGGAGTTCGCTGCCAAAGAGAACTGGTTGCCATGTTTTTCTTCTTGTTGGAGTTGTTTTTTGTTGGGGGAGAGAGGGGGGAGGAATAGGTGCTGGGGTTGATGGTTATCACGCAATATCCCTGTTGGCTAGCTCCCTAGATGACCATGACAGGAATGGAATGTATGCGGGGGGCGAGGGGCAGGGATGGGCAGGTAGATTGGGGGTTTGTTTTCCTTTCTTGTTATAGGTGGGGGGATACACCTTTGATGCACCGGATGCATGAAGATGTGGTGCACACAGAACTCTGACGTACCCTTTCTATGCGCACCCTTTCCCCTTAGACACTGCTGGCAGTGCCTTTACAGCCCCAGCAAATTTTAGAATAGTGTCATGGAATGTGAACGGAATATTGGATAAGATCAAGAGGGGCAATCCTCAGGGCAGCTAGGAGGACGGAGGCGGACATAGTCCTCTTACAGGAAACTCATCTTTTGGGCAAAAGGTGGTCCTTCCTGGCTAGAAAGGGTTTTTCTCAAGTTTATCATGTGGGCTTCCATAGGGGTTCACGGGCAACGGCTACACTGATTAGGAAACATACCCTATTGGTGATTTCTAATGTGTTACAGGATAAGTTAGGCCTATATGTGGTGATTACTGGGTTTCCATCTGTCCTCAATGTGCTCCGCCTTCACTCACGACAGGCTTCTTAACTATACTTGGAGACTTGGTGAAGGAGCTGCCAGAGGCCCAGTGGTTTCTGGGTTGGGACCTTAGTGGTGCTTGCGATGTGAGTTTAGACCACTCTACGACCAGGGCGAGCAGAGGGGGAGGACCCACAGCTCTGGCAACATTTACATGCAACCTTCATCTAGCTTATGTATGGAGTGTACATCGCTCAACAGAACAAGGAAATACCTTTTATTCTGGGGCCCATCAGTCCCTTTCCAAGCTGGACTATTTTCTCATGCCAGATCAGGTATGTCGCAGGGTGCTGGAGATAAGGCATCTTACACGGGTCTGTTTGACCATTCCACTGTGGAGATGGTTGTGGCCTGGGGCAAGAGGGGACAGAGGGAGAGCTGTAGGTTGGACAGATGGTACCTTCAGCAAGAGGATTTCAGGGATCTGTGTCTGAAATAAACTTGCAGTATTTTGTCGGAAATCGGGGCTCAGTGTCCTCGGTAGGAGTATTGTGTGAGAACCAGAAAGCAACACTGAGTGGACACATCTTTAGTTATATTAAGAGTCATAACAAAAAGGGTAGGCAGAAGGTCAGGGACCTGGAGGAACGCACCTTAGATTTGGAATACTGCTTTGCCAGCTTAGGGCAGGAGGAGTTCCTAAGAGACTCACAACACACGCAGACTTTGCTCCGACAGGCGATCATGCGAGTGGTGTGGACAGCCAAATGTAGCCGAATCTATCAGTGGGGAGATAAGGCCAGGAAGACCTTGCATTGCCTTTGTGCTCCCAGATTGGTTAGGGCACCTGTGGAGTATTTATAAGCACAGGACGATTCACGAGTGGTGGGGAGTGTACCAATAGCTCAGACCTTCGTAGACTATTAAAACAACTTATACCAGGAGGACCCATTGAGTCTGTGGGACGATTTACATTAGTTTGTGCAGAATCAGCCAATGCCAACTCTGCCCTGAGAGGACAGAATCCTTGGAAGCTGAAATAACTGGTGAGGAGTGGGCAGCGGCCTTGGCACAACTGCAACCAGGGAAGGCACCTGGACCTAATGGGTTCCCACCTGAATACTGGCACTTAGTGTGGCAGACATATCGAGCAATGTTAGGAACATTCCAGGAAGTGCCGGAAAGGGTTTACTACCTTCTGACCTTAGGATGGCAGACACTGTGGTGCTCTCAAAGCCCAACACGGAGGGTACAAGGTGCGAAGACTTCTGGCCCATTTCACTCCTAAATGCCAAAGGGAAGGTGTGGGCCAAAGTTCTGGCTGACCGGCTGCGATAAATCCAACATCCACCCTTCCCTGGCAGTCTGAGTTTTACGGACTTCAGCATCGACTGGCTGACTACAACTCAGCTTTCCACCAACTTTTTCATGGTGGGGACCCTGACCTGGAAATGCTGGTGGAAAGCCAGTGCCAGGGGCCACAGGGGGCCGGGCAATGTCCATACTGCTGCTTTGAGGGAGAGAGGGAGGGGGGGTTAGTGAAATACTACACATTTCACTGGAAAAGTGTTGCAGACCGGTTTTTGAAGGAGGAGTGGCCGCACTGGAGATCCATTTTTATTACTGGGCTGCCCACCTTCTGATTGGTAGTTCAGGGTCTTATGCACTTGAAGGGAAATTTGTGGGTAAACAGGGTCTCTCACACATGCTATACGGGGCTGATGTATCAGAGTTGCTTTCACCGGCCACTAGGATGGTGCTAGGGACTTGGATGGTGGCCAAGAAAGCTAGTGGGAGGACTGGTAGGCTAACATTAGGGACACCGCCATAGCGATGCACATACCTTCGGCAGGTCGTGGCCCTGTGCCGCTTTGCAGCTTGAGATACTATTGGTATCTCACCTTTGGGGGGCATTTTACATGAGCGTGTAGTGAAATCCTTCCAGGAACTGCAGGAGGAATATGCTTTACATCGCTCACAGTTTTTCAGATACTTGCAACACCGACATGCGCTGATGCAGACGCTCCAGGCCATAGCAGAGATACCAGAATTCTCCTCATGGGAAGCTAAGCTTCTTCTCACAAACATAAAAGAACATAAGCTATCCCAGACATATAAGATGCTGCTGAGGAATATACTAGACACTATGGCCCTCATTACAACCCCAGCGGTAAATGTCGCCTACCACTGTGCTGACGGCCGCCAACATATTGTGACCACGGCGATATTCCGCTGCGGGTATTATGACCCAAACTAAGAAATCTGCCACTATACAGACACCCACACAAGTCCTCCACACCAAAGGTCAGTGACAAACTGGCGTTAGCAAAACCCACACTGTTACGCCAACAGGAATACACCGACAGTATCACAAACCACTAATCACAGCGGCAGTCTTTTAACTGCGGTAAACCATCAGCGGACACACCGCCGCGCTCAAAATACACATACACTTACAGAACTACACCACATTGGACAATTAAAAAAAAAAAAAATCACACACCTGACACACATACACACACCACACCCACACACCCAATCCAATATAAAACACAAACCCACATTACCCACAACCCTTTAAACGAAAAAAAATAGATAGCAAGCAGAGAGAGACAAGCCAGGAGCACCCACTCAATCTGAGCCACAGAACACCATCACCCATACACCATCCACGCACCTCACAGCACACACCCAAACACATCACCCCACACATATCACTCACACCACATCCATGGCACCCCAAAAACACCCCAGGTTCTCAGTGGAAGAGCTAAGGGTCATGGTGGAGGAAATCATCTGGGTAGAGCCACAGCTATTCGGATCACAGGTGCAGCAGACATCCATTGCTAGGAAGATGGGGCTATGGCGGAGAATCGTGGACAGGGTCAACGCTGTGGGACTGCACCCCAGAACAAGGGATGACATCAGGAAGAGATGGAATGACCTACGGGAAGGTGCGTTCTGTGGTTGCAAGACACCAGGTAGCTGTACAGAAGACTGGAGGTGGACCCCCACCTCCTCCCCCACAACTAACAACATGGGAGGAGCAACTCTTGGCAATAATGCATCCATAGGGCCTCGCAGGAGTAGCAGGAGGACTGGAATCTGGTAAGTCAAATCTTTACTACTTTATCCCCCCAACCTGCATGCCATCACATACCCCCACCCTCACCCTCACTCCCATCACTACACCACCTCACATATACCCCTCTATCACAACCCACCCATCCCAATACTGAGCCCTGCATGCCAACGCAATCCATGGACCCCTATCACAGACCTGCATGGACACCCATCTCCACAGCATGCCCAGTAGAGAGAATCACCCAGCCCACAAAATCACCACGCACACAAGGCAAATCTGACAGGGAAATCACAATCATACAGGGAAACATACCCATACACAAGATGGCACACGCAGATGCAATAACACTGCATTTGCATCCCCACAGGACTCTTACTCAAGGTCACCGGAGAGGAGGTGCCAGCTACATCCAGACCCCCCAGAAGAGGCCCACAGTGACAACAGCAGCTCTGCACGCCTGGATCACGATGACCAACCTGGCCCATCAGGGACCTCTGGACAGTCTGTTACCTTGCCACAGCCGCAACCCACCACAGAGCCTCCCCCCTCAGGAAAAACCAGCACTGCACCCACCCAGCGGGCCCATGCCACTGTCCCCAGGACACGTCAATCAGCAGTGTGCCCTCCACTACATGGACCCCAGGCAACTCCACAAACCCTGGACGATCAGGGACCTGGGATCAGTGGCAGTGGGCACACAGGTCAGGGGACAGAGGCACAGGACAACAGGGAAGCTGGGAGGACTGCTGTGCGACAGGGTGAGGACAGGCCCAGGGAACCCACTCTCCACGAGGCACTCACCAACATCCTGGGAATATACCACCATTCCCAGGAGATCATGGGCCAGATACTGGCCAAGTTGCAGGAGACCCAGCAGCTGTAGGAGGGACAGTACCTGGGGATCAGGGAGGACCTCAAACAGATCTACTCCACCCTGGTCACCATTGCAGGGGTGCTGGCTGACATGGCCAACACCATCAAGGAGGCAGTGGCACACCAACAGGCCCCTGACACTAGCCACACCGAAGAACAGCCCTCCACCTCCGCTGGTGCTAGTGGACAGGAGGCCCCACCACAGGAACAACAGCCCAACAGCCCACCAGCACCCCACCCCCTGCAGAAGGAGAACCACCCCACAAAAGGTTCCTGCGATCCAGGCAAAAGCCAGAGAACATTGCCAAGACCCCACCAGGAAATAAGACTCTCCTGATTGTCACCCTTCTGTCCCACTCTGTCACCCTGTCCACCTTGAACTGCCATTGCTCCCCTTCCTATGCCCCATTGGACAATGCACTTGTGATACCAAGAGACTGGACTCTAACTGGACATTCCTCCACCATCACCCCAGCCCATTGCACATCCCCCTCGGAGGCACCTAAATAAACTCCCTTGGAACAAATACAAATCTGGAGTCTGTCAAATGATTCAAATATGTATTAGTACAACATTATCAAAGCATTGCAAGTCATATGTACAGTTAAATATATATTGGAACGACCTGTAGTGGGCAGCAGTGCACATACCATGAGCCAGAGTGGGACACAGAGATCCAAAAATAGAGATGCCAAGGGGTACAGTAAGTGACCATAGACATAGGGAATTCAGGATGCCATGTACAATGTCCAACAGAAAACTGAAAAGTAAAGTGGAGTTATAGGGCCAGATGTACGAAAAAAGCAATTTGCGACTTGCAAATTGCGAGTCCCTGCGACTCGCAATTTGCAACTCGCAAATTGCTATGCAGTACGGTGTCTCAGACACCGACTGCAACTCGCAATGGGGTCGCAATGACCCACCTCATGAATATTCATGAGGTGGGTCGCAAATTGCGGCCCCATTGCGAGTATAGGCACTCGCAAACATGGAGGCCTGCTGTCGTCAGCAGACCTCCATGTTTGCGACCTGCTTTTCAATAAAGCAGGTTTTTTTTTTTTAAAGTGTAGCCCGTTTTCCCTAAGGGAAAACGAGCTGCACTTTAAAAAAATCCGAAACCTTTAGTTTCGGTTTTGCAGGGCAGGGAGTGGTCCCTTGGACCACTCCCTGCCCTGAAAAATTAATATCTGGTCCAGTCACAAAGGGGAAGGGGTCCCATGGGGACCCCTTCCCGTTTGCGACTGGGTTACCATCCACTTCAAGTGGATGGTAACTGCGAGTCCATTTGCGGCCGCTTTCGCGGCCGCAAATGGAATTGCATACCAGTGCGAGTCGCTAATAGGAAGGGAACACCCCTTCCTATTAGCGAGTCTGAAATGCATTTTGCGAGTCGGATCCGACTCGCAAAATGCATTTCTGCATAGCAAACCCACGTTTGCGAGTCGCAAACGGCGATTTTCGCCGTTTGCGACTCGCAAACGGGTTGCTACATCTGGCCCATAGTGTCTTACCTGTGTGTCACTGGAAGTACTGCTGTATTATATTACTTCTGTTGTCAACATCTTCTTCCTCTGGCTCCTCTTCCTCACTGTCCACAGGCTCCACCGCTGCCACAAGACCATCTCCAGGCACATCCTCCTGCAGAAAAGGCACCTGGAGACTCATGGCCAGGTTGTGCAACATGCAAGATGCAACGATGATTTGACACACCTTCTTGGGTGAGTAGTACAGGAATCCACCAGTCATTTGGAGGCACCGGAACCTGGCCTTCAGGAGGCTGAAGGTTCTTGCTATAATCCTCCTTGTACGCCCATGTGCCTCATTGTAACGTTCCTCTGCCCTTGTCCTGACATTCCTCACTGGGGTCAGTAGCCATGAGAGGTTGGGGTAACCAGAGTCACCTGCAAATATCGAGGGACAACTGTTAGACACATACTAACCCTTAGGGACAACCCCATACCCAGACACCTACTCATACTGGGTGGAGACCTTTGGCTCACCTATTAGCCACACCCGGTGCCTCTGGAGTTGACCCATCACATATGGGATGCTGCTATTCCTCAAGATAAAGGCGTCATGCGTAGAGCCAGGATACTTGGCATACACATGGGAGATGTACTGGTTCGCCAGACACACCATCTGTACAGTCATAGAGTGATAGCTTTTTCTATTCCTGAAAACTTGTTCATTTCTCCGGGGGGGGGGGGGGGGGGGGGGGGGGGACAAATGCCACCTGTGTGCCATCAATGCACCAATGATGTTGGGGATATGCCCCAGGGCATAAAAGTCAGGTTTCACTGTGGCCAAATCCTCCACATGGGGGAATACGATGTAGCTGCGCATGTGTTTCAGCAGGGCTGATAACACTCTGGTCAACACGTTGGAGAACATTGGCTGAGACATCCCTGATGCCATGGCCACTGTTGTTTGGAAGGAACCACTTGCCAGGAAATGGAGCACTGACAGGACCTGCACTAGAGGGGGGATACCTGTGGGCTGGCAGATAGCTGACATCAGGTCTGGCTCCAATTGGGCACACAGTTCTTGGATTGTGGCCCGATCAAGCCTGTAGGTTATGATAATGTGTCTGTCCTCCATTTTCGCAAGGTCCACCAGGGGTCTGTACACCGGAGGATGCCGCCATCTCATATTCAGCCTCAGCGGTTGAAGCCTAGGGAAGAAAACGGTGAGCAGAGGGTCATATTCACACATCTATTGCACTAATGATGCATTTTTTCCTTTACAGAACCAGTATGTGAATCTGAGAATCAGTTACTGTGACAATGTTTGCTGTGATGCAGTTAGGTGCCATGCCTTGTGCCCCCCTGAAATGGCGGCTGCCTGACCTGTGAGGAGGGACAAGTGGAAATGAGGTAATTCTGCTAGTGTTGTGGTCCGTTGCGGTAGGCGGTCGACGACCGCCGCGCAACTTCGCATTGGTTATCATTGGGCCCTATGGGTTCCAGGAGCCAATGGCGATGTACGCCGGTGGTGACGGTAAGCACCGCCATGGACGTGACCGCCATTTTCTATCTGTTCACTCACTTGGTGCCTGACCTTCAACAGGAGAGGACCTACACTGCAAGTGCTGCTGTGACCGATGTCTGGAAGCGACAATGGCTCATGCGTCTGGGGAAAGGGCCCCTGCCTTCACTGCGGAGGAGTTGGAGAAACTGGTGGATGGGGTCCTACCCCAGTACATGTTACTCTACGGTCTTTCAGACAAACGGGAGAGTACACTGTGAGCATGATGCGTGGATTGCTGTGTTTGGAAGCCTTATGTGGACAGACTGCTGCATGTATGGTGGTCAATGTATGTGCGTCAGGGGATGGGAGGCATCTGGTGGGCCAGGAGTGTGACGGTCCGGACGGTAGACTAATTCCCTTTTCTGCTGTCTTTTCCACGCAGGTCAGCGCCCACCAGAAAAAGGGTATTTGGCGTGCCATCAACAGGTGGAGCACCCACTGCCGCAAATGGTGGGACGACCTGCGCCGCTGGGCAAAGAAGACGGTGGAGGAAGGGGTGCCCGTCGCACCATGACCCGCCTGATGTTCCCCATCCTGGCGGTGGCCTATCTGGAGTTGGATGGGCGTTTGAAGGCATCACAGCAGCCACAAGGGGGTGAGTACAGATTCGCAATCATTACTTTGAGCGCATTAAGGTATTACCTGGATAGGGGCTGTGGGTGCCCCTAGGCCAGGGCGAAGATGGCAGGGTAGGTCCCTTGTTGGGCAGGCTCTGAAGCACCCCTACCCCAATGGTGTTAGTGGGCATCTACTACTGGGCAGGGTCTTGTGGGTGTCTGGTGGGCATTGTACCCCATGGGCTGGTGACTACCTTAGTAACTGGTAGTGCATGGCCGAGTGCATAGGGCTGCTCCCTGGGTGTTGTGTACGCCAACGGTGGTGGTGTTGCTGGCAATGACCAAGTGTATCCTCTGTCTTTTCCCCCCCTTTTTGTTTTGTCACCCTGTCCTTGTGTGCATTAGCATCATGTAGAGGAGGAGCAGAGGCACCGGCGACGGAGGGAGCTGCATCCCACATGGGCCTGGAGGCCGAATCCACCAACAGTGAGGGCACCAGTGGGATGGAGGGTGAGGGGAGCACCACGACAGGGACAGGAGGGGAGACCACAGACAGCGGCGACTCCTCTGATGGAATCCCCCTGGCGGTGGTGGACACCTCTATGCCCACCGCACCAGCAGCTACAGCCGCCACCCCCCCCACCAGCACCGCCCTCCCATCAGCCCCTCAGCTTGTTTCCCATGCCCACCCACCCAAAAGGGTGGGCGTCTCCTTCACCCCAGGCACCACAGGCCCTGCCCCAGTAAGGCCTACTGCCCTCAGTGAGGAGACAATTGACCTCCTGAGATCCCTCACTGTCAACCATTCTGAATGCCATCCAGGGTGTCGAGAGGCATTTGCAACAAACAAATGCATAACTGGAGGGCATTCACTCTGGCGTGGCGGCCAAACAGAGAGCATTTCAGGCTCTGGCCTCATCCCTGATGGCTCCCCTTGTCCCTGTCTCTAGCCCCCCCCTCCAAGTTCCTCTACCCAGTCCCAATCCCCTCAGCCCCAGCCTATCCCAAGCACACCTTCAGACCAGCATTCACCCAAATCAACACACTAAAGTAGCTCAGGCAAACAAAAGCACCACACTTCATCTCACAGGCACTCACACAAGCACCATCCCCATGCAGACACACCAACATCCACTGCCTCCACTGTGCCCCCCCTCCTCCTCCTCCTCCCTCCCTATAACATCTCCACTCACACCTGCATGCACTACATCCTCATCCACTACCTCCATCACCAGCACTCCCATCACAACACACCCCTCACCAGCAGTCACCACCCCACATCCATGCACACGTCCCCGGTGTCCTCTCCCAGTGGGTCTGTGACCCCCTCCTCCCAAAGTACACAAACGCAAGCACCCACCCAACAGCCATCCACCTCACAACAGCATCCAGCCCATGCACCTGCACCCAAACTGAGCAGACAGATACCTGCTACAACCACTCCCTCTTCGTCCACTCCCAAACCCTCTCCCTCCCCGCCCCAGTGTCTCTAAGAAGATTTTCCTGGCAAACATTGACCTCTTCCCCACCTCTCCCTCCCTCCCCCACTGTCCTTCCCCTCGGGCCATGGTGTCCAGAACCCAGCCCAGCACCTCAGCCACCAAGTCCACGTGGTACAGCATGCAGCAAGGGGAAGGAGCACCAACCACCCAGCAAGGCCACCTCAAAGACTCCAGCTGCCAGATCCAAGGTGACACCACCATATGCCAAGGTGAGGAAGGGGCAGAAAACACCAGGCAAGGCACTTCAGCCGTCGGAGGCTGCAGGTGAAGGCCTGGTGGCTACAAGCACAACCGCCAGCCCCGCCACCTGCACCGCGGCCAGCACCGCCAGCAGCCCCACCGCTAGCACCGCCGCAAGCACCACTACTATCAGCAGCAGCAGCCCCAGTGGGCAGCTGTCTGAGGCTGCAGGAGTAGGGCTGGGGCCTCCCCCCACCACTGGCAGCTCCGGCACCTGCACCACACCCAGCACTGCCACCTGCACCGCCGCTAGCAGCGCTGCAGGCACCGCCACCTGCACCGCTGACAGTAGCACCACTACCAGCAGCAGCCGCCCCAGTGGGCAGCCGTCCGAAGCTGCAGGAGAAGGTCTGGAGCTCCTCACCACCACTGGCAGCCCCCCCAACCAGCACCGGCACTACCATCAGTTTGCAGCCTTAGCCGCCGCAGGATGGAGTCTAGCCCTGCCTCCATGGACTACCATGCAACCTGGTCCCTGCAAATCTCGTGCCTCAGACACCCAGGTGAGGGACTGTGAACTGCCACACCCCAAGCATCACTGGACACAAGGGCCCCTCCAGAACCATTGGAGATATGCATCCACTCACCCAATCCTTGGCAGGATGAAGCACACTGGGCACAAAGTCCCCTCCAGAACCAGTGGATGAAGGCATCCAATCACCCTATCCTTGGCAGGATGAAGCACATTGGGCACAGAGCCCCCTCCAGAACCAGTGGAGATATGCATCCACTCACCCAGTCCTTGGCAGGACGAAGCACACTGGGCACAAGGCCCCCTCCAGAACCAGTGGAGAAAGGCACCCACTAGAGGGACTGTGGCTTTGAACTCCCCAGAACCAAGCAGTGGGCAAGCCACCCACTTGAGACACTGTGGCTTTGCACTCCCCAGGAGCAAGCAGTGGGCAAACCACCCACTTGAGAGACTTGAGAGGCTGTGGCTTTGCACTCCCCAGGAGCAAGCAGTGGGCAAACCACCCACTTGAGTCTTGAGAGACTGTGGCTTTGCACTCCCTAGGACCAAACAGTGGACAACCACCCACTTGAGAGACTGTGGCCTTGCACTCCCCAGGACATCGCTGTGGGCATGGAGCCTCCTCCAGGAGCAGTGGTGTTATTACATCTTCCGGCTGAGGTGCCCCCCCTTTACCCGTCCCCCTGAGGTGCTTGTGTGTTTTCGACCTGATGCCCCTGCAGTGTTCTCTCCGTATTGAGAGAAGAGTTAAGTGTGGGCTTGGCCCATGATTTTTGGCCCAGTGGCCCACAGACATTTTGCATGGACAATGTACCGCCTTATGTACATATTGTATATTTTTGTAAAAACAATTTTTCTTTTTATTACGCATATCTGCCTATTTCTAAAATATCACTGATTTGACTCTATTCCTTTTGTGCTTGCGTTCTTCCGGGGAGGTAACGGGGTGCAATTGTAATGTTGATCCATATATTTGTATGTATGGTGTTGTGGGTGAGAGTGGGGGTGTTGCATATGTGTGTCACTCACTTTTTCCTCCCCTGTGTAATAGGTGCAGTACTCACCGTGGTCGTCGTCGCCTTTCGCATTCCTGGTAGATGAGGAGGTAGACCAGCATGGGCAGGACCTGCAGCTTGGGCTCCATGGCGTCCTGGTTCTTTGTTTGTGTCAGGAGGGGAGTGGTTTTCCTTCCAAATCCTGTTTCCGCCGTGCTTTTGATGGAGTTGGTACTACCCCGGAAAAGCTGGTGGACAGGCGGGTTGTAATGTGGTGGACGGTACATTGTCTTCCAGCTGTCTATTGGCGGTTACCACCGCGGTGTTTGTTGCTACCGTCGTGGCGGTCGGAGTGTTAAAGTGGCTGGCTGTATTGGCGGTTTCCGCTGTGGTCGTGATCCCATTCTTTTTTACCGTCGGCCTGTTGGCGGTATTACCGTCACTTTATAACCAACCGCCGGGGTTGTAATGAGGGCCTATGGTGGCAGTACGCAGGGCATGGGAACAGGAGCTAGGAGAAATTGAAGATGATTGGAGGGAGCCCCAAGAGACTCCCAGAGAAATAATTATAGCTTCACAGCGTAGGCACATACAGCTTCAACTGCTCCAACAGGACAATAGCAGGGCCAGTTTCTGCCACATGGGACTGATATTGGATGAAGAGTGCTTCAGGTGCGGGAGGACCCCGGGAACCTATCTCATACCTTCTGGCACTGCTCAGTTCTCTCTCCCATATGGGAAGGGGTATTGGGGACTCTGGAGAGAGTGTTAGGCTTGGGAATACTGAGGGACCCTAGACTGGTGCTACTTCATATGACGAATGAGCTGGGGGCACATGTTTCTAGGGGGGACTCTTATTGCTGGGCCTAATAGTTGCCAAGAGATATATTGCAAGGGCTTGGAAGGAGGCGATTCCCCCATCAGTTGAGGTCTAGGCTAAACGTATGTATTTTTGCATGGACATGGAACGCCACATATACAACGCAAGAACTTGCCCCAAAAAACATTATAAAATTTGGAAGGGATTGGTGGAGGCTAGGGGCATACACCTGGAACCTTGCCCTGACACCCCATGGTCTAACAAAGGCATAGGAAGTCGAAAAGGGAAGGGAGTGACTGGGTGAGGAAGCAAGGAGAAGGGGTAATGCAGCCATGGACTTCCCAAGTACTTCAGTCCCACCTATAAGATGGTTATAGTCAAAATATCACTGTGCAGTGTTGCTTACGGATGCATTCTGTGCTTGAATTGAGTGTTATTGGATCACCGCTGTTATCAATAATACGATTGTCAAAATAAATGAGCAATTAGCAATTTTACAGTATGCAGACAAGAGTAATGAATAAAACGCCAATCGGTCTGCAATGTCTACTAGATGACCTGGAGGCCTACAGCAACAGCAGCTTTCTAATGATCAACTGGAATAAATCAAAAGTTATGGTAATAACAACAGCTTCTATTAAAAAGAGAAGGCAGCATGGTTCATCAAAAATTGCAAATTTAAAACTGTAACCTTGTACAAATACCTGGGAAATATGTTTGATCATCAAAGCTCCTCTAAGATCATAAAGCATCCTTGCAAACAAAAAGCAAATGCTCTATCATACGCTTTTAAGCAGTTTCATTTAAAGCTGCATGGGCCTTCCATTAGAACTCCACTGAAAACAATCAAATACAACTTAAATCTGGTTTTAAACTATGGTTTGGCTTCGCTTCCTAAGGCAGTGACAGCCCTTCTAAAAACAGTGATTAATACCGGCCCTTGATATACCTCCGTCTAAAGAGTTTCATTCTTGATTTGTGTTTTTGGATCATCATAGAAGTAATTTAGCTTGGGTAGACATTGCTGAACCGGGCTGAATTTTTCTGGATGACATTTTTTAAAATGATAGATGTGCTGTAGAGATGATGTAATATTTCAGGAACCAAGAGACCTATATCCTTCACATTGGTGTAAAAACATAGGTTTTGGGAATCAAGTAATCTTAGAGACAGAAAATAAAATAACTCCTCAGAGCAACCCTTATGCCGTTTTCCAAAATGATGACTATAAAAGAGGAAGAAGAGACATATATAGACATGAGACAAGAAATAATGATATTTAATTATTTTATATATACACAGACAATGTTTATAATCTGAATATGAACAAATAATGTTTAACACTCCTGTATGAGATACATTTTCATAGTTCACTTTTGTTTATTAGTTTTGGTAATCGCTCATGATACATTTGCAGAATGTTGAACATTTTAGAAGAGCAGATCGACATGGACATTTTTTGTAACCTAGGTTTTGCAAGGGCATGTATGTGTAAGTTCTGGGGGTAGAGGCTTTAGAAATTTTGTAGGTTTTAGCACCCCATCAATATCTTCCCAACCAAATTCACATGGATCTTTCTCTACATATGTATGATCCAAAACATTTACACATCTTCTGATCAAATAGAACGCTCTTGTAAAGTGTCCACGCACAGAATATGATGTTGGTGAAAGGTCACTTAGCAGGGCTGTTCTCTTTAACTCACTGTACCAAAGATCATCAAATGTGTTAAAGTCAGAACTTGTTTTCCACACACGCACAAGGTATTTCTCTACGTCTTTAAAGTCACATTCTTCTTCTTCTTCTGTCTCAGCAAATCCTTTTAGACAATTCACAGGTTCAGTAGTTAAAGCTCTAAGCTTTGGTCCCATTTTGCTCATGGTGTCATCACCCCTAAGAATATGTGCCTTAATAAGAACACTGGGCATCTCTGGGCCAAGTCTCTTGTACAGAATATGAAGCGGGATTAAGTGTCTTTTCTCACCTATTCCATAACGTATTCATAACTTTGACAATCCTTGACTTATGAATATTCCCAAAAAATCTAAGTAGCACAATAATAACATATGTGTCATTTGACAGTACAATGACTCAATTGGAATAATTTGGAATAGCGCACTAAACATGTGGCAGAACATGAAGGTCAGCTTCCTCCAACTTGCTGTTAAATACTTGAACAATATGGCCCGTACCTTGTGAATATCTCTCTGCAGGTACCAACTCCTCATTGACAATCATTCCACTTGCAATAATAGGAAATTCAGTGTTCACTGAAGCATCAGCAATGTTTTGGCGAGTAAGGATCTCCAAGTTCATCTTGTTTGATGTTGATGACCAGAATTTATAAAGTTGCACAGGTATAGGTGTTGAATTTTTGATGCAGGCAAGGTCAATTGTTCAGCTGATTCTCTCACATTCTTTGACAGATAGTTCAAGATAACAGTCAAAGACAATGTGCAGATCTTGCAAAGTGCACACTGACTTTGACATCTGAAGAATGGTCTGAACGACCTCTCTGACGTTTTGCATGGTGAAATCTTGATCATTCGCAATTGTGACAAATAGCCCACAACTACAGCAGTTTTCAATGAGGACACCTTTTCGCAATTGAAATTCTTCAGGTGAAAGCTTTTTTTCGAGCTCTTGTATGAGTTTGTGCTTCACTGGTTTAGTTGCAGCATCTCCACCAGATAATGTGTGTATTGGAAGAAGATCATGCGACAGAATGTCCTTGTTTGCTACATCCTTCTCTCTATGAACTTGAGAAAGTTGTTTTTTGTAACCGGTTTTGTAGAGGCTGGTTGGAGAAAACTCTCACTATGGCAATTAAAGGGTGAAAGTTTAGCTTTAGTGATTATGTCAAACAGCTTTTTCTTTATCAATACAAATCTCGTCTGCTTCAGTTCAGCGTATAGTTTTGATCTATGTTCCAGTAGACGTGTCTTTATATCGTTACCCACATATTGTTTGGTCCCGAAGTTGTGCAGTCGCACAGGCTCAGTCAATTCAAAGGGGTTTCCTTGCTGCTGCATGAGATGAAGAAGGCTGTCAACATGGTTTATTAAAACACTCCCCTCTCTTTCCCACAAGTTTGTGGGGAGGAACAGTTTCACGATGATCAATTAATTTGTCATCTCTCTGAAAACATTGCAAATAGAAATAATTTCATGGTAAACTAGTAGCCTTTGAGCAGCATAGTCACTTAACTGCCTGACCAACCATTCCTTTGGAGCGTTTCTGTGATCTCTGGATCGTTTGTTCCAGTTTCATATTTGGAGCCACAGCATTGAAACTTCCCTCTCTGTTTTTAACCACAAAATGTCTTTGGATGAATTTTGTGTAGAGGTATGGGTTTTCCACCTCTAGCTTCTTCACTCTTTCCAAATACCAGGACCCATATCTCTGGCAGTTTATGCAATCAAATTCACAGTAATCAGTGACTCAACAGTCTTCATGTGCAGCTCCCAATCACCTTCCCGATCAGCATGTACCAAGTTTTTCACTAGAGCTATCAAGTGTAAAACATTTCCCCATTAGTTGCAAAGTTCAGATTTTTCTTCACATTCTTTGACAAACTCTACAAACTTGGGTTTCAGGTTCTGATTTTGAACTGAGTGTATTGAACATTTCCTGGCTTTGCATTATGTCTTTCGAATGAAGTGCATCCTGTGTCTGGTCCAATTCTGAGATAAGATATGCAAAACGTAATTTATTTTTGTTCCAGAAAGCATTTCAGCACAATGTTTCTATAGCCTCAAGTATGATAAGCATACCTTGTAAGGAACAAACATACTGAGTTCCGCTCAATACTGACTGGAGAGTTTTGCTTCAGCCTCAATAAGTGCACCCTCTAAGCCACATCCACCAAGATAACTTTATACACACAGCAACACAACTTGTGGAAAACACCCATCATTGGATAAAGATCATCAAATTCTACTGGTTTATTCATAACAATGCCAGCTACAATACAGAAAACACCTCCATTTCACAAAATAGACAGGAGAGGCTAGTCTTCAAGCTCAGCAAGCACATTGTGGAAATTTATGTTAGAGCGGTGTATACTGGTGCATAGTTTGTGACTGGAGATGGTATTACTGGTAAAAACCCAACCTTTGTCAGTGGGACAGTATTCTGGGAGATCAGAGCATGAATTTAAACTGGAACTGGCTTTTTTTCATCCTATAGTCTACACTGAATAAGCAATTTGATAAATTCAGTTGAATCAGCTTTGTGGACCACAGCAGAAGGTAGAAGAAGGTCCATGTCCTGAGCCAGTTTGAAGCTTTTTAGTAGACTGGCACGTGTTGATAGCTTGTAGTGATTTTGCACACATTGGCAAGGCAGTTGGGTTATAAGTTTACAGCTTTGTTAATGCTTATAGCTGACACAGCTTTTTTTCCAGCAGCTACTTCATTAGTACAGTCTTGAAAAAGCACCATGGAGGTATCATGTGTGCTGGATGTTCCAGACAAAGAAAAGCGGTCTTCAAAATCAAAGTTATCAAGAGCAGCAATTGTAAATCCTTTGCAGTAAAGTGACTTGGAATTGGAGTGCGGTCGGATTCACAGGATTATACAGCATGAGCTGCTAACAAATTCCTGCTCCATATCATGTCATTATAACTTGTTGATAAACCAATCCTATTCATTGAAGTGATTAGCTTTCTACTTTTGAACTTGTCATAGATTGCGTGGGCAATCATCATATGTAGCAGAGTTTTCTTTTTGTAATTCATAAGACATGAGTTGGAAAAAACAGTACATTTGCACAGCATAAGCCTGTTGGTTCATGGGATTGTGTCTTCTACTTCTTGACTTATATCTTCAAAGCCATCATCAATGTTGTGGCCCTTTGTTTAGAACTTAAGAATGTTAGTATGTAGCAGTTTTACTTTGCTGGTATTAAACAATGATGTAAAAAATGTAAAGACAATATCAGGCATTCTCGTTGACTCCAATGATTTGCGGAGCTCTGGGGCATCACAAAATTTGTCATTAAGTCCAAAACAGAAATCTTTCAGGACATTTCTTAAAACGGTTCCTGCTGCTTTTACTGCACCGTCATCTTATTTTGGGAGCAAGAACTTCAGAAGTCAAATCAGCTTAGAACACCATACGTGCCTCATTCTTTTTGTTAGACTGACAAAAACGAATTCTGTCATTGTACATTTGACCAGAAAAATCTCAATTCAATTTCATTATTATGGATCAATACAGTTTCATCAATGTTGACCATTATTTCTCTGATCTCACCGAGTGTGAAGCTCAGTGTACATTCATATTTCAAAAGTGTGCATGCATGCAGTTCGGGTGGGAATAC